>NC_092422.1:165745230-166057194 GCF_036169615.1 Heliangelus exortis | reverse complement strand
TAAGGGAGATGAAACTTTTCTGTAGTGTCCATTTTCCCTTACTGATTAGGCAGCATAGATAAGGTGAATAACTAAAACTTAAGTGACTCTTTTTTGATTAATTGTTGATCCTTTTTTGTTTTTAATCCTTTTCACTTAATTTTGAACAAATACACACAAACCTACTGTGCATCATGGAATACATTAAATTATTTGTACGTTTCACAAAGAAACATGCCAAATGTGCACTCTAGAATTTATATATCTGAAGGGAAAACAATCCGAATTTGGAAACACCAATGTCTTGATTTAATTTTTCACTTGTCTTAAGAAGTTGTTGGTTTTTTTTTTTTTGCCATTCCACACATCCTTTTACATGCTTTTTACAGATTTGGAGGTTTTTACGTGTTTCCATTTCCAGAAATTCATTAAATATTTAAAATTTGAAAATACCACTTTTATACCATTGCTATAATTATGTTTCCTGCTTTTCTCTACATTCTCATGCTAGTAATTTGTGTCACTGTGTTTGGTTTTTGACCATTACTGACCACCAAGCTCAGATACCAGAGAACTAACCAAAAAGTGCCCCAGGCCTCTTTCCAAGTGTTACATTACAAACAGTTACATTGATGCATGTAATTGAATTTATAGCTAAGATTATTTTCCTTTCCATGTGAATTTCTGTGCAGATACTGGTGGTAAATTTAATCTGCAGTTTTTAACAGTCATTTACCTATATCATTCTGCAGCTGTTCAGAATCAGCTTCAGAAGCATTTTGGTACAATGAGAGTAAGTACATCCACAAATCTATCCTTTTCTTTATACGATGTTTTTCTGAGGTTTTGATGTGTGCAAATAAATTACAAACAGAAAGAAAAAAATCATTCTGGAGTTGTTTGTTCAAATTCATTACTATGTAAACAATTATTTCACAGATTTTTCTATCCAAGTACCTGCTCTGTGGGTTTTTATTGCTTTTATTACCCATCTGGCATAATACTATTTTTACTACTTCCAGGCTCCATTACCAAATCAGAAAAGTTACAGATAAAAAGCTGTGTCATAAAATATACTGATGTTTAATATGAAGCTTTGCATTTGCAGCTTTTATAATATACTAATGCTGTATTACTATAGCTTACAGTGATAGAAACTCAATCCTTAGCAACAAGATTTGCCAACTTAGACAGAAAAATTTTCTTCAGTATAAATTAGTTTCACAATGTATATACAAAAGTGGGGTCAGATGTTGCTGATCCTGTACATTTTTTCCTTAAAGATGAAATTCAAATTCAGATTACAAAATAAGGAGATTCTAGGAAAAAATGGTAGATTTATTATCAATGAGGAGAAAGGTCAAAGCTATTAGTAGAGCTTAGTTATCTTACACAAGAAGCAAAAAAAAAGCTTTGTTTCACATTTTTGAGTTCAAGAGGGTCCACTCCTTTTACTGTTCACTGGGAGACAACCATTGAAATGTTTACCTCAGGTATGGCCATAACATAAAAAACCTGTGATGTGTGATACTTCAGCTGATTAACTAGCAAAAGAATGCTGTGGGAGCATAGCCACATAAGCAGGAAAAATGACACTATGTGTTACGTGAAAGGAATCTCGCTGCGGGCGCGAGCTCGGTTCGTGAACAGAGTCAGTCGAGCTAGTGCTGGTTCGGATTAGTATCAGAGAACTAAGTTCGATCCGCCTGGCTCTGGGACCTGCTGGAACCACACCCTGCCTCAATCGGGCATGCGCATTTGGGCCAGTCCCAGCTGGCACAGGCGGGGTGGGCACCTGCTGCCTACAACTATGTTTACCACAACTCTTGCAAATAAGTTATGAGACATTTGTATCATCAAGGAAAATATCTGCAAATATTCATTCCCATCTACTTGGAAATAAAGCAGTTATTCAAATAAAATTCTAGGACGAATTGAGCTACAACATAACTAGGCTTATTTACACAATTACACATAACAATAATTTCTCCATACTGAATTTTTTTAAACTGAGATTTCTGCTCTTAAAGGCAGAATGAGATCAACATTGTAATTTCTGCTCTGTATCACATGGAATGGGAGGGTTACACATGGCTCTCCACTTTTCAGGTAAACATCTCTCTGTAGTTGAGCCGTCCCTTTTCTCTTCATTAATCTGCTTTCTCTTTCTGCCACCAAAAATGATTCACACTTGTCCTGACAAGGGATTCACAGTCTCCCAAACACCTTTAGTGGAGGCATCTGTTGTGTGAAGTGTATCCTTTCCTTGATGAAGAGGATTAACACAGAGGACATTTCGTCACAAAGTCTCAGAGCAACCTCTTCCAGTCCTACTCAGTGCATTTTGGCCTTCTCTCTTCACCCACGGTGATATTTGTACACTCCATCTGAGCATGTTCCCTGCTTTTTAAGATGCAATGACAGGGAAGGGTTCTCCCAGTTCCACTGTCAAGTAACAGCACCTGTGGAGAGGGCCCAATTACAGTACAAACCAGACTCTCTTGCTGTCTGAAAATATAACATCAGCCCAGCAAAAAAGAGCTTTGGCAGTCAGTTATTTAGTTCCCAGGTGGATTTACTTTTATAGAAGAACAAAAAAGATTCTTTATAGTCTTGCGGGGGCCAATATTTGTTCCTGTTGATTGAGCTGAAGAACTGCACATAGGTGAGGAAATTAATTTAAATTATGTTTCCTCACTGCACTTAAAGGAAGTCTATTGAGTTTTATGCTAGTAACCTGTCATTGGAAAAATCAGTACAGCACTATTTTTCTTACTCACATCAGAGAACAGGATTTCTCAGGTTCATCAGTGTATGATTGCAGTCCTCTGAGCTACAATCTGAAAGAGAGGTCTTTGTGGCACAAAGCCTTTATTTATTTATCTATCAGATTTTCATCTTCAGATGTTACTGCAGGACGTAGAACTGACACTCAAGCTTTTCTCACTGTCATCTTTGCTAGTAAATACTGTACTTGATTCAGTACTTTTACAGCTTTATATGGCTGTCAGTGCACTAAAAAATGACAAGCTAGTGCCCTTGCCCGAAGCAGATAGAGTTATAGTGTGGGGATAGTCAAAGGAATTAAATGTGTTAAAGTTACATCTTATCTCTCCTTCCCAACTTGGGTTCTTGGTTTCTCACCAAACATTTCTCATAGATTTGCTTATCTAGGCTTGAAAAATTAGAAGGAATATTTCTCAGAGTCACACTATAAAGCCATGTCCATGGAATTCTAAAACCAGCAGGCTGATGATTTACTTCACAATGACAAGAGGCTAGATCAGCACTTCTTCACTCCAGGCCTTTATTCTGTGAAGTACCTCTCACACTAACTCTCAAAAATCATAATGGAATGGAAAGGTAAAAGCACGGCATGGAGAATGATCTGCCAATTCCAGTCCTTTACAGATCTGCATTTCTACTGTAGTCAATACACCTGGCTGAGGTTGTGCACTCAGCTCTAAATTTGCTGTATTGAAAAAAAATAGCATAAGCATGTAATTGATAACAATCTATTTCTTTTTACGTGATTTAACATTCATTCATATAAATGCAGCACAAAAACAGCAGCATGGAGTGTTGAGAAGAATATTATATGAAAAATAATGATATTCTGTGTCTTTAAACCACTATTACAACTGAACTATAATATAATTACAATTATTTTACTTTTCTTTATATGTCACATTATACAGTATCTATTGCTATTTTGTTTTGTAAACTGGACAACTGCAAAGTCTCTTGCAATTTCTGTTGCTACTAGTGAATTGTCTGCAATAATTTTCAACCAAATATTCACATATAATAGTAATAGTAAGAATAAGCATAATTTGGTAATCTACAAAATAATCACTTAGAATAAAGTGCTAATGCAATAATCCATAACGAAACAGGAAGTAATTAAAATCCCATTTTTCCATACTTATATTCTGAATGGATCTGGATAGTTATTATCTTATTGTACTTTATGGATATGCAGAGTCAAGATCTTTTAAAAAATAGGATTACATTTATTTTCCTAATTTTTAAGACAAACAGATGTGGACATCATCTATGGCAAAGACATATCTGTTCATGTTTTTCAAATCAAGTAACTGTTCTTTTTTACTGATGTATTTCTAGGCTCATTGATAATTTTTATCTTATATTTAAAATAAAAATCTGAATAAAATGCAGTATCACAGTATTAACATCAAGAGTCCTTAAAGATCTATTGTGGGACTAGGATGAAGATGTCATTGTAGTCTCTACTGTATTTATGGAAATACTATTTAAGACTCCTCTTTACCCATTTCTGTAGTTCTGTATTTAAAACATGTTCATAGTTTGTAAGGTGCAAGCACCTCTGTTTTTCTGTTTTACTGTTTTTTTTTTGCTCTCTGTCCCTGCAGCATTACCATTCTAAGAAAATCCCCTAAAGATTTGTGTAGCAGAGAGTAAAGTCATAGTTTATTTCAGCTGTGAATAGGAAAAGCTAGTGTTTCCTGCCCCCTTTGTTGAATTCTTGTTATCAAAACCAGCCTGATGTTATCTGCCTCTGCCTACTTATCTAATCATGTTTGAACATTTTTTGGATTAGGTAAAAATGAGCCTAGCAGAAAAAACCTTATCTTGATTGGCTACATCTACGGTGCTAAACAACATGGGACTAGAGAGCAATCTTAAACCCTGAACCCAACCACTCACACCACTTAATTATTAACATATCCTCAGGCCTGGTTTTCACCTGTACTATTTTGTATTCTCCTAGAAAACTGTTGGGATTGCGTGAGCCAAGAGCCAGTCCTGCACCCAGAGCTTTCTCCACCCTGATACCTCCTACTCATCTGTTACCCACCCCTCCCCTCCAGCACTGTTTCAGCAAGCATTGTGCCTCAAATACACCCACATGCCCTGTCTATGGCACCCCAGAACCTATAACAGATATCCTCAGCAACATGAAAAATAAGATGCCAGTGGCGCTGCAATATTTTTTAATTATTTTGAACAATTTCAAAGGAAAAAAAAAAAAGAGAAAAAAAAAAAAAGAAAAAAAAAAAGGAAACTCATTATTATATATATGGATTGAAGGATATCATCCCAGGCACAGATGCAAGGTCCTGAATGTTGTGTAAATGTGGCCAGTCTAAGTCAGCCAGTCCTAGAGATAAAGAGTGCTCCCTCGATGTTATGGGTTTGTCTGTTTTTAAGCAAGCAGGTGTCAACAGCTGCTGCCCAAGTGGGGATGCAGCAGGTCACATATTGTCAGTAAGGAGAGGGTGAGGTTGATGTGCATGTTTGATGAATCACTGATTTCCTTTCTTTTTTTTTTTTTATTTCTTTTTTTTCCTTATAATATAGCCTCTCTAACCACTTTGGGTTCAGATGCTAAGTCCTTTCCTTAGGCTAAGCATATAAACATTCAAACACAGCTCACCTATTTAAAACAGTTCTCAGTCCTACCTACCCTTTGAATGTAGCCCATTTTATAAATATATTGCAGCAAATTATTTATTTCCCTTTAGCTTAAACAAACCTAAATTCACATATTTCAGACTTCACGCAAATGCCCTCACTACAAGGCTACAGCTTAGGACTGACAATGATATCTAAAGTATCCATCTAAAAATGTCAGTTTTGAATCTATTCCATAATGGGTGAATAATTTATGTTGTTATTGTTATTTTGTTTCAATACTAAAGCTAGCTTAGTGTGCATAAAAGCTAATCTAGTGTTCATAAATTATGTAGGGAGCAACGATTAAACCCAATGTATGTTGCCTTACATAAGAATCCTCCAGCCTCTAAGCATTACTCTAAGTGCACACACCACAGAAAACACAACTCTTTCCCAAACAATGGTTTCTGAAGGAAGAGTTTGTGGCTTGGCGTAGGTTCATGACCAGTCCTGTGTGTAGTTGCTAGATTGGATCCTTTGGGAAACATTTTTTAGATGTCTAAATCATAATGGAATTCAGCTTTATAAAAGGCAATGCTGCTCAAGACAAAATAATTCATTATATGTGTATTTACCAAGCTTTAGACGCTAACTGAATACAGACATCTCCAGAGTTAGAAGTCATTGAAGAGCTTGTTCCTTCCAAGATTTGGATATCTTGATCTGCTTCAGGTGCAGAAGCAGGGAATCCAAAATTCAGTCTACGTGCATAATGGAAAATAACGTCCAAAAGTCATAGCAAAAGACATTGCTACATCAAAATATTATAAAGGCCACTATCTGAATTAGAATAGCTGCAAGGAACAGGGAATGAAGACCTGAAGGAGAATTAGATTCTTGGCTTGCATAGGAAATTGAAGAGGAAATAAAGTGCTGGGAGTGACTGGCTTCTGCAAATGCAGCAAAGCATTATCAGCTTTGGAGGGAATAGCTATTTGGGTTTTGGATTATTTTTATGGTGTGATTCAAAAATAGTTTTGTGCAAGAACTACCCCAAGACTATTATTAAATCAGTGTTTGACTACCATTGTGAATAGTCTGAATCAAGAACCAATTTAAACTCTGTAATTTAATGAAGATGCTTTTATTCATACACTTTTTAATGGACAGGTTGATTTAACTACAGTGCAGTGAATGAATATATTTCACTCTCAAATTTACATCCAGAGTTCTTTGAATGAATAACTTTTATCCTTTCTTGGGTCTGTAAGTAGCTAATAGCCATTAATTACAGGAACATTGAACTTGATTGCCAAAGATACCCATTAAAATCCTGTTTCTGAGATGTATAAAACCCAAACCTCTGATGGGGATGTACACGCATATTTCCTCTCAACAAAAACTTAGGTCCTCAGTAAGACACTCTCAAGAATTTTCTAGAAAAATTGAAACTGCATAATCAAGAGTTACTTTAGTTTAAACAAATACAATTTACATCACTCATGTTCTTTCTTTCAAAAACAAGTATAAATAACATTATAGCTTAAAATGACCTCTTGTTTCCATTTGTGGGTTTTGATTGAATCCAGGCTCCAATTCCATCTACAAACTTAAACCTTCAGGTTATGCAAAACCACCTATTCTTCATTTTCTGTGTGTATGTGTGGGTATGAAAGAGAGAAGGAAAAGTTTTGTACTGAGTAGGTACTAATTTGGCAGGAAATAGTGTTTTAATTCTGACTGACATCCTTTAGCTCAGTGCTGTGAGCACTGAGAGACATGACAAAGAAAACTGTGGCAAAAAAAGTCAGGGAAGTCATTAAGCCACATGGAAAGAGGACTAGAGGGAGTGACTGCCATGTTGCCTATTGTCTTTGTTCTTCCAGTTCATACAGTTCTTTAAGTAAAAAAATTTAATTTTATAAATCAAATAATAGGTGTATTTGAGAAACTAGGAATAATTCTTTTGCCCTTTTCTGTAATGGCAGTAATTTAGTAATATGCAAAATTAAAACTATCCCATATCAAACACCCTCATAGTACATTGGTATCCTTTAATCCTACTCCCTCCTAATCCATTGCAGAACTGCAGCTAACTCTGTTGTCATATGAGAAGAGATGAGTAGAGATGATGTTGATGTTGATGACAATTTGACAAAGTATAAATTCATCAAAAAGTTCATTTTCAGTCAGTTCAAAATTATGTGAATGTAAGCCAAATGTGCTCATTACCAGAATTTCAAAGATTTCATTACACACAGAACTATCATTATGTCTGCTTAAAATAGTGCTCCTGACATTCATAGAAAATTTGGCATTCTGCTTGAATTCTCAACTTTCTCCTATACCCTAGTCTGGTATCCTAACTTCAGAGTCCAAAGCAGAAATGAAAGCTCATGTTTACCTTTTACTGAGCTATTTTGTATTGGTGCTTTTAAATCCAGTGGCTACTGAAACGTTTTCTGAACTAAATACCATCAAGCTATTGATCTCTCTGACTCAGTGATGACGGCTTCTGCAAAAAGGAGTGCCTCCAACATCTGGGAATCCTATCCATAAATTTCCCAGCTTTCACATGTTCCACAACCCACCTATTACAGTGTTTGCCTGAGCTCAGATCTGTTTTCTCTCTCTGACTGAGAATAGGAATCTGGAATTGTTTCATAAGTAAATTTAATGCCTTCTCCCAAGACTATAGATATTCTGAGGGTAACACTGAGAAGAGAGAAGCCTTCTGTTACTGATGCTGGAATTGTTCTCTTTACAAAACCCTTTGCAGTTAGGCAGTTAGGATTAGAGGGTTTTAAGAATTAATACCCCTAAGGTAAGCTGGAAACTAAATCCAGTCTGTACAATACAGGTGGATGTTCTAACACTCCACAGAAAGAAATGTTTTCCTCCAGCAGCTTTGTCTGGATCTGGTTCATCCTCTCCTTTGCTTTTTCTTACCTGTGTTCCAAGAAAAATGTTTGTATGATGATGCCACATGATACCTTGATCTCAAGTAATTTCTTTCATCAGTCTGGGACCTAAATTAAAAAAAGAAAAAGAAAAGAAAAGAAAAGAAAAAAAAAAAAAAAAAAAAAAAAAAAAAAAAAAAAAAAAAAGAGAGACAAAACACTGGCTTCTCAGAATAAAAATTCTTTCTACTGCTTAATTCAGAATCTAAATTGAAAAATCAATTTTTTGCACAGCTTTAAACATGATCTGTCTCGTTGTCATAAATGTACTGAAGTACTGAAGTACACAAGTGAATTGAAAACTATATAACTATATTCCTCTATTATTGCTGAGATCTGTCATAAGTAATTTTAGAATAGTTTATTGATCTTTCACTATTAAGATTTAGAAAAGTACCCATTTGCTAATCTTGGCACTTATAACTTCATTCACAACAAGAGCATTATCATAACAGTACCAAACTCAAACACTCAAACAAACACCAGTAAATTACCTTGAATATTGCACCAACATATGGAGGACTTTTCCCACTGGGACTTTTGGTGGTGCTTTTTTGTTTTTTGGGAGGGTGGTGATTGCTGTGGGTTTTTTTTTCTTTTTTTAAGGTTTTTAAGCCACTCTATCTTTACCACTTTTATTCAAGGTATTGATGGGAAAGTATGTCAAAGCACAGTTTTCTAAAATAAAAATTTAATTGCGTAGTCATACACGCATAACAAATCATGAGCATTAGTTTATAAACAGCAAATCAGTCTCATTGTGCTTCTTCAAAACAAGTGTCTATAATTTTTAAATCTTTCTCTCCTTTAAAAATTCTCACAGCGAAATGAAGCAAAATTGAATTCATTATATATACATCCAACTTGGTCCCCTTTGAAAATCATGCTTTATTTTATTTGATTTCTAAATAATCAGTGTCACTACCACAAGATTGTTAGCTAGGGTTTTTAAAGTAACTATTACTTATTCTACTGTATTTGATGTACTTGATAAGTGATGAAGACTAGAAGAAACATAGAATATACTTTTCATGTGTGAGAGAAAAAACTCACCAAACACCAATATTCCCTCTCAAAGCAGAAAATAGTTAAGCATAGTTAATAGCAGAAATTAGTTAAGCATCTTTCTAAAATATTTCTACCTGTGCCAAATCTGAATAAGCTTCGCAAAGGGATGTTGCAGGCAGACAAAATAGATCTCTATGAATATCACAGCTGCCAGCTATGGGCAGGTCTATGGTAGCTGCATTGCTGACTGGGACTCGTTAACCAGAGCTTTGGACATAAGAATACATCAAACACTCCTGCTCTTCTAGAGCTTTATGGGGGCTCAAGCCATCTGTAAGTAGATTCTTTGTATCTTACACAAAGTATTAGTGCAGCAAAATTGTGCAATTTTTTAAGGTTCTACTGGATATTACATTCATAATACAAGTTTATCCAAAGCACACTTTCAAGCAACAGTCCATATGGAGTACACAAAATAAGTAACCTGCAGTTAAAGAGCAGTGAACTGAACAACAAACGTTTCAGTCTGGATGTTTAGGGGCATAATTGATGGAATGGGAGAATCAGGATGAGACTTCTTTACTACCTCTAAATTAAAATCAGGAAAGACACCACAATCCATATTTTCTCCATCCTTGTCATCACTGAATATTGTCTTAAAACTATAGGAAAAAGCCTATTAGCCTGGAAATTAGTAAGTTTTGATCCATAATTTAATGGCTTTTTGTTTTTATTTTCTTCAGCTTAACTAATACTGTGCTTATCTAGTGAAGAACTGTCAGGCAAAATTGGAAGTCTGTGATAAGTCATTGTACTACAGGACACAGAGTAGATGCAATGAACTATTGAGCAGTCAAAATCAGCTAAAGGCAGTATGACAAATCTGTTTTCAGTCCACTGATCAATATTCCCCTGAAAAAGGATGTTAATATGCAAACAAGGGAAAAGTAAGGATGAAAGTTGTTTTGCTTAACTCTGGACTTTCAAACTGCAGATGTTATATCAGTACTAAAATACGTATGTGTTGTCTTTGTAGTCCATAGAGACAAATGGGCAGTTCCAGAACACATCTCCTCTGACCCACTTTAGACCTTTTTGATGAAATTGTGCCCTTCAGATGTCTTCTTCTAGCTCCTGAGAAAAAGGGTAGCCTAGATGCTTAGCTCTGATGTAGCCGCTACATTGCAAAAGTTGCATTTTTTCCTGTGACTCTCAGATACATTAAGGGAGATTCAAAATGTGCCTGACAGAGGCTCCTCCCTCCCTGTAACAGAACACTATAAAGTGCAGTGTTTGGGACCTTGCTGACCTTTCCCATGGCCTTCCTGCAGACACAGAAGCCTACAAGCCCTTTGGAAGGGACTGCTGTATCTCATTGTGTCTGTCACCATTAGTGATCCCTGTTTGAAAGATAAAGCATAAGTTGCAGTGGGTTGCAGTCACCAATGTCTGGTCACTTTACCCATTCTTTTGTCCTCAGCCACGATCAGATACATTTACTATAAGATATATCAAAATATGTTTCTACATGGAAGTTGTGAAATGGTTTTCGGAATTATTACTGAGCAAAAAATAACCACACTGGGAAACCTGACTCTGTAATGTTCAGCTACGTCAGATTTCTGAATATGTAGGCCCTTGAGAATAAAAATCTTGACAAAGCTGTATTCAAAAGCTTTGGCCATTCTAACTGCAGTAATTGTAAAATGTTCCTGCGTTCATTCTCATGGCCATGCTGATTTATATAAAACCTACATCCATTGTTCCAGTGATTTGTATGGGACAGAAATATCTGTAGATCTATCTTGCTAATGTGCAGGCTAATGGGAGCTACAGGATAATAGTATGCCCTTAATTCACTGACTTCTTTCAAAGAAGAAGCTTTCTGTGCAGCCTATTAATCTACTAATGAGTCAAACCATTTCTGAAGTATACAGGCACCACTTCCAGACTTGCTAGAATTTGTTTGCATCTCCCTGGTTTTCTTCAATGTCAAAATGTTATCCGCTTCATCAAGCGAGTCTATTTTAAGAATTACTTTCAGAAAGGATGACTTTATAAAGCTAAATAAAAAATATGCACAGTATACAGCACATGTGACTTTAATTGTAATGAAAAAAGTGCTGTTGACATAAAAAAAATGTAAAGATTTATTTCATACTTGATGCCCATCAAATAGCAGAATTCCATAGCATAGTTTCATAATGGAAAAGGAAAAGATGTAGAGGACTGGTTCTGACATCATATGTATCCATGTCTAATCCAAACTATAGGAGTAGGAGTATATCCTACACAGAATAATAGTTCTCTGCAAAGATCTTTTTGTACTGCATTTCTTTACTTTTTAAACTGCTGAATTGTCTGGTTTTCAATTGCCAGGCCTTTGTGTCAGGGTTTGCAACTATTTTGTAAAGAATTAATATGCTTTACAAGTAGAATAGGAAAAGAAACCCTTTCAGCCAGGGGACATGGCACACTTTACAGATTATATCTGAAAAACATACTTTCAGGGAGAAGCAGGGTTTTTACAAACAGTTTTTATTTGTTCAAAGAAAAATGAAAGTACACAAGACACATTATAGCATCATGAAGAGTGGACTAGTTGGGGAACTAAAAACAACATACCTGGGCTCACAGATCCTGATTCCCAGACAAAGAAAGATAACTAGGATTATCTTTGCACAAACTGAAATGTGCCTCTGAAGTCCTGGCCTTTCTTTGGTGGCTCAGTATATGATGTATTTGAGGGCAAAGATTGTTTATGATGGATCTGGTGTATACAATTTTTAGAATTAAATGTATCTTAAGAACGAGTATTTTTCAAATGTTTTGTTTATGAGAATTTCCATTTGAAAAGTAGCACAAGAAGGTTCAAGGACTGTGTTTCTAACTAGCTATTGTAATTCTTGTTACAGCATGTAAGCTTATTTAGCTTGTTCGTTCTATATTAGAGCAGCTAATATCTGAGCTTTAAATCCTCCTCCTTTTGGCCTCATCTCCATCTGTTCAGGAACACTGGCTGGCTGCCACAAGTTTGCAGCTGTCCTGGGTCAGTAGCCACCCTGGGTAACCTTAGTCCAACCATAACTTGGATTGTGTCCTTTGCTATTGCTTTTCATTTTTATTTAATGGTTGGACTCAAACCTGTTCTCTGGTATATTCACTTCTGATTAAACCCTTGTAAACAAGGTGTTGGTGCTATGACAAGTAAAATTAAAGGCTAAGGAACAAATTACTTCTTCTCCACTGATATATATATAATCATTACAAAAGGAAACAAAACCCTGTTTTTAAAGGAATGTATTTTATTCCCATGGAACAGGTAAGTAAGACATTCAGACAGCTAAGTCAGAGTTACCAGCATAACCTGTTACAGGCTACTAACTCTAATACTCTTGTCAATATTTTAAATACATTGAATAAGATCAAAAGGCTCAAAAAATCACATTGTTACACATTTTCAGGATAAAGGAATGCAGATTACCTGAGATTGCTTTTACTTGGCCAAATACATGTTATCATTTTATATTATAGAAGTGTATGATGTGCACAATTCACAACAAATGACAAGAGAAGGCTTGTCAAATTCATGGAATCCTAGTTTATGTTTGGAAGAAACTCAAGAAAGAGATTGTAACTATTTTTGTCAGAAACTTAATAATTAGAGTTGACTATTTTTTCAGTTTCTGGGAGCTGAATCCTTTATAGAACTGCAAGACACTGAAACGGACAGTACGTTTTACAAGATATCATTTTTTTTCTCTGTGTACAGCTGGAACTTAGAGACCAACACAGCTCACTCTGAAATGTATGCATACCAGTTGGTAAGCTGACAAGGCACTAGGTAGGTTCCACAGATTGCATTAACTCTTCCTAAAACAGGTTTGAATAGATAACTTACATTCAAGCACTTTCATATAGATTCTTATGATACCTAAGGCATCTTAATCTCCATTGAAATCTCACCCTAGACCATAATAAACTGCTGCAGAATTCAAGTCATTTGATAAGAAATGGATGTTTCAGTACCAGATACCATACTTGTATATCCAAAAATATCCATGAGACAATGATTGACAATAAAATGGAAACATGAAGAAATAAAATTTCATTATTGCTTTTGTAGAATAACCAAAACAGAATAGTCTGGGCATCACCAGAAGCTCCTGACTGGCCCAATTGTTACAGAATAAGTGAGTCACCCAAAAGGAAATAAAAGTACATCTGAAAAACACTTTCTAACACATGGCAGCCATGTCACAGATCAGCTGGGAAAAGGGTTTGGAATAGCAGTCTGAGGCCTGCCCTCGGTTTTTACCTACTTTAGGAAAATGTGACTGTCTCAGAGGAGAGCTGCAAAGTGAACTATGATTTTAATAAGAATATGTAAAGGCAAGAACTAAAAGATCTTAATGTATGATTTTGTTCATATAGTCCAGTACTTTCAACAAAATGGACAGCAACTGAGAGTAATGAAGGTTAATTGTGCATTCAATGTGCTCAAAGTGTTTATGATGCTTATAATATTCTGTAGACCAATTCAGCAGTTGTGTTTTCATGTCACCTTGAGTGAAAAACATGATCCAATTGATGATCATTGATACTTAAGGTTTCTGCAAACCAATCTATTCTTAAGTATATCATAGCATAGCATAGTATTTAGACTATGATAGCTGACAGAGTTGTGACATCTGCCTGGCAGGATAATTCAGATTTAGTACCTTAGGTATCCCTGTCTCATAGAGTTCTCTCACACATTCACATGAGAACTCCCAGCTCTCACACAGTCTGTGGGTTAAGTGCCTCCACAAGGACACTGAGAAACCTTAAGGAGAGAGCTTTTCTCTTTCCACTGGCAGTACAGCAAGTATCTTTGGCAATGCTCAACCATGATATTTGTCTAAACAGTTATCTAACTCATGTACCTACACAGAACAGACACCCTCATGTGAAGATGCACTGAATTAACTTCTGAGCACAGACAGCTAATAAAAGATGCCTTTTCTGCCTTTTCTTTTTTTTTTTTTTAATGCACAATTAGGGAAGTTCATCAGGAAAAGATGCTAAGAGTTCCTTATGTTTATTCCTATGGAAGTACCTGAATCTGAGAGTTATGTATGCTGAGACTGAGATGAACTATTCATTCTCCACTTTTCCTGTTGAATCTGGATCACAGTGTAAAAAAGACCAAAACATTCAAAGGATTCATGGGAGAGAAAAAAAAGAAAAAGTAAAAAAATATCTTTTTCTATCTTAATGCTAAGAATGCTTCCCTTGGAGAGATGCACCCTTACTTCTTGCTCCATTTACTCCAAATGTATTATTTGCACTTTTTAGGACACCAAGTTTTCAATATCCTGTTAGGTGATTGTTACTGATATACAGAATCTTGTGTAATAAATAGGCCTGTCCTAGAATTATATCTGCTTTTAAATTTTTTTTTCTATTTCTCTTTCATATTCTTTTAAGAACAAATTTAAATATGTAAGTCAAAAGAAAAAATTATCCTGCTATGTTAAAAAGTTATGTAATCTAATGAAGTTAGGCACATCCTACAACAGTGGTAGTAATTTGCAGTTGTATAACATCTGAAATGAGAAAATGATGTAAAAACTGTTTCCCAGAGTCTATAACTAGGGTTATTCAGGCACAATGGAAATATGAATCAGGCCTCAAAACAGCATAAGTTAATTTTAAACTTCCAGTGTACGTCAGCTTTGAAATTTTGGTCTTTTCTTGTTTTAGAAGTCATAGAATGACACATATAAAGAAAGTCATCCTCAGTAATCAGTTAGAGGCTTACATAGGCATACAATTAATTCCTGTCCAGTGGCATGGTAAAACAAGTATTAAAGCAACACATTAAAAAGCCAAACAACGTGTACATTATTTCCTTTTTAAGAATGACAGAAAGGACTGTTCAAAGGACACAAATTACTTACACAAACAGTAATGTAGACACGTCTAAGTTTTCTTAATACTTATACATAAGACTTGTAACTCCTTTGGTATATATAGACTTTTTAAAAAGCATTTTAAAAGCAAATTGAGCAGAAGTAATTTTTTGGATCTTTTTTGTTGTTACTGTTGTTCAGCTTTACAAGAATTCATATTTCATGCACATCAGCTACTTTATATGGTTCACCTGAGTGGGTTATCAAAATAAAGACAGATGTCACTGGAGTGACTCTAGCACTTCTTGGGTGGAAAGATGCCATTTACAGCCTTCATTTTTGTGCCCACTCTCACAAAAATATCTCTTGACGCTATCTCCCTACCACCAATATAGTCCTACAACATCTCAGAGCCCAGCAAGAAGAGGTGTCAGCAGGTATCAGTTTCCTTTCATGTTCATACAAGATTACACACTTTCCATAGACAGGAATTTGACAATTTTAAGTGTGATTTGAAGAGACAGGAGTTTTGTAGGACTGTGTTAATAAACAGATGTTAAGAACAACACTTACCTTTCCTCATAGACATGGGCCTTTCCCTTGCTGTGGTCATGGTGGGGAAAACAAAATGGCTCATTAATTTTAAGACAAATAGAAATAAGAGAAAAAAGAAATCATGTGCTCCACAGTGGACCAGAGCCAGCATGGCAGGAATACTATGTAGTGGTTGAACTAGAAGCACAGACACAGCAGGATGCAGGATAAGAAGGGGGTGTAACTAGTTTTCTATTCTGACAGCTGTAATTTAATAGAGGGTCATGGTGTCCCTGGGATGTTGGTCAGCTGTCTTTCAGCACTATGATCCTTCATGTTATTCCAGTAGTGGTTCTATAACTGAGTATGTCAAACTGCATTTCCAACAACTTGAATACTACTTCAGAGCTACCAGGCATGAACTACTACTGTATTTACAGCAATATGAAACACAGCACTGATCTGGGAGTTGAGTTCATCACTGACCTACCTGAGCTGTTACCTTCCCTCTAAAAGAGAGGTTTATTATCTCTCCCAGGTTTCTAGATTGCTTTTCTATTATCTATTTATCTTCCACACTTTTCCTGACTACCTGCTTCAGCTGAAAACTGCCAGCTGCCTCAGATTCTCTGTGATGTCTGATGGAGATCTTTGACAGCTGAGTCTATTGCTGTAGGTACAGTGTGCTATGTTCATGTTCCCTGGAGCTGTAAAAGAAAAGAATTTTATTGGGCCAGGAATAGACATGGTTGATGCTGGTAGAGAAAACTGACCTCAATAGAAAGTGATGCTTTGGATATATTTTATCACTAGAATTCTACAGTCTAATCACATTTATATGAATGTTATAATGGAAACTGAAGCATACATATCTCTTCCATGAATAAAACTAATCTAATAGGATTAGAGTTTTATGCTAGTGACAGCAACAGTTTTTTATGAGTGAGGATAGAGTGAGACACAGGCCAACAATTATCAGTTGTTGACATTGAGCTTATAGAAGATGACCTAGGTGATTTACCAATACAGTTCTAATGCTAACACTTTGTGTACTTGCTGGAGATGATGAGCCTGTGCACCAGACCAGCCTGCACATGGACATGAGAGAAATCTGAGTTGCATATTTATGGAACAGAAATCAGTCCAAAAAAGACAGCAAACAACATAATCAGAATGTATTGTAATGTAGGCCAGAATATCACACAATTGTAAACATGGACGTTTAGATCCAGAATTTGTGATTAGAAGACATAATCTGTGATGTGGCAGAGGAAGCCAAGCTTAGAAGAGGATCTGTACAATTCTGTGTTCAAATGAAACTGCATGAAAAGTGGCATGTGAGGGAAATGGACTATTCCACTAAGAAACTTATGCAAACAACTAGTGGATAGACTCACAGGAAAGAACATCAGGTATTCAACATTTGTAGCATTTTCTTTTTCTCTGGTGAAAATAGTACTTAACTTTTTCCATTAATGTCTCGAAAAAGACCTCAAGCAGATATCAACCAAAACAGGAGAGTGTACAACATACATTCTCCCAGAAGTGTCTCTCACTACCAAATATACACAGAATAAATAATCAGAAGTGTGACTTCTTTTCACACATGCATGAGATAGATAAGTTTATTTCACTTCTTCAAGTAGACCACTGAAAAACACAGAATGCCACCCTCCCACACAGACGTACGTCAATGCACATGCAGCTCTGAACATTCTCTAGCTTCTTGAAATTCACATATAAATTATTAACTGCTATCACTAATACATTTTTAATTTTACCCTTAGAACACGGATTTGAACATTTTTACTCTGAATAATGGGCTTCCTACACTGAAGGTGCTCTGAGCCTGAAAGGATGAAACATGATGACTGTCTCTTTTTAAATCTGCAGTAGGGAACGAATCACTTGTGATCCTTTGTTCTTCACTCACAGAGTGAAGAGAGAGCATTCACTTTAAAAACCTGATGCTATTGCAACATGACGACCACTGATGTAAACTCATACATCAACTCATAGTCTGAGAACTTGTGGTCATTTCTGTAACTTTAAGAAGGATGCAAGCTGTATCTAAACTTGTGCAAGACTGTAGGCCAGTATCATACAGTTATAACTGCATCTAGTTTAGCTTCAGCCTCTGTCTCTGACTACAAAACACAAAATGTGATGAAGCACCCAGCAACAGTAAGTCAAGTAAGATGCACACACCTTTCCTAGAGAGGGTGTTCTAAAAAGAGGTATAGAAAGAACCTGCACAAGGCACATATTAATATACAGAAAATATGCACGTATATGTTAGTAGAATCTGTTGCTTTTATACAGATATGTCAATATATGCAGTAGTAATATAAATACATGTTTAATATATATATAGAATATATCCATTTGTACTGTATGTAGCGCTGTGGTATACATAGCCTGCAGTATGTACCATGTAGTGCAGTAATACTGCATGTATGATACACCTTATCACATATATCACTATGGAAAATTTGTTGTCTGTAATATCTACTAAAAAAAATCTGTTTTTGTATCTATATAATATACATTTATTCCAGTTAATGCACATCAGTGAAGGAAACAAAACCATGCAATGAAAACCGGGCACCATTTATATCTTCATATATTCATTTTTCAGCTCCCTTTGAAAACCACTTTCTTAATATTCTGTAAAATTATGTAAACTTCAATATATCACTATAAAAGACAATGTAGCATTTCTGCATTTGACAGGAACTTTCTGAGGTCCTATAAGGCCTGTAATTTTCTTCAGGGCACACAAAACATTTGAATGTGGAAGAGAGCTTAACACCACTCTCATGCCAAGTATACAACTTTGATTTCAGCACTAGAATCTTCTAAAAAAAAAGATCTTACCTAACTTTTCATCATAATTTAAACATTTTAAATCCTGTAATTGTGGACTTGCCTGGAAGCAACAGTGAGTTGCATATGTGGCATCTGTGAGCACCTGTACTCAAGTTTCCTTTGCTTGTCATCCTGGGTTGCTTCTTAGTTTACCCTTTTCCCTCTTCTTGATTTAGTGGGTTCCTCTTGCATGCTTGCTGATCTTCCAAAGGCTGTAGTGCAGACTGCTGCCAAGACAGACACGGTGACCATGGAGATGCTGGGCACGGGTTCCTTTCACACATTTGCACAAGAGATGACTGGCACCACTACCTAAATTAATGCAAGTGCTCCATCTGTTTCAGGAATAAAAACATTTGCTGTTTCTAACAGTGAACTACTCACTGCTCCTTATGACTACACTGCCAGTATCTGCCCAGCGACTGTAGCAACAAACACACGACAAGAATTCTCTCCTGAATCTGAAGAAGTTGCAGTGGAAGCAGTGATGCATAAATGACAATAATAATATCCTAAATAAACAAGGAATGATAAAATGTTACATTACTGAGATATCCAGGTCTGTGTATTCTGCTTTGATGAGTGTAGTTTAAACCAGAATAATTCCTAACACTTCTCATATAAAAGCTAAGATATTCAAAAGAAGCAGAGACAAAGCAACATGATTTCTATGAATTTGCTCTTTATGGTAGCCTTCTGTGGATGAATTCTTTGATGTGTACTAGGTATGGCCTTGAACACTTCCAGGGATGAAGCCTCCACAACCTCCTTATGCAATCTGTTCCAGTGTCTCACCACCCTCACACTAAAGAATTTCTTCATAATCTCTAACCTAAATCTACCTTCTTTCAGCTTAAAACCATTACCCCTCATTATTACTCGTACATGCCCTTGTAAAAAGTCCCTTCCCAGCTTTTCTGTAGGCCTCCTTCAGGTACTGGAAGGCTTCTACTGAGGTCTCCCCAGAGCCTTCTCTTCTCCATGTTGAACAACCCCAGCTCTCTCAGCTTGTCCTTGTAGGAGAGTGTCCTGGTTTGGGACAGGATAAAGGTACTCCAGACCTCTGATCATCTTCAAGTCCCTTGTCTGGACTTTCTCCAAGTGCTCCATGTCCTTCCTGTTTGGTGGGCTCCAGAACTGGACACAGTACTCCAAGCAGAATCTCATGACAGCAGAGTAGAGGGGGAGAAATGCCTCCCTTTACCTGCTGGCCATACTTCTTTTGATGAAGCCTGGGATATGATTAGCTTTCTGGGCTGCAGGTGCACATTCATAGCACCTGCCCCTACCAGGAATGATTCTTCCTTCTCCAAGTACCTGTCTGTCTTCTGTGACTTGGGCAGTATGACTTGAGCACTTGCTGGTGAAGACTGAGGTAAAAAAGTCACTGAGTAACTCACTTTTCTGCAGGTAACCAGGTCTCCAGTTTACTTCTGGGAAGGGCTCACATTTTCCCTAGTCTTCCTTTCATGACTGACATATCTATAGAAGCTTTTCTTGATGCCCTTACTTTCCATGGCAAGATTTAATTCTAACAGGTCTTTAGCATTCCTAACCTGATCCTTGCCTGCTCAGGCAATTTCTCTGTATTCCTCCCAGGCTGCCTGTTCTTAATTCCACACTCTGTAGTGTTTGAGTTTGTCCAGGAGCTATTGCTCATTCATGCAGGCTTCCTGGCACTTTTGCTTCACTTCCCCCTTTTTGGGCTGCAGCACTCCTGAGTCTGGACGAGGTGATCCTTGAATATTAAGTAGCTTTCTTTAGGCTCCTTTTCCCTCCAGGGATTTATCCCGTGGTACTCTACCAAGCAGATCCCTGAAGAGGTCATAGTCTGATCTACTTTAGTTTGGGGTATTGAGCTTGCTGTGTGCCCTCTTCACTTCCCTAAGGATCTTGAACTCCACCCATCTCATGGTCACTGCAGCCAAGGCTGCCCTTGATCTTCACATTCCCCACCAGCTGCTCCTGGCTGGTGAGAACAAAATCCAGCATTGCACCTCTCCTCATTGGCTCCTCTATCACTCGGAGAAGGAAGTTAGTATCTATGTAGTACAGGAATCTCCTGGTTTGCTTATGTCCTGCAGTGTTGTCCAAAGTACAAGAAAAATACATAAAGTATTAAACAAACTACGTGCAATAAAGTTAAAAAAAAAAAAAAAATCACATTTTAACCACATTTACTTTTGTACATATTTTGCAACATAAAGTCAACAACTGTAATTACTCCAGCCTCCTCACACTACTTTAAGCATAACACAAAATACGCAACCTTTACCCATGAGAACAGGCATTATGGTAACAGCTTTAATTATGCAATTATGTGATTATGTTCTACCTCTTCCCCTACAGGATTTCAGCCTTAAGGACATTTTTTTTTTTGAGAACTTAGTGGCCGCTTTTCATAAATATGTTAATGATGCATACAAAATAGTTTTTTGGAGGTTTTTTGTTTGGTTTGGGGTTTTTTTGGTTTTGGTTTTTTTTTTTTTTGTTTTTGTTTTGTTTTGTTTTTTTTTTTTTTTAAGGGATTGGTAAAGAGAGCAGAGAGAGGTGACCGAGATTTTGATCTCGAAAACTTATTGCTGACTGGCCAAATTTAAATTCGTGCTTTAGCACAAGAAAACCCCATGGTTTTTTTGGTTGTTTTTTTTTCCAAGCCCGGGCAAACTGATGCGCCTTTTTGTCAGCTTTCCGCGGAACGCCGAGTGCAAAAAGCCTTATAATGCGAAATACTCGGCACCCCCAACCCCGAAGAAGAGGAGAACGGGGCGAGGTCAGGAGTCGGGGGGATGGACACGTCTTGCGCTGCCAGGAGTGAGGTGAAGATCGCGACACGCAGCCAGTGGAGCGCTCCCTTCCCCGCTCGTCCCAGGGCATCGTACCCCGACCATCCCTGTAGCCCTTCCCAGGCGAGGCGCCGCTCCAGGTGGGCGGGGGAAGTGGTGGGAGGTGGGGGCTCCGGCCCCGCTCCAGCGGCCGCCTATACCCCCGCTGAGGTCCGCCTCCGGAGACCGGATCGGAGCGTCCCACCTCCTGCCCTGGCGCTGGCTCCGTCTCCCCGTGCCGGGCGCCGGGCGCCGCGCCGCGCCCCCGCCAGCCCCGAGGAGCCGGGTTGGGCAGCCCGGGAGGCGTCTCCTCCGCAGCCCCCGCCCTCCCGCGCCGGTGCTGAAGCGCTTCGGCCGCTCCCCGGCAGCACCCCCGGGACAGCGGCGCCCCGTCGGCCCCGCAGCAGCACCCGGGCCTCCCTCCCTGCCGCCCGGCCCGGGCTCTCCCGCCGCTGCGCTGCTGGCGAGGACAACTCATGGGAAATAAATAAATTAGTTGCCCCACTCACCCCCGCGGCAGGGAAAGGAGCCGGCGGCGGCTGCGGGATTAGATCCAGCCCGAGCTAGAGACCAGGTAACGTAACCTACCCGCCTGGAGGGAGGAGGAGGAGGAGCAGCGAGGCCGCTGAGGTCGCCCCCACCGGGGAGGGCTCCGGGGGACAGAGAAGGGGCTGCCGCAGGCGGGGCGCGCCGGCGCGGCCCCGGGCAGGCTGCGTGAGGGCGGCTGCCCCAGCGCTGTGCGCGCCGCACTGTCAGTGACACACACACCCCCACCGCCGCCCACGCAGGGATGGATGGATGGATGGATGGATGGATGGATGGATGGATGGATGGATGGATGGACTGACGCCACTCGGGGTGCAGCCGCCGCCCCCCGCGGGCGCTGCCCCCGGTACCCAAGCAGCCATTGCAGAGAGCAGCCGCACGCCCCGGCCATGCCCCGCCGCCCCTGCAGCGAGCAGTTTCCCGGCTGCCATGCGGGCGCCCGGCGCTGACCGCGGGGCAGGGAGGCGGGCGGTGGGGCCGGGCCGAGACCCCAGCTTCGGGGTTAGGACCGCGGTGTGATTCCGCCCCGCGCCCCCGCACGCATCCCTGCGGGGCGGCGAGCCGGGGCCACCCCCCGCCTCATCCCCGGTCGCTGCGGCACCGCCCGCCCCCGCCCCGGGGGCAGCTCCGGAGGGAAATGTGGGCGGGGAAGCCGCGGCGGCCGCAGCAGCAGAGCAAAAAGCTCGCTGCCGCACTTGCCGTCATCAGGAACGGGCCTGCAAAAGGCGATAATGTCATAGCTCTGTGGTCAGGATGACCTTGAGGAAAGTGGGTCTGGAGGGACCCTGTGCTGCACCATGTCACCTGCAGCACTAGGTTGTTCTCCTCTGAGCTCGGCAACGCTGACATTATTATCTCTAAACATTGCTGGATTTAGGTAGTGGTTGTGTACTGAGCTCCCGCTGTAACTGGTACTAGAGATGGGAAAACACTCCTACATCATTCTCTTTACTTGACCTCTGTCAGTACACTGTGCAGTCAAGGTCCTTGAAGGAAATGGTGCTAATTTTCTCCCCATTGAGGACCAGTTGTCCAGAGAGAAAAGTTATGTTTGCCACTTTCTGTCCTGGGTTCCTGGTTGCTGAAGTGGCCCCTAAAAGGCACTGAAGCAATCTCAGAAGAGACTGGGAAGTTGCCCAGTTCACATTTCAGAGACCAGTGTTCCCTGGAACTTCGGGGAGGGCACATTACCTCTCAGCCCTGCAGGCATGCTGGGCTGACACTGCTTTTCTAGTCAGGTGGATAGGAAAAAAAACCAAAACAGAATAAGACCAAGCTGTTTTTTCAGATGCCAGCCTGAGCTTTCAGAAAAGGAATCTTACTCAAATTATAATTGAAAGCTTTTTTGGGAAGAAGAAAGAAACCAAAGGAAGCTGCTACCTGATGGAGGCGTCCATTCTTGTTTCATTGGTCTCTATAGTAATCACTCGTGTTTCCATAGTGACATCCATCTGGGGCTCTCAAGTTACTTATAAAATAGTAATGAAATAGGTGCTTGCAGCTTCCATTGCAGGAATGGGACCATAAACTTAGCAGCACCCAATCAAGCCGACAAAATATTGCTTCAGTTCTGTCTAGATGAATCATGATATGAAAGTTGGTCTTCAAGACAGGGATGTAGACTGATATTCAAAGGAAGCAGAAAGCTGACAAATAGTTCAATAAAAGTGGTAAATGCTTTTCAGTACAAGTATTAAATATGTGGATAATGTATAAGTGATTCCCTTCTTATTTTAAAGACAGCTCTCTCCTCTCTCCTGTTATTGTCTGCCAACTGTGAATATCATACTTGAGAATGAGTGCTGAATATTTACTCCTTCCACGTGGTGGAATAAATTCAGAGAAGAAATTATATTCCAGGTGTTTCCATTATTTGTACAATTTATTACGGAACCGTAACTCTGTGTCTGTAAGGGCCCAGCTAACTTAGTTTGCAAGATAGTGTTTACAATGTAAATGGCCGCAGAGCAGACCAGCTAATTACTTTGAATAGTCTTGAGGTGGCTTGAGGCTATGGATTTTTTTATGGCAGCATTTTTGGTTTGTGAAATCAGACTTATTTATAGCCTAAATATCAACTGTGGTCTTCGTGGAAGGTCTTCGTGGATGGCAGAAAAAATAAAGTCATACATTAAAGCTCTTTGGATTATATAGTGGTGCAAATGATACAAATTATCTGAGTGGGTATTTTACATGTAAGGAGACTTTGAAATAGTACAAAGGGAAATATCAACGAAACAGGTAGTTAAACATAATGCCTCTATGGCTGCAGTGAAGAGAGATGGAATTCTGTGTAATTTCAGTGTAAATGGATGTACCATTAATAGTACGTAAAAAAAAAAAAAAAAAAAAAAAAGTGCCTCCTTCCAGCACTTTAACCTAATTCCACCTATCCCTTCTCTGTAGTATATATTGGATTTAAATGCGCTTAGTTCTTGCTGTGGCAAAATCTTCATTCTAGAATCTGAATTTTATTTAGGCAGAAGATGCTTTGGGCAGCCTTAAAGGTGATGCTGTTATTTATGGACAGGCAAGTTATAGGTAAAAAAAGAGAACAGTCCTTGAATCACAAGCTGATGTTTTTTAAAATATTAATCTTTTGTTTCTCTTCTTTCTTGGATTTTGTTCACTATGTCATAGTTCTTGCATATTTCTTTTATAAATATAAATATATTTACGGCATGGACCCATTGTTTTTGTTTTTGCTTTTTCCCCTTTTAGAAAAGTCTTACTTTGTATCCTTGGTTTCTTAGGTAGATCATCTTGTCCTCCTTTTCTGATGAGGTGGTTTTGCTTCCAGTAACTCTGGTTATTATTGGACCTCTTCCAGGTCAAGAAAAAAAGACTACAGCTCACCTGATTTTTTTCCCATTGCAACATCACAGGATGGTTTTGAAGAGCTGCATTTTTCTTAAGGAGAGGATTGCTTTAGCAAATGTGGTGTCTGAATGCAATACTCAGTTTTATCCCCCACATCATTTGCCAGTTAAAGCTGTCCATTTCTTTTGTGAGGATCAAGTGAAGAAGAATGTTCTTGGGATATGCTAATAATCTGTGATGTTAAGTGAATTTTATATTTCAAGGTCAGTATGATTATTAAAATGTAATTATCTTTTCATATTTGTTAAGTCATTGACATGAATCATGGATAGAGTGTTACCAGTTTCTGTGCCTGTTCATGTAATATAGATGGCCTAACATTTGCATAGCATCAAAGAGGAGGTTAGCAAGGAAAATAGGACCTCATTGGCCACTGTTTGTGTGTCAAATGAAAGTGAGAAGCAGGCTGCATCTCACATATTCATCTGAAGTCCAAACCCACATTCCTTGACTTGCATGTATTTGTGAGCTGTTGTGCCAACTTTCCTAATTCTGTTGTGAATCTTGGAACACTTGAATAAAAGTTTGCAGTATCCAGACAAAAGTATCTGGGATATAAGAATAAGGAGATAATTTTCCATGACTTGAGAAATAGAGGATGTTGGACAAACAGACTGGGGAGCACTGTCTGTCACATATTCCTGATATTCCTTATAGCTCTTAGTCTTATAGTCAAACAATGAAAATAATTTTAAGCTTTTATTGAAGATCAAATACCTAGCTCACCAGGTCATTTTGTCTAATGAACTAGAAAGAGGTCTCAGTTTGCTTTTTTTTCCTTGCAATCTCAAGATTTTTAATTCATAACATTCGTGTCTGGAAGGGTGATTCATCAGCATCAGCTTGTTTTTCTGCTGAGTACATTATTAAATTTAGTTTATGCAGTGTTTTTAAGTAGTTCCTTTATTTGCTATCTCAAGGTCAAGCTCCCAGTTACATGCTACTATTTTTTTTTTTTTTTTTTTCCAGGACACAGTATTTTCATGTCTCATGACACTTGCAGTAATATCTAATCAGAGGTGTGCATTAAAAGCAATTTCTGATAAAAATGGAATAAGCCTTTCCAAAAGGATATGAACATAACTAGAGCAATTAAAAAAGTTCTGAACGAAGGAGGAAAATTATTGGAAAAGAATGGAGTCTTAGCAAGATATACTCCTTTCCTTTATGGTTGTAAGATATAAAATCCTAAAGAGAATTAATATTAATTCACAAAATCAGGATGCACTAGAAAAAAAGCTTAAGTCTGATTTTTTAATTTTTTTTTTTAAATTTAGTTGTTGATGCATTTTCTTTTAATTTGGTGCTATGGTTATTGTATATGAAGAATTGAATGTATTTAATTTCCACACAACAATAAATGTGTGCTCTAAATAATATTGTAAGTTGTATAGATTTAGCAAATAACTAGATTGTAAGAAATTTTTACTTTTACGTCAGCTATTGAAAAATTGCAGTAAGGCCAAACATTGTAGAAGTTGTACTATTTTGGAATAGGTGGATTCTGCATTTTTTTCATATGGGTAGTATGAAAGATAATGACAACATCTGATTTGATAGTACTCCAAACATAAAACTAAATGAACTGGAGCTGCCCAAGTGTGCAGGACTGTTTAAAAAAAATTTTGCTTTCTTCCAGTCTGAATATTTGTGTCCCACAAAAGAAAACTTTTCAGTTGTTTTGACACCAAGCTCAGTAGTTATTTCATTTTATTGCCTCTTGAAGGTAGACTTAGGACTCAGCTCTATGTGATGACCAAAATGCTGTGGGAACATCCAGAAAGCAAATTGCAGAGAAGACAGATCAGAACACCTTTTGTATTTCATGGTTTTTCTTATCTTTATATATTTTTTAAAGTTCTGATCCTTTAGAATAGCTCATTTTCTCACACCTGCTGGCAAACTTTGGCAGCTTCAGGTGTGCCTGTTGTGAAGTGCCCTTCCCATCATATTGCACCAGTGATAGCAAAATGTGGGGACTGCTCCCAAGTTTGGCACTTAGGGATAGTGCAAAAGACAAGGAGTCAAAATGGTTCTCAAAATATGTTTGACATCAAAGAAGTTGAGCCATTTGCTGTCACTGCAGTGGTGGTGAAGACAGTGAAATGATGTACGGTGCTTTTTGCACATGTTCTGTGCAATAGAATTTAGTAAAATCACTCACAAAACAATATTTTATCATCCCAAAAGATAGAAATTATTTCATTTTATAGAAAGAGATGAATTAGGATTTTTAGCATTCATGCTTGCTGCTCCTCACTTCGATACTCTTGCAGTCTATGGTACAAGCAAAAAGAAAGATGAAAAAAAAGTTGAAATCTCAATTTGTCTCATGTCAAACTCAAAGTGTGAGCTTCAGACTTGCACTTCTTAATGCTAGCTTTCTGAACTCAGGAAATACTGAGAACAAATGTGTATTTTACAGTTCTAAAAACATGTGGAGTATACAAGAAAAGAACTTACCATTTCTGTGCTGACAACAGTTTCAAAAGCATATATACAAAATGAGTATTTGATTATTTTAAAGCAAACTCAGTTCCTACTGCAGTGCATTTGAGTAGTATTGCAGATAGAGAAATGTGGTCACTTCCAATGTTTACTTTTGAACTAAGTTTTATTAGAGTGTTTTTCAGCATTAGAGATCTAGGCCTTTGTGGCATTTTTTCTTTTTGCTTTTTTTAGATCTCTGAGACAATGATATAAATATTTGTTAGTGAAGGTTAGAATTGATGTAATGCAGGACTGTGTTTAAACTACTAACTATAAAACGGGGCTCCTGAGAGACATAGTTACACTTTTGTCTGCTGACCTTATGGTGAGATGAAAATTGGAAAACGTCTAGTGTAGGATGTCTCAACACTTTGCCATGCTATTGAATTAAAATGCAATAGGAGTTGTGATTACTATATTGAACTCCTATAGTTTGCATTCTTAATATGGCCTGCTGGATAGGTTTAAAAAAGAAATGGAAAAGAGTAACTTAATGATGCCAATAAGCTCCTCAAGGGAATGTAGGTGTCTGATTCCTTAGCAATTGGAATTTTATGTGCTAAATTTCTTGACAATTCTGCCTTTGCTGAGTACGCTTTCCACAGAAAAAAATCTTTTCTGGAAGTTAACTTCTTTTGTGTGCTATGCCAGAGGTGGATTTGGGTCTGAAACTGGGTTCTGCGCCCTGTGTTCTCAACAGTGCCTCCTGCTGATGTTAGAAATGGAAACTGGTGAGCTACCAACTGCAAGCTGGAACTGAAGACTGATTTCAGAGGCAGAAAAAAATGTCAGACTCAAGCTGGCTGAGAAAGGGGGCTGCAGGTGGGAGCAGGTGGAGAGAACAGAATAGACTGTGGAGGGAAATTGGTGCAGGAAGCTGAAGAAGGCAAAAGGCCTAACATCCCATTACCAAACCCTTTTTAAGATGTATATCTTTATTATAATTTGTATATAGTATTAAACCAAGGGCTTCCTCTATACCCTGAGGTATTTGTGAGTGCTCTGCTCATTGTGTCACACAGGGGTCTTAGCACCCTGTCTTCTATTAGGCAGCCTCTTTCCCTTCTTCTCACCAGCACTACAAAATGTGACTCAGGGGACTCAATAGCCCATGATTAGAAGCCACAACACCAGCTTTTAGAATGGAATGAAAAAAAGCTTTTGAATTTTGAGACCTCTGGGTTGTATATTTAATGAATATAGGTAGAAAACAATATGCCATAATAGCATGTATTTACAAAGCATGAAGTATGCTTTGTATTTGTGAAGAATAAGTAAAAAGGAGGTCCTGTTTTCTTGTTCTTGTGCAGATATAATGATGTTGGCCAGAGGCATAGGGTAGTTTTTGTTCTCATGTTTTTCTGATGTAGTTATATAAAAAAAATGTTTTGAGGTAGTTATGCTGCGTAGGAGGGTGCTTTATTTCAATTTAGCCTATCTCCTCTTTCATACATAACAACACCCGAGCATTATGAAAGCTGTGCATGCTCTTTCTCAGTTTTAGCTGTATTATAACAGTGAAACAGGTTTATAAGGAAAACTAGTGTGTACAAGGGCCAAACTCACATGAGGCATAGAAATGCAGGAAAGACATTTAAAACTGAGACCTAAAAACCTTGTGGTATCATCTCTCAGTCAAAGAATATGTCAGTGTTGTTTGGCTGACATTTCCTCTATTTCTGTGACTCCAAGTCTGAACTTGATCTCCCTTCCTCTCAGAATCATCACAGCTGGGAAAAACCTCTAAGATCACAGCATCCAACTGCAAATGACCCCCTCAAATAAAATACATGTATCAATATTTGTATCACTCACTACAGCATGGCCTGAAGCTCCTCATCTCTCCTATAGTTCCACTGGGTTAAAAGTTTATACCCAGTAATGGCTGCTGAGATTCTTTCGACTGCTTCTCAAGACTCAGTTGCCCAGATGACTTGCTTTGATTTATCTGATTAATTTAATAGGAATTTTTTTCTTATTATGTTTTCTCTGTTTCCAAACAAATGTTTTCATGTGTCTATCTTCTTTACTCTTCCCTTCCCATTTTTGTTTCAGGGAAAGCTTTTTCTTCCTCCCCATTTATTTGAATAAAAAACTCAAAGTACCAAGTTAGCAATCTGCTCTTCTCATCCTACCAGCATGGCAGGAAACTCCTACTGGGTTTTCCACACTAAAACTGGAGTGTCAGAGGCATGCTCACTTGTAGGACAGATTTTATATGGCATAGATGATGCACACCTATGCTAACCAGTTTTTATGTATTTTTAATGCCATGTTTAACTTTATCCTTCTGTTTTTTAATCCTGCCTTTCAGGTGTTATGATTAGGGTAAAGAAAAAAATACAGCGTTAGAAAAGTTACAGATGTAGAGGGTGAAAACAGGGTAGAAGGGATAGAGACATTAAGTTGAGGAAATGTCATTATTTTGAGGAATTTCACGGAGACAAATATCTTCAGCCTAGCAGAAGTGGAATAATACGTCATATTTTTAATGAGATTGGGTTTTGTTGTCTTCAGATTTTTTAATTTTTATTTTTTATTTTTGACAAACTACAAGAGAGAATGCTGACCTTTACTGTTATTATTTCTCTGTGCTAATTGTAGCTCATAGCAAGGTTTTTGTTGTCTATGTATAGTTGTTTTGCCTGAGCACCAAATGATTGTATATTCTTGGCTGTGCTGTTATTTACACCAGTGTATCTGTCAAAAAAGATTCCAATAAAGAAATGAATATGAAATATGACATGAGAAAAACTTAGAGAGAAATACAATTCTCAAATATCAATATTTCAACCTTGAAAATAAAAGGCAAGTATTGAGTTTTATAGTCACTGTTTAGCCTGGTGATTGAGAATATCTTGACTTCCAGAAGTACTTCACAAATACTGTAAAACACTACCAAAGCCATTACACTTAACACTGTAAAAGTAAATAAAGGCTAGAACCATCATCTTGAGTAGTAATGACCTCTGACCTCAATGGGAGCCAACCTGGACTCTGCAGTATGGGTTTGTTCAGATGTTTTAGCAATGGGTGGGTGAAAAGGGGGTTGCTTCTGACTGACAGCTTGTTCAGCACCACTGAGCCCCATGGCAGAGCTCCATCTGCTAATGCATCCCACTCTGTGTATTTGCTTAGATGCTCAGCACATGCACAGGAGACTCCCTTCCACACGTGCTGTGGAAAAGGAACTCTGTGGAAAGGGAACTCTGACATAAAGGATGCAAATATGTCATGTTTATACATGGCTGTGTCCACTCACGCCAACGTGCATAAGGGAGTCTTGATCCAGTTGATGGTTTCCAGCTCAGAATTATTTTTATGATTAAAGAAGTAATAGTGGCTTCCATCATGTTGCTTAATACTAAAGCAGATTGTTTTAAGCAACCTGGAAAATAGAGTCATAGGGTGTTTGTAATGTAATAGGATACAAAAAGCATGTCCTTTCCATGGCAAAACCAGATTCTTTTTCTGGATTTGATAGCATGGAAAGATGTTAATGAAACAAGATGTTCTTGCTTAACTAGGTAGTCAGCTTGCACTTTAGAATATACTTTAGATATACTTTAGAATTGCTGAAATATTATATAGCTAAAATGATGATGAATTAAAACATTTTTTACTCACTGGAAATGTATTGTAAATATGAGGTAATGATATATTTTTTCCTGCATCTATTTTTTAAAAATTAGCACAGCTGTTGTTAATCTGTCCAATCTTACTTTTAAATTATTATGCATAAATTGCTAGTCTAATAGAATAAGATTCTTACAGAATACTGAAGCTTTAATTTAGGATTCAGAATATATTTTTAACCTTAATAAGCTGGCTAGAATTTTTTTTTCTTTTCCCCCATTTACCAGTTTTATCCCAAGTGTATAAATGCAACAGTTTTTGTATGCAGCACAATAGTCTTGTGAAACCTGAATTAGGCACCTAAATTAGGATCTTTAATTCCAGTGTTACAGGATCCTTGGTAAGTAGGTTGTTATCTCTTAATAACTGAAGATTAAATACTCTTTTAAATCAATCCTTTCTTCTACGTAACACTTGTACAAGGTGGAATCAGAAGTTCTAACTGTATGCTGAACAGCCTATTTTATAAGTGTTTTGAACAGAAAATATAGTTGTTTTATAAGCAGAGAATCTTGCATTCTGGTGTAGTCTTAAAGAAGCATCAACTTGTTTCTCCTTATGGCAACTGGATAGATGTGAGGAGATAGTTTTTTAATAATATTGTATGGATAATTGTGTGTAAATATACAAATACACAAGGTGATGCAAAAATTGCAAGAAATATGCAATATGCTGCACACTAGGAAACGAAGTGAGGAAATTAAGAAAGTACTGGAAGAAATACAGGTATATTGGCTTCATGTTTCATGAAGTTCTAGTGTTGCAATATGGTATATTAATATTAATTTGCCATGAGTACCATATATACCTGTGGATTTATTTTCCATATGATCCTTTTGAGTTCTTTGGAGTATTTCTATGACCAGGCGCACAGAACAAATAGTGGTACTGATAGATAAAAAAATCCCTGAAGAGTGTTTCATACAATAGCAGTGTGAAAGAAAGCATGGGACTGAACCAGGGGAAGTACAGAAGCATAAAGAGATGTAGAGTCTGGACTGGGTAAGAAAACAAACGTAACAAGGAGAAGTTATTTCACTGCCATTGCTTTGTCTTTGGACATGAACTGTCAGAACTGAACAGATATAAATTTACAGAGCACATTTAGCCCCCTAGAGACTGAAGGACTCCTGTAATCAAGGAAGTTTTTACTCATCCAACCAAAGCAGAGACAGTTCTGTTTTGCAGTGCCAAGTGACTGAGATTGTTTGCTTCATAGCTATTCTCACTGCTCCAAAGCAGAATTTGAACTGTTTGGTCAAACCCTGCTGAGTTCATTAACTTTGTGTTTTTGTTTCTGTTACCCCATTGGGAAGAGAATAGTTTGTATTTATGTTCCTAAAAGATTGGACCTGGCTTATTTAACCAAGCTCCACTGAGGACAGAACCTTTTGTATTTATTTGAACTCTTGGTCCCAGGGTCATTTTCATCTGCTTCTCTGACCTTGCCAGAGGGAATCCCTCTTTATTTCTTCATTTGGTAGAAATGTTTATCTGGGCCCTGCTGAGGATAGAAATGGGCTGCCTACTTTCTTCTGCAAAAAGGAACCATGAGAGACTATAATTTGTACTAAAGAGAGTACTAAAGAGAGAAGAGCGTATATAATGCGTTTTGTTTTTTGGTTTTTTGGGTTTTTTTTCTGCCCATCAGCAAATTGGTAATTTCTTGACTTGGAGGGTGTTGCAGTGATTCTTCAAGCAGAAGTAGGAAAGTAGGAAGGCTGGGGACAGCAGTGAGAAGGGGCAAGGTTTTGAAGGTAGAAAAAGAAGGGAAGGTGCATGGATATCATCTGTCAAGCTGATGGCCTTTAGCTTTCAGGCAGTCCAGAACTGCAATGATTTGTTTCCTGCCCTGTTTTTGGGGAAGGTCATAGAGCTACCTAAAAACCCCTCTATGCTCAGAGTGGAGGGAAGGCACAGTACTGTCAGATCACTGATTTTAATTTCAGTCCTAAAATGCTGAGCCATAAGTATTAGGGATGTTTGAGCACCTGTGGACCATGGACTGGGTTTTGAGACACTGTGTTAGTGCTAAAGTTTAGTTACTGTCTAAAAAAAATACACACATGCACAAAATAGCTGCTGTAGAGCTACAGTGAACCTGTTCATTGATCTGAATCTTTTACCCATGGTAGCTAAAAATGTTGCATTTATCTCAAATACATGTACTCAGGGTGGCTTGAAAGAGGCTGACTAGTTCAGAGAGCAAAAATGAAAAGTGAGCTGTAAGGGAAAGGTGCTGCTGTTGCGGTATTCAGGCCAGCTGGGAGCTCCATAAAATTTATCTATCTCCTGAGGTGCCTCAGTTGGCAGGATTTCTGTGTTTTTCTGCCCATAAAAATAAGCCTGCTTTACTGTGGTAGAAACTACAGCCAAGAGTTGATCCCCCAGGGGTGAAAGCTTCTGCCAGCACAGCTGCCCCTTCAGGCAAAGTAGAAAGACACTGTACTGTACTCTTTAATCACTATGGTTTGTATCTCCTTCTTGTCTTCATTACTTCATTAATTGCCAAGCATTTTTATCACTATGCGTATATGTTAAAGGATACATACTTTATGGAGACATAAAGACATACCATTAGAAGTGAAGATACCAATAAAGGCAGTAGTACCACTTCATTCAGACTAATTTTCCTTTTAGCTCACATTTTTCAGTGTCCTTACTGCATCCTCTCCCCTCTGAAGAACAGTCTTTTTTCTCATGCTCAGTAAGTCTCATGTACACACTGAGTTCCACTGAATTAGGCTCACAAACATTATCTGATCTGACTAGAAAAACATATTTTTCTACTAAAAAAACCCAACCAAACAAAAAACCTGACCACAAATAATTTATTAAAGAGAAAGCAAGAGATTTAGTATAAAAATCTAAAGTGATCTGAGTAAAACAGAAAAATTGTAAACACATATTAGTGATTTGAACATATTTTGTTTTGATGAGTTACTTCAATGTTTTTAAAAAATAAGAAAGTTAGTGGCCAGTTTTATACTTTTTTATCTAAGGCATTAGGTGATATTGAAAGAACCATGGCTGAACTATGCCCTGATAGAGTTACAGCCATCTGTAGCCTTAAAAATTGTTTTGAAGGTATTGCTTTCTTTTACTTCATGTGTGATTAGCTTTGGGTTCATATAGATACATCTACATGCAAAATAGTGAGGACACCTGAAGGGAAATCCTAATACCAGGGGAAGCATGAAATGTCAGTCTTTTGGTAAGCTATCCTTAAGTGAGTCATGGAGCAGTTTTTCCTTACTTTGGACTTTGTATAGTGCTGAGTTTTTGAGCTATTAGAGCTGTTAAAGGTGGGAGATTTAAGGAGGAAATGTGAAGGGAGGGTGGTGAATGTTGCTGTGGAGCAGGCTGAAGCATTGGTCACTGTTGAGGTGGCAGATGAAGGAGGTGGTAGGGGGGAGCATGTGTTTTCACTCCAGTGCCATTGCAACAAGTGCAGGAGGTAGCAAAAAGGCAACTACTGATAGTTCTCTTTAGCCTGAAACTTGTGCACAGGTGGTTTTTAACCCACCCTTATGTCAGGCTCATTTTGAAGGCTGGATTACAAGGCAGGAGAGTGATTGTCACATTTTGGAGACAAATGAGAAAAATCTCATGTTTCACATTGCCCAGGTGCAGGAAGTCTGTCTGCTCCTCTTGTCCCTTCATGTTGCCTTATGCTCTTTTCCATTCACTCCTTACCATCTCTTGAAGATAACTCCTGCAAGAGTGCTTACCTGAGAATCAGGAAAGAACCAGCCCAAAAGGCTGTGTGTAGACACAATGTTGGGCAATGTGACAAGGCACCTTTCAGATTTGCATTTTTTTCATACCTGACACACTCAAACTTGTGCACTGTCACGCCCTGTGGTGGATCTTATTACCCAAGCTCTTGCTTATCTGCAGTTATCTAAGCCTGAATGATAAGACTTTTAAAATAATTCACAGAGAGTATCTTTAAATTAATCTTGTGGAGTTTTGTTCTGCAAACAGATCTATGAATTTCTTGAGCTTACTCAAAAAGTCTTGGTAATATCTCTGGCAAACTGTTACTGTTTTTCTGGTTAGCTGTACTCAGTCCCTGATGCATATTGGTGGGTGTCTGTATCATCAGAGACAGCCCTAATTCTTTTGTTGCATTGAGTAAAATACATTCTGCTGCCACTGCTCTGACATTTGCAAGAAATAATATTTAATGGTAGGCTTTTTAATAGAATTTTAGAATGCCCCATATTCAGCTATGGTGAAATACAGTCTCTTAAAATTATAGAAGAATACAAGAGAAAGTATTTACGCATTATAAAAATGAATGTCTTATTAGCAATTTAATCAGTGCAGTCACAAGTTGTCTCTAAAAATGCTGCCTCTCCAATTCTGCAGCTCTGGGCAACTGTCCAGTCTTTACATCAGGTAAGCTGCCCTCTATGTTGTTCTGTAGGACACTAACATTTTAATTGGATGGTTTATGCAATGACTTAGTTGAGTAAATTTTGAATTAAAATTGCACATATTAAAGTTGTCACTGTTCCTTTTTTTGAACAAGACAGATATTTGCTTTTGCTATATAAGACTTGGCTTGAAGATTTACCTTCAAAAAGGATAGTATTAGTTGGGTATGGTATGAACACAAAGCATGAGATAGTTTATCTGTACCTCCATCCATTTTCTCCTATACAGCCATGGTAGCCATAAAAATATTCCTAATGCAACATTCCTGAGATGCACACTTTACAAACACAGCAGCAAAAATATGGGTATTGCAGCACATGCTTTTCAGAGACTCATTACTCAGCCAAACTGAATGTATTTTTCTCAGCAATACACAAAGATTGCAAAATTTCAGGTTTCAACACTGTACTGTAAAGCTGCAGATCTACTTCAAATAAGATGGGAAGAACATTTTTTAATGTACTTTTTAACTGCCTTGTTTCGTAAGACTTGCATAAGCAAACATGAAAACTCTTCTCCTACCTACCCCAAACACTTAAGATTTAAAAACTTTGACCTGGAAGGAGGAACTGCTTCATTATTTCCAGTTGCCTGCAGCACCAAGAAACCGTATTATGAATCCATAACACTGGGTTCATCCAAATGCAGAGTTCAGTGGCATAGATATCCATAGATATCGGTAATTCAGGTATGTGAATCCTAGGTATTCAGATCACATGCAGATGTCAGCACTGTAAGGGTCTAAATATGGCTGGAATAGTTTACTCTTAAATCAGAAAAATTGAGAAATTCCATGTAAGCCAAATAACTTCTTGCAAGTCTTTGTTATAAACTTAGGTCTTTCCAAAAATGTGAAAAGATAAAATTATATAACAGCAGGAAAAAAAGAAGAAGTGGAGATTGTAATCCAGGATTTGAGGTCTTGCAAGGGCTTACACCAAACCAAAACATTACACCAATGGAAAAAAACCTGTGACCAAACCCGTTATTAGAACAACCCCGTACATAGCTTTAAGTACAATTGCCAGTGCTGATGTAAAGCATTCTTTCAAGGAATCCAACACCCTTGGATTGTGGTTGAAGAAGAAATTGCGTGTAATATTAAAGATATCACTTGGCTGTGTGTGGAACTGATTTTTTTTAAGTGTCTATTAATAAACAGATGTTGTACTGGAACAGTTTTTAGTGAATAGTAAATCTGAGCTGCAGTTCAGGTCAGCATACAGACTACATGGTTATGGTGAACTTTCTTCAATTTTAACTGTTTAAGCTCATGATCCTGGAAGAAAACTTCAGCCACGTCTTGCTGTCTGGCTCTTTTCCAGGAAGGAGTGGTTAAATTTAACAAGTATTTGCTTGTGGGTAAGTGGCCAGCAAGATGCAGTAAAGCAGCTTCATCTAGGCACCTATTTCAAGTGAGCTCTTGAGTAGCTGGATTTGTATTATATTTAAAAACCTACTTGTCATTATTCACAAAATGCACTGTCAGATTAGTCTCGTATGGTGAGCTGAGTAATAGCTCTCTGGGTATCTATACGTTTTATATAGACAGTGGTCTAAGACAATATTAACTTTTATTTTTTGTCAAGTTCAAGCTGACAGTGAACTGCAGGCCAGTTGACTGCCAGCAGCGTGCCCTGTGCCAATTAGCTCTGTCACTCAGAAGCACAATTTAGCCTGAGCTATGACCTTCTACCTCATGCTCAGCTCCCAGGATTTAAAAGATCAGCCTCAATGTAGACACAGATGTAAACTCTGCTGTTCTCTGAAACAAATGGACAAAAGGCAGCTGTGGTTCTCCACCCTGATGCCAAGCTGGTGCTGTGCTGTGCTGTGCCCATCTGTGTTGTAGTCAGGATCTCCAGAGGACAGCTGTGGGCTCATCGTCTAGGGACATCATAGTGGTACCTGCTGCTAATCTCTCTTCCTGTGGCTGCTTTTCACAGATCCAGTGCCTGGGATCCTGTGGAAGGAAGGGCCTGCTGGTGATGGGCACGGAAGGGGGGAACAGCTTTGCTGACACAAGTGAGAAGCTGGAGCTGGGACTAAACATAAGTTGTCAAAATCTAACAGAGGGTTTTCAGTACAATAATGTCTCACTTCCTATTTCTCTCCAATAATAGGAAACATGGTATTGTTGTCACCACAGGGTCTCTGTCAGAGTTCAGCAACCCATGTTTACTTCCTTTTTGTCCTCTTCTTATGTGCTTGTGTCAGCAAACATATTCCCTTCCTGCTGTTGTCCTCAGTGATGAGAAGAAAACCCTTTGCAAGTGTCCTCCCTGCAGTTTGGCCTTAGTGGCTCACCTATCACTGCCACGTATAATCTCCAATATATTTCATCCTTCCCTAAGGAACCATTTCATATTCAAATTTCAGACAGTAAAAAGATCCATTAAGTGATAATATTTTCCCATGATTAGGCTGGGCTTTTCTTTCATGCAGCTCCCATACTGGCTGTGCTCCCAGTAGTGCTAGGGCTTGGTCTTGCTTTTTATATGAGATTGCCACAGGTCTCAGACATGCAGATTATCCTTAGCATCATTATTGTCAGATGCATCAAGAAATTAATTGAGAGATTTGCTTCTTTTTTCCCCGTGAATATTCAAAGAAGTGAAGGGTGAAAGTAACAGCAGTTTTTTCATAAAGTTTGTTCCAGGGACTGCTTAAAACTCCCAAACAAAGCACTTCTAAGAGCTCAAAGGATTTAACACCAATTGCACAGTGAACATCTAGGACAAGAGTAAGTTCATGGTTTTTAACCTGAGTCATCAGGATGTTTTTCCATTTCATTTAGCCTTGCAGTTTCACATCTTCCAGCATTTATTCCATCAAGACAAGTGTGGTGTGAGAGACTGGTGAGAAATAGCAGTCATAATGACACATACAGTTTTTCTTTTGCTTTTTTTTTTTTTTTTTTTTTTTTTAAAGTTAACATTGCTTTTGCAATTAAATAGGAAGATAGGAAGGTGATCTGATTTTTTCCCTGTAAAAGTGATGAGTTTATGTAAAATTTCAGAAATAATGGAAAATAGTTTTCTGAGCTCTGAAGTAAATTTTGCATTATCTCCAAGAAAAGGGATGTAATGATGAGCATTGCTTATTAACAAAGAAAAGTTCCTAATTACTCTAAAAAGCCTAATGTGGTATTTTAATATGCCTGTGAATGGAGCAGTCTAAAAAAACTTAGTTAATTATTAATTGCTGGAAAATTTTGCTCAAAATGAGAAAAAATTTTTTTTTGCAACATTAGCTGCGTTAAGCGCCTGAAATTTTGCTTTTAAGCTTCTGCTGATCTTTAAAGCATTTTTAATGTATTTTTAATTTGTTGGACAAAATCCTATTAATGCTGATCTTAGCTTATATGTATTTTAAAAGGCAGGTTCACAGCAAGCATCTCAGTGTGTGAAGTCCTGTAGCATTAGTCACAAACTATTTTCAGGTGTCCCTAGACAGTAGCACTCATTTTAAAGGCTGTAGCATCCAAATATGCTTTGGAACTCCTTTTGATGAAAAGGAAAAAGCCTTTATGTCAGACAAAGAATCTGTGAAAGAAACCTTTAATAGATGATAGTTTATAGTCCTTCTTGTGAGATTGTTTTATCAGTGTTGAGCTTCACCATCACCTCTTGCACCTCAGTAATTTGAGATGCTTGTTGGTTTAGCAATTGGTCACACAAAATAAACTGTCCAAACACCATGTGTCATAATCAGCCAATCAGGTCTCCAGAGAGTCTTTAAATGTTCAAACTGAACAAAGGCTCTGTATCTATCAAGTTCAGATTATTGTCTTGGACAGCAGCTGTCTTCCAGGTAATGTGCTGGTTTTCTGTTTCCTTTTAACTTTACTTAGTGGTAATAGGTAGCTTCAGGTTACTGAGGTAATCCATGCAAAACTAATTGACTGATTAAATGCAGGGCAAGTCGACGTGCCAATGCATGTTGTGCAATATTTGCTATTGGCTTTTTAATGATTATCTAGCATGTATCAACAGAAGAGTGTGAAGCACTTCAGTGAAGAAATATTCCTACAGTTTGTCTGCTCCTAAAAAGTTATAGCAAGGATTAACAACTGAATGGTGGCACTTCCCAGTCTTTTCAGGCTTTATAGACTTGACTGACATTTTTTGTTCGTATGTGTTGCCAATATTTCTGGGAAAACAGAGTTCAAACATCAGTCTTTTAAAGAAAAATTGAAGAAATGGAAGCATCAGTGTTGCTCAGGCCATATTTCAGGACTTAAATGTAAATTAGAGTGAATGGTGTGCTGGAAGTGGTTTTGTGGCTATGGGACTTGGACTGAGTTGGAGGAATGAGCAGACAGTGATAGGGAGTGCAAAGTGACAGAAGCAGCTTTGAAGCTCAACAAACTCACAGTTAACATGGAAAAAGATGAATGAGGGCATGAGAAGATTTGAAGACAAGTCGGACAAAGCTGAGGCAATGTGCAAGGTAGATGATTGCTGTGGCAGCATGTGTGGGAATGAGGACTAGAGCCTGGGCTGACAGGGTGAATTAATCTCATGTGTGCTGAAGTAACACATAATTTATAAATGCAATTTCAGTTTTACCTACAAGACAAGTCTTCATGATAAACATCACATTTTCTTGGGATTTTGGAGTACAGCAATAATATAATCCCCCTGCATGAAACTCAGTGATTGAATTAAGGCTATTAAGTTTCTCTGAGCACTTATACAGTTAATTCTTCTGCAGTGCCAGAGATTTTTATAATAAAGAATGAAGGGTTGCTTTAAAACAAGTAATCTAGGTGCATATTTCACTGACAAAAGTAACTCTGTTTCAGTCTTTTGCAACCTCAGAACTCAATATTCTATGCCTAGTTTTAGCTGTAGGCTTCTAAAATTTATTAGATTCCTTTGACTGAAGCAAGTGCAAAAGTAATTCCCAGTTCTGTTTATCATGTATAACAACAAAACTCCAACCAACCTTAACGGTCTCACCAATAATTAATGCATTAGCAGCTTTGCAATAGCTGATTATATGTAATTTTGGAGAAAAGTTTACTGAGTTTATTTAATGGAGATAACTGGATGATATTTGGTGCTGTTTTTTGTCATCCCTGTTATCAAAGTTTAAAGCCCCAAGGTCTAACTCTGCTTACTGAGCTCAAAACTGAGTGCAAAGCTCTCTGATTTCACTAGAGTATACTGATGGCTTAGAGGCCAGAATTTTGGCTGTTGTCTTCACAACTCTTCTGACATCAGAATCACTGTAATGACTTACCACATAGTAAAGATATGGACTTAAAGGGATTAAGCAGCAACACAAAAACTGGTCAATAGTGACAGCTTTCATGCTTATTTCTGATGGATACTTTTTGCCTTTCTTTGTATTTTTTTTAAATTTGTATTTGTTCATTATATGATTCTCAGTAAATCTACATTAAATGTTAGTAAAATCAAAATAACAGAAAGGTATTCCTATAGGCTAATGGTAGAGAGATCCCCAAACCCTTATGTCAAGACTCATATTTGAACAAGTGATTTTTCATGATGCTGCATGCAACCTTAGCAAAGTTTAAATTTGAGGAAAATTCCTTTTGCCATAACTTACTTCCTAAAAAAAATGGTTTTCAGAATGTCAAACAAAACTGATTTACCAGTACAACTCCCTGTCCCCTTAAACAGAAGATGGAAAGAAACTGAGGGGAAAAAAAAAGCCTGTATTTTCTCCCTAAAGTCACAGAGAAAGGAAGCTCTCAGCTTGACCCACATAACAGAAGAAAGTGGCAGAGTGAAAGATGTGTGTGCAGTGTAGTTATAGACATTATAAAATGATCACTACATGATGTTTAAACTTTGCTTTATGGTGTTTCCACTGAGATATTCCATTAGTATCTGATGATAATGAATCATCACTGTACTTCACTGAGAGCTCTTGCCATGTCTGCATAATTTTATATTTTTTTTTTCCTTCCTGTGGTTTGCACACTGAAAAGAAAGGAGAGAAATTACTTGAAGAATGTAACCAGAATAGAAGTAGTAAGATTATAATGGTACTTAGAAATGGACAAACTTTTCATCACAGTTTCATTTCATTTTGTCAGTATTATTTTATTCAAGCTAGACATGCAGCTTTAGATATAGTCTTGTGGGGAATGTGAAAGAATGTCTTTAAAAATGTCCCTGGGCAGTGTATACGCATTGGCAAAAGTGGGGGTTTTTTTGTTGTTGGTTTTTTTTGTGCGTGTGTTGTTTGTTTGATTGTTTGTTGTTTTGGGGTTTTTGTTTGTTTAGGTTTTTTAATTTTTTTTTTTTTTTTCATTTCTGTAGACATAGCTTGTCTACAGTAACTAATTTGAGAAAGAATATTTTCTGCTAAAGAGCGATTTAAACAAGACAAGTGCTTCTTTACTGGTGAAACACTCTTGCATCTATACTCCATCTCAGTTAAGCTTTCAATGTTTCTCCCAGATCTGACTCCCACATACTCAGATGGTAAGACTTTAGAGCAGGGAAAGTGCCATCTGGTGATTCAAAGCAAGACAGAACTGACGGGATCAGCTTCTTTCAGATGACAAATGGAACCGGTCATCAACCTCAAATAAAATTCCCATATGTGATGTTTGATCCTGAAGACCCTAAAAACTGACAAAACACTCAGTTATGTCCATCATCAGGTTTCCATGTGAAACTGTATTCTTTCATTATATTGCAGCACATTAACATCATAAGTTTAGCAGCAGTAAATCATATTCATGCATTTCGGTAATCACAAAAATGTCAGTGTCTGTGATGTGTGCTGATACAAAAGCTGTACTATACATATAACAGCCATATAAATTGTGAAACTTAAAGCATGTACTTATATTTGTCCTTTTACATCAGATTTTGAATAGGGATTGTGATATACATGGAGATTATGTTGTACATGTGTGTTAAACCTTAATAATAACATCTGTTTTATGAAGAAACTATATAAACAATAAGATGTTAGAATAATGATTATAACTATTATGACTATTTTAATGTGTAAGTTTAAAAAATATTTGATGGTTGATAAGCTGAAGATGTGTCCTTAGCTGGAGGCCTTAAATTTAAGAACAGGCAAACCATGAAAAAAGAAAAACAGTAGTCTGTGACTGCAGAGTAAGGGAAGACAGAAAAATGGCAATATTTTATTTAGCAAGTTCAACTCCTTTTTGTGGGCAGAACTGTAGCCAATTTATATACTAGCTTGTGATAAGGGTGAATTAGTTGCTACAAGAATAAGGTAAACTCAATTCTAGCTCACTGCAGTTGTTTAAAGGCTCATCTGTAAATGTTTAGTCTGAATATTGATTTTATTTGTATGAGTACTCTGAGTATCCTGTTGTTTTTTATAAAGCACATTATGCCAAGTTGTGGGTTTTTTTCAAGACTCCCTTTAAGAGGCTCATCAGGGGAAAAATTAATGCTGGAGTGTCTAGAAAGAAGTACTAAAATGATGTGTGCAAGCATTCACAAGAGTTGCTCCTTTTGTTTGAATACTGAAATTTTTATTGAGAAAGAAACTTTAAAAATTCTGTAGTTCCTGTTCGTAGACAGATTTTCTTTGAAGTCAGTAAGCAGTTCAGAAGGGGCAGACTGCATATGTAGTTTGGTAAACTGGTCCTTCAATTTAGAGAAATACTTAATACAAAGTAATATTTAATGAATATTAGGCCATATGAATTTTCTAATTTGTAATTTCTGTGTTTGAAAAACATTTGCTTCAGCATGCTGTTTGAAATCACATATTTTTTTTTATATTAATGTCATTTTCAAGAGAAGAAAGTCGTAAAGAAAAAAACCAACCCTACTGAATGCTTATGGCTCTCTCTGGGTTTATACAGGTGTGTTTTGCATAAAACTTCTATTAAGCTGCTAAGTATGACCTCAAGGTGCCTTGCCATACTCTGTGAAGTTTTTTTGACATTTTTGTACATGGTGGCATAGATGATAATGCAAAGAAACAGTATTTCTCAGCCAAATCCTATTTTGTAATCCTCTTTAGCTTGCTTGTTAAATGTTGTATATACAGGTAATGGGTTAGCTTTACCATTAGTTTACATTAGTGCCTTCTAATTTAAATCCTGGTGTGAATTTAGGTCTACAAATTAATACTGTCCTCTGATAGTATGTGTCTGACATGGTATAGATAACTTTATCCATAATAGACAGTATATTTGTTATATGGAGATAAGAGAAGATGGTAATTCCTTCTATTGGTGCACAGTCACTGGTTGGGTTGGGGGGAGGCTGCATAGTAGAATGAGCTCCCTACAATTGCAACCAGTCACCTTGATAATGTGAAATGGCATAAATGTTTAATTTATCCATTCTTTTTCACTTAGAAGGTCAAAATGAACTGGTATCTTAATTTCTGTTTCTATAAGTTTTCAAATGAGTTTTACTTTTTGGTTTTAAGTAATATTTAGTTTGAAATACCAGAAGAACAAAATTAAATTCTAGGTGTCGTTACAAAGTTAAGAGAATAAAAAACAAATTCAGTTCATTGCAAATTTCAATAACAACAGTCCAATTTTAATGAACCTTAATGGTTTTAGAAGTCAACTAATGGTTAAAGCCAAGATTACTATAAAGTAGATTGAGTGAAATCAAGCAATCATCCTTTTAGTAACTGGGACTTTTTGCATTTATCACATGATCAAAAAGGCAAAGAATTTTCTACCTCAAGAACTCCTGTAAGGTGCCAAAAGCTATATCAAGTTGTACTCAGAAAACCAGAGAAAGTTACAGAATGCTTTCATTTTATCTTAAAAAGAAGAAAAAAAAAAGTATTTAAAGAACTGACTAATTAATTTCCAGCATCAGAAACTGACCCAAACTGTAAAGAACTGAACTGTGTAAGGAGTACACAGACAATTTAAGAAGTACTACAAATTCCAGGACTTGACTGTGGCATAAAGCCAGGCCTCCTTTGGAAGACCAGTGCTGCATTAGAGTCAGGATTCCTCCTGGATAGCATGTGCTGCAACAGGAGCTCTAGCAGCCTGGGAGATGGGACAGCAGATCCCCATCTGCTGCTGGCCAGCTGGCCACTACTTGTACCTCCTTTGCATGAGATCAGCCTGGCAGCAGCAATTATGCTCTTCAGCCATCCTGCAGCTGAGCTGCAAACATGAATCAAAAGGGGAAGGTGCATTTCTTCATAGTCATGTTCGTGTCTAGGATAAAGTCCCTGGGTGTGTTGGGCTTTATAGTTCTTATCTAGAAAAAACACTTAGCATGGGTTTGTGCCACTGAATTGCTGAGGAGTCTTTTCCTGGTGAGGAGCGCACGGTCCTTGTTAGGAGAGAGAATGAGATTGTTTATTGAGGTTTTTTTAATAGGGAATATTATTGGAAGAACTATGTGATTTTCTGGTAACTAATTGTTTAGTGTGCTTAGCAGTGAACAAGCTATTTTATATTTTATTAAATTTCCCATTACTTTGTGCCAAGAGAGCCCTCATCTCTGCCTCTGAAGCCTTAACTCCCACATTTGGGAATAAATTTTCGAAATTACAAATTTTGCAATATGTGCAGGAAATAGTGCAAAATGTGGCAGTCCATGTGATATCTTCTGCAATATAGACCTGAGGGACAAAAAGATAAAAGACCAAGAAAACACCATGGTAATGTTTGTTCTGAGAGAAACGGATGGTGACATAGCTGTTAGGTCTGTTTGAGAGCAGGATTTCTAAGGGAAGGGTGGTGGGTTTTGTTTATTTTATTTCTTCCCCCCCACCCCTCCTTCCCAGGATTTGAGCAAAGTTCAAAGTTTATGTAGGAAAGTAGAAAGGGATACAATTAAGTCTTTTTGGGTTTGACTTGAAAGCGTATTTCATTAAAGAAAAGAAAATTGAAATAGATTCACATGGTACGATTTAAAATTGTTGGACTCTTTTATAAATTTCTGTATCACTAATTCTTCCTTACAAATCTTTTCAAAAGAGCAGGAATAGTCAAGAATGAGTAAGTAGTTCTGTATTGTCTTTCAAATGTGTATCAGTGTAATTAAGAAAAAATCTTCACTAGAACTCTGATAATTGGTTACACAGTCAATAAACCTTCACTCTACAGAGATGTGAATACTTGAAATATTTTGAGTCTTGTTTCACTAGTCTAACATAATTTTTTATTGTCTGTGTTCCTTGCAAGAACAGGAAAGTTGTCAAATTGAAGCTCCAGTAAACTCAACATCCTGTTTCCAAAGGTGTTTAGTTGGATAAGCACAGACTGTAAGGAACTGGGAATGTCTAGTATGATCTTGTAATAAACACTTGATGATTTGATGTTCATTATGTCCTGTAATAATGAGTTCCCCTATATGAAACTGGTGTTTGGATGAAAATTTATTTATTTGTTTTAAATCTATCTGATCATTTCTTTGTGTAGCTCCTCATCCTTGCATTTTGAGAAGCAGTTGTAGTTGTTACCTATCTTTTTCTATATAATTCAGGTTTTACAGCGTCACAGACATAGATTAGCAAGCATACATTATTAATGTCACTACATCATCTTTAAATTGAGCCTTTTCATGTATTCCACTTTGTTCTGGGCAGCTATCTGTGATGACTGTATGATGTATTAATTTGTTTTTCCATTATCCCAGAGTCAAAGAAGAGTACGATAGAAATGGATATTGAAAAAATAGAGGGTCTCATTATATCCTACACAGTGGGAACATTTTTGGCTTGCTCTTTGTGTTTGTTTTGCAGTCTGCACTCCTGGGAATGCAGACATGGAAAAATGCAGCCTGGGTGCCCAGGTTGCTGGTGGAAGGGAAGCCCCTGGCAAGCTGCAGGCAGCAGCCAGCACTCCCAGAAGAACAGTTAGGAGGTAACTCACACAAGTGCCTACTCTGATGGCTGGTCCTTCCCTGAAGACATTCAAATTAGGGCTTCAGAAGGAAAAAAAATCTGTATTGTAAATGGCAGGTTGATGTAACATCAGCAGGAGGTCATTGTACCTTCAGTTTATGTCCTGACAGTGGTGTGCAACTCAAGAATCTGTGCTGGTAGTGTGCTAGGTAGAGAGGAGAAAGTAGAAAAGCAAAACTAAAACAGTTAACCTCTGGGAAAGAAAGTTTTTTCAAGCCTCTTGGGTTTTGTCCCTTTCCATAAAGGGAAGGATGCCTGGCATGAAGTGAGGTGAAACCCTGAAACATGCGACAGAAAGGACCGGAGAGGTATTTGGGACAAAATGACTATGATGCACATGACCATAACAAGATGGAGAAGGCTCCTGGAGAGGCAGCTGAAAATCCCTTCCTTTTTGGTGTTTTCTGGATTAGGGCAATTGAGACTGGGCTATAAGGAGAACAAGCTAGTTTTAGCTATGGTTAGCTGAACTTTGCAACTCAAATGCAAAAATCATTAAGCTGTGAGGGAAAGCCACCCTCCTTCCCATACAGTTTTATAAAACCCACTCATCTTAAGACTAGAAGTTAACATTTGAAAAGATCCATTTGAATGAGGGCAAAATTACAACTTCTGCAAATCAGAAGGCTAAGCACAGCATGAGGAGGAAGCAGTCTTTCATTTTATGCACCTTTATTCCTACTAAAGAGGTAGTTAAATATACTGAACAGTAAAATGAAGAAAAATGGAGAAGGGAGAAAAAATTCCCACCTATTGACAACTCAGAAAACTTCAAGAAGTTTTTTAGGCAAATCTGGCATAATAGACACTTTAAATCACTAATCATAAGTAGACTGTCACTGTATTAAAATACTGCTGTAAAGAAACAACCAGTTAAGTACTTTTGGGCAGATATTTCTGTATCTTAACTGGCTTGAGTTCTTTATTTTTTTCTTCACTTTTTGTAAGACTTCTCAGAGAGTAGTAAATGAATTTTAATATTACTGAGATACAAAATATTACTGATATGTCCTCAATTTAAAATTCTAAATGAGTCATTTATAACTTCAAAATCAGAATAGAAATAAACAGCAAGGTAACCCCATAGATTAGGTATTTTTGTTTTAGTAATGAGTGCTCTTCATATATTATTAGCAAACTAATTTGTATCAGTCAGTAGGACTGCAACCCACTGAAACAAATATTGAACATTTTTGTAATTAATCTCTGACTTATGAAGAAGACTTTCTGTAATGTACGAAAATATTAAAGACTTCAGTATAGTATATAACAAAGCTTTGTGGCATGCATTGCATCCTTTTCATAAGACATATTCTTTTCTGTCTCTCAGTAAGTACCTTATTTGCTCAAAATTTTTCCATGACATTAATTGCTAACTTGGAAAGAATGATATAGATCACCAGTATGTACTAACATCTGGATGCACTGTGCAGTTGAATTACTTGTGTGTTAGCAGTAGAAGAAAATGGCAAGCAAGTATACATAAATTCAGGCTCAAGAGCCTGCCCAGTGTTCTTGTACAATGCTGGTTAAACTGACAGAGACAGTCTAAGATTTGTTAATATTGGGAAATAGAATTAGTTCCAAAATAAAAGTAACTGTAATTCGAGCAGTAGATATAAACAGGAATATCGTGCTAGCCCTGTATGTAATCAAACCATACTGCAAGGTTGATGGTTTGCTGGGTATTGTGCAGTTAAAACAGAAGCTTTGAAGAGAAATTACATAAGCAAACCCCTCAGAAATAGGAGTATTATACATATCACAATGAAATATATCAGTGACAAAGATGCAGCTTCATTTGTTATTGCAACTATCATCTGAGACACAAAATTGTTTCTAAAGACTGGTGTAACATTTGATATGTATTCTTGAGGAGCATTGCATTTCTAACAGAAGGGTGTCTGAAGGGCAATTTACCCTTAAGTGTATGGAAAAGTAGGCATATATTACTTTCCTTATGTCACTAATGAAATTTAGTTCTTCATCTAACTCTAAATTCCTTCTCTCTCCTTCCTTGCTAACTATAATAGTGTAGAAGTTGAAATGGTTTTTTTCATGTCTCTCAATACTCTGAAGAACAATTAATTTTCTCTCTCTCAGATGTCACTTTATCCATCTGTCTTTCTCACCCTCACTCTTTCTTGCATATTTTTTTTTTCCTCTGGAAAAGAGGACTTTTCTGAACCTGTAGCCTGAGTGTCTGACTACTGACATTTAGCCATTAGCCACTTCTTGATCTCTTATTTCAGAGCATGAAGAGTGCAAATATGCTTCTACCTACTCAAGAAAGATTTATCCAACATTAGAAGTGTTAGATTTCCAGATGATCCTCATATCTTCATAGACAATGTTTCTGGAAGGAGATTTCAGGCAAAAGCCTGACAGCAATACAAGTCATAAACATGTTTTTAATGTTGCCCTAAAGTTATATTAACTCTTAAAACAACACCTGTTGTTATATTAGTATATTTACTTTAAATTTTTATGCTGAATTTAATTTTTTAAACCGTTGAGGAGTTTTGGGGGTTTTTTTTGTTTGTTTTTTAAATGTATTTTATTTTCATCTTAATTTCTCTTTCTTCCATCAAATTCACACATCTGTATATTAATAACCAGAAATGCATGGCCTATTTAAGCTGGTATTAGGATTAAAATCAATTTTGTTTCATGGAAATCTCAAACACAAATTCACATTTTCCTGGTTTTGAACAGCCTAATATCTTCATGAGTAGGGAACCAATTTATTTCTTTCCTGCGCCCGTAACTGAGGATGTAGTGCATTGAAGATAGTGGATTGATGCTATCATGATCTAATGAAATATCAATACATTCTTCTAGCCTAAAGCCTGCTTTCCAGAATTCTTGTTTCAGCATCTAATATCATGTGCATACCTGAAATACAAATAAAATTATTATTTATTATGGAATTACTGCAGTGTACAGACTAACAGTCATGGAAATACTTGAACAAACAGCAGTAGGCCCAGCTTCAGGGAAGCAATTATTTACTGTGACTTTCTTTTAAACTTTTGTCACGTGTGATTTTCACAAGGTTTCTTTTATTACCCTGTGCAGTTGCCATAATAGCAGCATGTCTGTTGTTGGTAACCTGAGGCTGTGTTTGTCACAGGCACACGATGCAAGTAGGAAAATTGTACTTAAGCTCTGACATAGTATGGCATGACTTGGTTCAATTATCTGGATTTGGCCAGCTGAGGGGGGTTCAGCATGTTACTTTGGTAGTATAAAATCTGCTTCCTTGTAATTTTTGATGGATCATTAATTACCCCTGTCAGGTAGTAACAAAGGGGTTTGTAGTTTAATTCCTGCAACAAGTTTTGTAAAATATAGGATTATTTCTGATATGCAGTGTGGAGAATAAAGCTAGAGTAAGGCTGATTTTAGATTGTTTTGTTTTTATTCCTTTTTGCCATAATTTCCAGTGTTTGCCACTGTGCTTTTGTTGCCTTGTTGCTCATGCTTTGCTACATATAAATCAATTTCTTAGATATGAAACATTTTTTCTGATCCTAGTCTTCATTTGTGTTATTAATATGAAATTTCATCTATTTCTTTAGAAAGAAAATTTTAGATTTTTAAATTTCAAAATGAAGTGAGATAATTTGGAGTCTTCATCATATTATTTTTATCCCATTAGGAATTTTTCCTTTGGCTTAAGTGCGTGCTGTACTGCTTGATTCTCAGGGCTGTAAGCTTTGATGGGATAAACTTTTAAAGCTATGAAAGCAGTGTCTGTTTCTTTTTCTAGACTGTCAACTGATAGTTCTCAGTCCATTCCTTTCACTGCTAGTATCTTTTAACATTTTTAGAAAAATATTTGGCACTGGGATTTGGAATGTCCATGGAAAGTATATTCCATTGTTGCTTATGAACTTTGAATTAACAGATGAATTCTAAGAAAGATTCTTTAGCCTCTTCAATAAAAGAAACGATATGGAATTTAAAAAGATAAGTGCAAAAATAATTCTTTCTAAATACTGTTTATTTTTTTACATGACAAAGTGAGAAAGTAATGATGAATAACAGGACATGAGATTGTCAGAAGCTAACTAAAACACAAATTATAATACAAAACATATAAATATTATCCAGACTATTAGAATAGACAGCAGGAGTATTCATTTATGTATTTCATTACAAATTGGTTATGGTTTGGTTGGTTACATCTAGCAGGTGTTTATACTCTGATGCACAGATCTATGTTTCTGATACAGAAATCTTTTCAAGTAAGGATTTTAAGACTTTTGCCAATAATCCAGAAATCTCAGATATGTTTATTATGGGTGCAAAGTGGTCTCCTGCAGCTCAGGACCTGAGATTCACTGTTTCACTGTCATGTATAACAGATGCTTACATTTCTGCCCAGATGATCTCAGGCAGAAACATGCCAGACCTACACAGCATTAATCTGAAGTCTGGATGTTTAACCCATAAGCAGTCCAAAGTCTTCTTTAAGCCTAAAGCTCCTTTAATGTTTGGGATCAGCTAATGGTGAGGGATACTTAGATGAAGGTGTGTTTGCTTTCAGAACAAGTTGAATTTTGTTAGTTTCTGTATGAGAAACTTGATCAGCGCTTTCCATACACAAAACCAGGTTCCAATTGCCTTACACTGTAACCATTGTACCATGTTACTTTGCACAGTGTAAATTTTCTACAGTTTCTGAAAGTAAGCCTTTTTATGCTAATGACTTGAATTGTTTACTCAGAAACTGAGATGCATGAAATAACTGGGAAATTTAAAAAACTGTCCTCTCTGAGTCCTCTTTTGAAGCTTTTAAACTGTTGAGAGTGTGCTTTTTTCCTAGAATATTTTTTTTTATTTGCATGAACAGGTAGGACAGACATGTTTCATATGGAACATGAGTCTAGGGAATTAATTCTTAGGGTTTGAGAATCACGTTGGTTTTGTTTGTTTACCTATTTCAGTCTCTTCCACTGCTTTGGTATCCACAATAACATTTCATGTGAGTTTTATCTCAGAGACACCTTGTGTGAAAACCAAGCAAAAGCCCTTATTTTTGTATAGACTTAAGGGTTAGAAACTTCTATTAAAGGGATCTGTGAAAAGCTTAACATACTTTTGTTCCAATAATAAAGAATGGGTTTTGCTTTTTTCCCCCACTTAGCCCCCTCTTCCCGGCCCTGAGTGTGCAAAGACATCTAAAATTAAAGCAAGAAAAAAATGTTTATGATGTTTATGATAGATATTTTTATCCTCTCAAACTTGACTTAGGATCTGATTTTCTGATTTTCAGCAGTTTTGCTGCTAAGTTTTCTTAGGTGCTCTTTGCTGTGCTGCCACTACTCTTGTTGGTCAGCAGTATTTCTGAAAGGAGCATCAAGCCCATGCATCCATTTCTTGCAGGAAATTATATATCTGATCTCTGCAAAGAAATACCTGGGTGCTGGATGCCAGGGAACAAGCTAAAGAGTACAAAAATGGTTACAGAGAATAGAATTTGCTTCTAAAACCAGTGTTTAGTCACACCACTTGATGAAGAAGGTATAAACTGTTAAATTTCTGTGAAATTCTGTGTTGATAAATTGTACCAAATAAAACCTAGCAGTTTGGCCAAGATCTACATTGTCTCCAAACTGTTGAAAGATTTCACAGTTGAAAGCTGTTTGGCCTGGCAGTTCTTCTCCAGAAATCCTGTGATGTTTGGCACTGGTCAACTGAGGCAAGAACAGCTATTGGAAAAAGTGCTGCAGGGTGATACCAAGCCAGAAATAGACTTTTTAAAAAATACCTGTGGCTGTGCTATACTGTACAAGAGAAAGATACCTTGATTATTTGCGTGAAAGCACATAATTTTTTTTTTTTTTCAGCTTGACTAGAAAAGAACAGAAAGGAAAAGGCAACAAATAGATGACAGAGAGAAGCAAAACCTACTGAGAGGGGAGAGCTGAGTGTTTCTTTTCTAACAGGTGCATATGGTTGTATACATTACTGAGCCTGCCCACATATACTTGCTTAAGCCTCCCCACCTCCTTGCATTACTTAACACATAATATAGGCAGGGTCAATGCGGGTGAATTAAGTCATGAGACGAAAAGGTGACCTTGTTCTGCTGTGATGCCAAATATTTCATCTGAAAACTCTGCTGAGTCCTCCTGTGATACCCTTGAGTGTGAGTACAAATATTAAAATACTGAATAAATAAAAGACAGCTTAAGTAAGATGACTGTGACAATAGAAGGCAGAATGGATTACAAATACAATTTAGGCTTCAAAAAATATTCTGCCTACCATGCTAATCCCCCAGAATATTTTCTTGTTTTGTTTATGGCATTTTTTCTCTTTTTTAATAAGTAAGTTCTACTTTGGCACAGAAAATATGCAACACAGAAAATATGCTAATCTGCCTCTCTTCCTGCATGTTTTTAATGAGCACTTGCTCGTGCTACAAAATTGAAACAGACAATAGCTTGGCTGAATGTGTTGAATTTGCATATAGGATTTCAGCTAAATGACATTTAAGCCAGCATTGACTCTAATTTTTCCAGTAAATTCTTTCATGTGGAGTTTAATACTGGGTGTTTTATGGATTTCTTCTTTCTTCTGCAACAAGTAAAGGAAGAGGTTATAGCTATATCATGCTTTTAAATCAAGATATCGTGCTTTTCCATTAAAAGAACTTGTACTTTGAGTTTCTGCTTGGCCCACTAAAGATGGCATCTCTTGAATTCATAATAACCAAAAAGATGCATTTCTGTGCCTGAGAGAGAGAAATAATCTGGGATGAACTGCAGAGAGACTGTTGCTAGCCTATAATCAACATTGCTACTAGGTTTCATTCACCTGTGTTTGGTGCTGAATTTGCCAAGTTTCTACTCAAGACAAAAGGGAATATTTCTACAACATCTGAATCCTTTGCTTTAATCTTTAATGGGACTTGTATCACTAAAAATTGTCATCAAAGTCTTAGCTTTAATGCTTTTTGTTTCCTTTTCAGTGAAGAAGAGACAGTTTTTAGTGTTTGCCCTGCAAGATAAATGTATTCCTTAATGTTGAATGAGTGTGCGAGACCAAATTAGAAAGCTGCATTTAAAAGTTTGTTGTGGGTATTGTGGATTTTATTTTGTTGTTTGTTTATTTTTTAAAGTGGGTGAGAAAGAATGTTTCTGAAATAACCTTTTTCCCATTGACTTCAGGTTATTTGCATAAATAAACGTTTGATTTGTCATGAATATGGGAAAATAAATAAATAAATAAAAAGATTTAAAAAAAATAAATAAAATTTGGAATTCCCCACTACTACTTTCATTTTAGAAAGTTTTGTGCAGAGCCAAATTTTTTTTCTGTCTCCCTTGCCTCCCTTCTTCGCTTGTTTCAGGGAAACTTCATGGTAACGTAGCACTCCGACCATGTAGATTCCAGTTCCTACCTGCAGGTAGCCAGCCTGTTGGTTTTTTAATCTTTGCACACCACTGTGGGGCAGTGCAACAGCAATAGACAATTTAAAAATGCAGATAGATTAAATAGGTTTGGACACTGAGTTATGCAAAAGACAGTTTTAAAAGGAAACAAGCATGCAGCGTTAAAGACCTTGCCACTGAGAAGCATCCAAATTTTCATGCTGAAGTCTGCGAGGGGAATGAAGAGGCCAATAGACAATATATTCTGCAACATTCCCACTCATCACTGAACTCCCTTACTGGACAAAATGAAGATAATAAAACTGGTCATATATAGACACTTAAGTTGAGAGCATCTCATGGCTGGAGAAAATGGTCTGATTGCTATTTGCATCAGAGGTTTGTATTTGGCCAGTTCTCATCATCCTTCAATTTGCTACATTAAAGTTTGATACAGAAAGGAATATAAGCTTCATATGTATGGTTGATACATCATCTTTATGCATACATGATAATAAATGTAAGCTTATATATGAACTTCAGTGATCAAAACCTCAAAGAACTGCTGCATGACCAGTGAAAGCCCTTAAATGTCTTCTCCTGATTGATTTAGAGTGAGTTTAAAGTTACATAGCACGTGCAGAAATGCCTCACCCTTGATTGTGCTGGATAACCTACTCCCATTGGCATCTCTTAAGTAGTCTGCATGAGGTCTATTGATAGATCTGGACTGTTCTACATTTTTAGAAGTTACCTGGTCAATGGGGTGTTACACTGCTGCTGGTGTTAGATGACTGACACTTCATTTTTTAGGACTTGCCTAATGATCAGAACATTACTTAACATTCAAGTTTGTTTTCTGCTTAAGAAAGCTCAACATCTTTTCCATTTCATGAGAGTACTTGAGTTTTGAGAATATTCAGGAGGACATTGACACTCCATCTGGATACAATTGTTTTGGTTTAGAAGCAATAATATGATATTTTTTAGTTGCTGAAAGTGCAGGTACTAACTGAATTCAGCCTGAGCTGGGGAAATTGCTGCTTTGGAGGTTGGCATGTAAACTTTAGATTTTCCTGAAGTGAGTGTCCTTCCACCAGAGAGACATTAGATATGTTTGAACAGTGAGCAGCTTTCAAAGCTCTGGAGCCTGAATGTTTTAATTTGAAATAAAAATTGATGTATACGTGTTCCTCAACTCTTTGTTGAGCTGTGACAGAAAAGGCTTGCCTAAAATAAAAAAAAAAAAAAAAAGATGTTATGCAGAATGAGAAATTATGGGTCTTGGTGGTCTGAACCCTAAGTCTCTGCCTTAACTAGAAGTCTGCATCCATGTCAGGAATGGAGTTAAAATAATCAGGTGTATGCTTAATATTATTTGTGCATAGATAGGATAAATATAAATCCTGAACAAAGTAATCATTGAGGTGAAAGAAAAAGATGCAGTAGAACCAACTGAAAACAAGAAATTGCAAAAAAGGAGGAATTAAATGTGTCAATCAATGTGACAGCTACCAATCCACTCATATTGGCATGGAAACATGTTCCAAGATGAAAGAGCTTATGTACACCTTGAAAGACTTAATGCATCTCTCTGCTTCATGTTTTCTGTCTTTAATGCATCAACCTATTTGTAAAATAAACATCATACTTCAGAAAGGCTACGTTTTTTTCACATTGAGCTACTCAGCATTCACATCCTGAAGAAGCAGAAATCTACAACTAGTTATTATATTTAAATTTATCTGTAAGTCACATTCTTCTCAGAAGTATAATACCCTGGAATGCATATAATAATACTATTTTGGATAGCTGTTTCCTGATAAAATATATCTTTCTTTGTAACTCGTAAGGATAAAGACTCCAAGCCAGATTGTATAGTAGCCATTTTATGTCTGTCCCATGATGCAAATATGCCCTAGAGTCATCTTTGCTTTGCTTAAATAAGCATTTTATTTCAAGTGCTTTACTGGCAATTAGCAATGATTTTGGAGGTACTTGGCAGCACATGGTAGAGTAATATTACACTATTCCACATCAGAGCAAGGATGTATGATACATTAGAGCAAATAAACCAGTGCTTTACTCAGTTAACAGGCAAAAGTAATTTTCTTACAGTAAGGTGTAGCTATGCATATCTTCTTCATAAAGCCTTTTAGATATGTAGTGTATATATAATATGTGACTGCAAGTTATTTTTTCCTTATGGAATTATGGAGGAGGCACAAGTGCAAGCTTATTGTCTAGCTCATGTCAATCACTACTATTTATTTCTAAGTAATTTTCACAATTTTTAATTATTTTTTGGCATTATACGATCACTATTCAAAAACAATATTTTCCAATTTTGCTTTCTTAGGTTTTCATAGAAAGAAACTGTTCATAAAACTTTCTTTCAAACTGTGTCAACTTTTAAATAATGATGCTTTTATTATATATTTCTTGAGAAAGTATTCTCATGTAACTGTGTTACAGTATTTGTTTCATAAACCTTGGAGGTGTTCCTTATGGAAAAGCCAAAATACAGTGAAATTCAGAAAGTGTACAAGAGCTTTGAAGACGGTGAACATGGGTACTGGAGGCTCAGATAATGGTCTGAGTATCCTTTTATAGTACTTATGAGCAACCCATAGCATTGAAATATGCAGACAGATACAATATATTTTCCAAGACTTTTTTTTTTCTCCATCAGGATAAAAAGGAGTTTACAGAAAAGTACAATTTCTATTAGGTGACCAGCCACTGGTCTGAAATACATATGCTGTGCATTAAGTAATGAGTAATCTCTCAGGCTTATTGTTGATTCTGCCAAAGCCTTGCTTTGTTTTCATGTAATTTTATCCTCAAACCTCAAAGGAATCGAGTGCTTTGTTTTCTATTTATTTTCTGGATCATAGAAGGCATGTAACTTAATATGACAGGAGTGCTGTTTTGTTTGTTTTGCTTTCTTACAGTGCCTCTGGTTGTAGTTTCTGGTCATATTCTCTTCTTCATAACTATATTGTATCTCTGTGTTTGGCTGCTCTAATAGTACAAATCCAATACAACCAGACCAGTATTCTGAGTGCAAAACTTCAATATATTCATTTTATACCTGAGAACAATTCAAGTATTACAGCACCTGTTCTTTCCAGCTTGGAATTTTCAGGTAAAAAACAAAGTTTGAGGGAGATTTTAAAATTATTATTAAGTTCAGAATTTGTCCATCATGTTTGCAATACTATGTTGTTTTCATTTAAATAATTGTAAAAAATTCTATGAACTAGCATATGAAAAAATCCTGCAATAGTCCTATTTATGGGTGATAATAAAAAAATTGAGACTTTCCTGTGATTGATGGAAAATTAAACAGTATTTTGTGTTAATTTACCATTTCAATTATGCAGAGCTATCATAGGTAATAATAAGAGCTATTCTGTAATGTGCATGGACTGCAAATGCATGCATGACTTTATAGATAACCCTACGAGGCATGGTTAGACCTAATGCACACCAGATAGCAGCTAGAGCCAATTGAAAAGCTCATAAATAGCCAGAGGTAGATGACATCTCATGTACTCCTTTGCCAAGTCCTGCTTTGTTTTGCAATGAAGATGAGTCATTTCTTTACTCACATTTTGGAGATGAAGACAACACTATTTTCCTCATCCTTTTGCACTCTGATATTTTCTCTGGAAAACTGAACAGGTGCATTCTGTCACTGTCCTTTTTCACTTCCCCATCATGCTGGGGAACTAAGGCTTAAAAAAAATCAAGGTTAATCTTTTAAAATTCTGCTTTATTCTGCAGGCAATCACAGGTTTCCACACAAAGAGGAAGTGAAAAATTCTGTGCCTTCAAATTTCATTTAATAGGTACTACACCTACATACATTGTACCATTTTCTGAGATGTGCAGGCAAAAGCACAAGGCTTTGGCATGTTTTTCCATAATATGCTTCTTTTACCAAGTAAACAGTGCAATAAATTTATGTGACATTGTGCAGACTTATTTTTTGCACCAGTAAATTATGCTGGGGGGAAGACAAAGAAACAATCCACGCACATTCTGCACGTGAAATCCATAGAGATTTATTTGGACTTGGTCAGAAGAGAGTACAATTTAACCCAACCTTTTCTCTTAGTATAAACATTTTTTGATTGAAGAGATGACCTTACCCTATATAATTCGCAAAGAAAAAAAAAAAACAAACAGAAAAACAAACCCCAAATTCCTTGTTTAATATACAAAATTCAAAATAGGGAATAATAATATTAAGGTTCAAGAGAACACAGATTTTGTGTTTGAAAAGAACAGATTAAAACAAGTACAACCTCCCCTTGGGAACACGTGGCAGTACATCCAGTAGTTTTTTGAGAGATAAGTGAAATATTGAAAAGTGTGTTTGGAGAAGAATCTGTAAAGAGAAACAAGAAGGTGGCTGTCGTTTCATCTGCAGCTATTGACTGAGAAAGAATCTATCTAAATGACAACTAGAAATAAGGATTTATAGTTTAAATCCACCTCAGCCCCCTTGCAGTCATCTGGACTGTATGGAAAAATAGAAGTCTTTATGTATGGACAATCTATGTATAGTCAATGCAGACCTATGCATAGATAACAGTTTAAAATTTCATTAGAAATTAGTAAAAGAGAAGTCTTTAAGGCTTTTAGAAAAACAAATAACTCCAGAGTCGGGTGTTCTGTACACAAAGTGTTTTGTGTTATTGTCTTGAAAACTGAAAAACTAGTCTTCCGTGGACTATAATGCTCTCAGGATGTGAATCTCAGCATTGTATTCCTTCCTCAAGGAAAAACCTTGGGATCCACAAAACCTCACTGCCACTTCCTTGCCTTGTTGTCAAGATAAAATGAATAGCTAAATTGAATGTGCTGGACATGTTTTTACACATTACCAACAATTTTACATCTTGAAAGTTTGTCTAAATTCTTCATTTTATGTGTAAGGTGGCCTTCAATAGAAATTATATGATAACAACCAAATGTGTGAATATATCTGCTTTCCACAAGGAAAACCATGACTCACTTTTTAGCTCTGAACTGATTAAACTTCTGTCCTGAAAGGGACAAGAGAGTTATTGCTTAGGCTGATGCTCTCATTGCCTTACACTCAATAACCCTTGCTCTTGATTTATAAAGCTTCTAGGTAAACTTGGTTTACTAGTATTTTCTGTGAATATTTTTACTGTGCCCTTTTGCTAATTGGAAGCATGAAAATACCACAGAGGTCTTTATATTTCTTGTCTCATTTGCTATATATTTATGTAAATTGTATGGCTCTTTCTATTGTAGCTATGATAGTGAAATTTTGAAGATCTGAATTATTTTGATCAAGACTCTCAATAGTGAGAATGAGTTTTATGCTATGTTATCTCTTGTCACAAGAGAATGATGTGATGTGTAAAGCTGTTCTGGTGGTGAAACAGAAATGTGAAAGGTAATGCTTGTGAGTTTGTTTATTTTGGTGTGGTTTTGGCAAAGAGGGGATATGCACTTTGGCACATGGGAGAAGTTTTACAGTTTAGAGTCCAGCATATATCAAGAAAAGTGCATCTCCTTGCTCATTTTTCAGGTTGCTTTTGAGTAATGACGCAATGCTATCCTATATTCTCTGTCAAAAATGAGTAAATTACCAGAGAAACAAGAACTATTGCAATAGGAAGCTCATATCCACATAATTATCAGACTGTTACACTTCAGGACTTCAATTTTCAGGTCTACTGTTTGCGTCTGCAGCCCTGAGAGTGGCCTATTTGGGTCTCCCACTTGTGCTTAGAAAAGGATTTCCTCTTGTAGTGTTTGAAAGGAGCTAAAATAGTTGGTAAGTTCTGGTGAGAAGGTGTATGTTCCAGAAGGTTCATGGTCGCCACTGCAAGCTGAGGAGGTGAAATTATACATGATAAATGCACAGTGCTGGGCTTAAGTGGAATATCTATGATGGTAAACTAATATATGGAATGTATCAAAAATAAGGGGAAAAAATGGATTTTTAGATTCTTCAGATATGTCTGATGGCAGTGGTTTCAGTCTTATAAAGCACTTCTCTTGTGTCCTTCAATGGATGGTCATCTCTTCATCTCTTTGAGTGTATTTACAAGCACTAAACAGCTTTTCAGTGCCACTGTGCCAGAGCAGAACCAGAGGCTTGACACATACGTGTTAGATGATTAATGAGGATTTAGTAAATGGCAGAATAAAAAAAGATGCAAAAGGTACACGTTAGAATAATATGATGTTTATTATACTCTTCATGAATTCCAGAGCTAGTTGCTAATTAGTTCAAGATTGTTTTAGCTGTAGCACTGTAGAACTGCTCTCTGAGAGGTACAGCAATTGGTGTACTCTTTGAATGTTATGTACTGTGTTAGGAAGAAGTGCTGTCCATAACAGACGAGAGGTTTTTTGATCTCCCCATGTCCAATTTCTCACAATGGGTGGAGGAGTACACATCAGAATTTGATCAAACCATCCTGGTCTTTAAAGTTGTTTTGTATATATATCAGTAGATCACCTCATTAACACTTGGACAAAGTACATAGTAAGTTTGTAATTAAACATCCTCTTCCTTCCCATGGAAATCAAATAGAATCATAACTTCTTCCTTCCCTGTATTTGTTTATGCTAAAACATTGCTGTTGCCTAAATTATATTAGTTTTGGTACTTACTTCAAATGAATTTTTTATCATCATGTTGCAGACTAGACAAATAATCATCATGCATGTACTTATTTTATGTATCTCAGTGCCATGATACCTGAGTAGAGCTAAGATGCTTTGATGTGATACTGAGCTAACGTAGCTATTTTTCTCCTAGTAGCCAATTTTAGCCATGAAGGGATAGCATGCATATCTGTGTAGTAGTGCTACACTGTCCTATGTAAACATTTATCTCATTTATTTAGCTGTCTGCCCAAAGTTACATGCCACCAAACAAGAATAGAGCCTCTTTTACAATCTTTTGACAGCATAAATTCTTAGCATAAGACTGCAAGTTGAGTGGGATGGACCTGTTGTCTAACACTATGTAGTTAGAGTTGCTACCTTGCCCTGCACAGTCCTCAAGTTGCTATAAAATCTGATTTCTGGGCTTAAGAAGTGCATCTTGAAGGATGGCCCATTCATGGCCCCAAACATGAGCACCATGCTAGCATATCTGCATGACTATCCATCTGCCTGGAATCAGAGTCATTTGGAGTGAGGAACGTACCCTGCTGGCATATTTTGCTTTTTCAGAGCCATGGGTATCTCTCATCATGGGTTTTATAAAATGATGATTAATGTCTCTGGCTTGAAAAAACTGAGTTGTCGGTGAGAAAAATGTTGGCATTTTTAGAATTCTTTCACTTAAATTTATGAACTGATTCAGTTCTAAAAACATTTTTAATACATATATAAGCAGTTTTCCTTTTTGCTAAATTTTGTGAAGTTGGAGTTCATTCTTTTTCTTTCTTTTTTTTCTTTCTTTTTTTCTTTCTTTCTTTCATTCTTTCGTTCTTTCTTTTCGTTCTTTTTGTTCTTTCGTTCATTCATTCATTCATTCTTCTTCTTTCGTTCTTTCATTCTTTCTTTTGTTCTTTCTCCCTCTCTTTCTCTCTCTCTCTTTTTCTTTTTCTTTCTTTCTTTTTTGCTTCCTTTCCTTTCCTTTCCTTTCCTTTCCTTTCTTTCCTTTCCTTTCCTTTCCTTTCCTTTCCTTTCCTTTCCTTTCTTTCCTTTCCTTTCCTTTCCTTTCCTTTCCTTTCCTTTCTTTCTTTCCTTTCCTTTCCTTTCTTTTTCCTTTCCTTTTCCTTTCCTTTCTTTTCCTTTTCCTTTCCTTTCCCTTTCCTTTCCTTTCCTTTCCTTTCCTTTCCTTTCCTTTCTTTCCTTTCCTTTCCTTTCCTTCTTTCCTTTCCTTCCTTTCCTTTCCTTTCCTTTCCTTTTCCTTCTTTTCTTTCCTTTCCTTTCCTTTCTTTCTCTTCTTTTCTCTTCTTTCTCTTCTTTTTTCTTTGGTTCTTTCGTTCTTTCGTTCTCCCTCTCTCTTTCTTTTTCTTTTCTTTCTTTTTCTTTTTCTTTTTTCTTTTTCTTTTTCTTTTCTTTTTCTTTTTCTTTTTCTTTTCCTTTTTCATTTTCTTCTTCCTCCTTCCTTCCTCCTTCTTCCTTCCTTCCTTCCTTCCTTCCTTCCTTCCTTCCTTCCTTCCTCTTCCTTCCTTCCTTCCTTCCTTCCTTCCTTCCTTCCTATCCTTCCTTCCTTCCTTCCTTCCTTCCTTCCTTCCTTCCTTCCTTCCTTCCTTCCTCTCCTTCCTTCCTTCCTTCCTTCCTTCCTTCCTTCCTTCCTTCCTTCCTTCCTTCCTTCCTTCCTTCCTTCCTTCCTTCCTTCCTTCCTTCCTTCCTTCCTTCCTTCCTTCCTTCCTTCCTTCCTTCCTTCCTTCCTCTTTGTGTCTTTCTTTATTTATTTATTCCCATCTCTCTTGTATCTCCATTCATCTGTCTTCTGACCTACTATGTTTTAAGAATTCTGAAGGACCTCTGGATAATTTATCTTTTGACGATATTAAGCTTGGAATCATTGGCTCACATTATGACTTTCACTAGCAGAAAGATACTCACACATCAAGCCTTTCCTGAACAGCTGTATCAAATGGATTTTTCAGTTTGAAATAATGTGTATGTTTTATATTTTATTTCATACAAATAAATGGTTTTCTCTACTCTCAAACAGATTTTAAAATCTACATTACTGAATAATGACCTAAATCCTAAGGAGTTTTTTAGACTGGACACCTACAATTGCAGGAACTGTTCTTGCTTTTCCAGGATATAATAGTTCCCAAGAAAATTATTTTAAAAGCTGTTTTCCTCGTTGCAAGTTTTCTGCCCATTCCCTTTTTGCCTTATTTATGTGATTTTTCTCTATATTAAATAAGTTAAACTGTAGCTTTGCTAACAGATATTTCATAATTCATCAGATTTCCCAGTTCACACTTCTACAAGTCTCTGTGTCATCAGAAGCGCTCTTAAACGTTTTCCATTTTAATAAGATAGAAAAATATTTCTTAAAGTAGTAACAATTTCCAAACTGGCAGGAATAAATGAAATACGAACCCTGTAGAAGCTTTTGCAGCCTAGAGTTATTTTCCAGCCTTGGTCTGGTATGTGTTTTCAGTCATATGTTCTTAGGAACAGAATCCAGATCTGTTTACTTCCTATTACATAATCTAAGTAGTTGTCACTGAGGCTTAACCTTTAGTAACTATTTCCACCCAGGGGAGTCATGTGCTGCACAAGCATGGAGGATAAATATTTCCCCAGTATATGTGAGATGATTCTGGCAGGGTTCTGGCAAGTGGTGGGACATGCAGAAAGCACACCATGCCATAAAGTATGAAGTAGAGAAGACAGCAGGCGATGGATTCTAATCCCAAGAGCACGGAGCAACTTTGATACAGTTTACAGAAATTAATGTCAGCAGAATTTGAATTGGAATCCGTTGCATCTTCATAACATCAAACATTAAGCTGATAGATGGATGTGAATATTTTGCTCAGCAATAAAAGAATTAAATATTGCCAGTTCCAAATTATATGTTTATGTAAAAATATATGAATTTTGATTTTGGAAACCTTAACTAATAGTACAGACTAAGAATAGACTACTTTTCCCAGCACTGATATTTTCTTCTGCAGCTTGGTAATGAGAGAATGATACTAACATGAATATCTATTATTAATGATAATGGAAAATCTGCTGTTTTGAAAATATTATGCTATTTATTTCCAAGCAATACACAGCAGCTGTGCAGACAACTCCATTAGCACTGACTTGAAACTTTAGTTCTCCCATTTATGACATATTACAAAAAAGTGAAAATTATAACTTTCCATCTTCCAAACACTGGAACTCTTAAAAATATATATCAAGCATGCAGCTCCAATTTTACATGGCTTCCTTTATGCTAGGTGTTCTTTTTTGCAACATGAATTCAATGTGAATTTTGAAGAATATGTGTGTTGATGTGCTAGAAGGACTTTTATTGACAAAATTTGTTCAAAATTGGTGTATACAGGGTTAAAGTAATTAGCTTATAGAGCAGGTTGTAAAGCTGCTAGATTTACCATAGTTAAATGTGAGCAAGCAGTACCAGAATTTAAAGTTTGGTATTGTGATTAGAAATTAATTAATAAGTGGATCAATATTCTTGCAGTGAAGGGAGCCAACACTTTGAACTATAAATGATGTGGTTAACAGAGCTTATTACAGCTACTTCTTTAATGGCACAACAAAGCTTTTGGTTTGGGTTTTTTGAAAGGTTGATTAGTTTGATGGTTTATTTTTTTCTGTGTATGCAGAACTTTTCATCAACCTCAATCAACTTATTGTTAAAACTGATTAATTCTTCATACTGGATCAGTGGCGTTTTCAATTTATCCATCAGCATTTCATTTCAGTGAACTGCAATCTGGACATAGTGCCAACCTCTTCAGGCTAGATATTCAGTCTGTTGACTGCTTTTTTTGAAGTAATTAAAACGGAATTGCAATAACTTTGATTGGAATTCATTTCACTTAACTTCAGTAATCCAGGCATTTAGTCATCAAGAGTAAGCCGGTCATTTAGGTTTCCTTCAAGGCAATGAAAAAAGGTAATAACAGAAGACATGATAAATAGAAGTTCAAGCCATGACTCTGATTGTGAATACAGATGATGGCTTCCCTGGAAAATGTGGCAGCAGAACATATGAGATTAAAAAAAACCCCAAAGCAATCAAAACCAACCAACCAACCAACCAACCAACAATAAAACACAAAAAACAAAACAAATAAAATAACCACAAAAAGACACCAAAAACTCCCTCAACAAAAGTCAATTATGAATGATGCATTAATATTAGTTTTGACAAATTATGTTACCTTACTAGTGTCTCAGCTGTGCTCAAAATCTCATTTGAATGATGCAGCAATTCCAGTATAGTTTCAATATAATTTTTTCAGACTTGAGTTCAAGTTCTGTGAAAACCTGAGTTTATTGAGTTACTTAGTAAGAGCTTTTGGCCTCAGTCTCTGTTTAAACCATGATTAAATAGGGTCTTGGTGTGAATGGGATTTTAATTGCACTCTCACAGTGTAATTTATACACTTTTACTTTTTATAAAGCAATATCTTACAGGGCTCACTTCTGTCTCAGTAATAGTATTTATAATCTTCAAACAGGAAGAAGGAATTACATGACGTGCTTTTATTCCAGTCATCTTGGTAAAAGTGAATTAGGCCTTTCTTTATTCCCACAGACATCAGTAAATTACATCTGTAGTCATCCTTGTTTAACTCAACAAACAGTTCTTGTTTCTTTTTCCATCCGATTATCTGCTCAGCTGATGCTGTTACTAAAAATCAGCCCATTGCAAAGCCAAACCAACCCTAAGAAGAAAGGAAGTTATTGGGATTGTTCATTTATTTTTATCTTGCAACATGTGCCTTTCCCTCTTTTCTGCTTCCCTCCACGGAGCTGCCTCTGCTAACCTCCCAGGCATATGGAAGAATGATATTAATATGCCTGCTTGGGATGTGTGATGTGCAAAGGGCTATTACTTTTCCACACTGTCTTCAAGCACATACTTGCCTTGTTACTGCTTCAGTGAAATGACAAGTATACTATAATATTGATTCTAACTGTAAATTATGGATGGGTTGAATAACTCCATGTTTGTTTCATAGATATGAATATTTAGAACTAGTTTATTCATCTCCTCTCTGAGGGAAAAAACACAAGTAGTTTGTCTTTTCTCAATAAACTATTTTTTTATTTTTAAATTACCCGAAGTAATATATTTTCATATTGTTGGATACTGTGCTGTTAAGGACTGAAGCAAAACAGGCTTGCAAATTAAGACTGGTGATTTTTTTTAAGATTTGCTTAGACTTTTGGCAAAAATAGTAAATCCTAAAAAAGCCCCGTGAATACTATTTAATAAAATATATAATATAACATGGCATAACGTAGCATTGCAAAGCATAATCAACGTAACATAACATAACATAACATAATATAACATAACATAACAACATAACATAATATAGCATAACATAACAACATAACATAACATAACATATAACAACATAACATAATATCATATATATTCTATAGTTTATTGGCACATAAAAGCATGGAAAGCATTCACAGACATAACCCTTTGATTCAAGCCTGTTGGAGAAACTGCAAAAAACAGCAGCTTTCTAAAATGCTAGGTAGCCTGAGCACATTTTAGCAGTTTTGTTCTCACACAGAGTTTATTTGTCCTGCAGGTTAGAACCTACTGGGGAAAAAAAGCAGTAAAGTCAGATTCTGAGTGAATCTTTCATTTACCTGGGTCTCATTTATCACATACCCCTCAGTCTCTGAATGCAGACATTCAGGCAAAATGTGGACTATTTTTCTCTTTCAAGATGATTAGCCAGTTCTTTAGGGATGGCTACCAGAGCTCATTAGAAGCTGCGTAGCCTCCAGAGCTGCGTAGTTAGAGCTATAAACAGAGAACAAGCTCTCCTGATCCCTTCAGTCAGAGTCTTTCTGCATCCTCCCTTTCTCTACAACAAAATCCCAAGTCACAGCAAAACCATCTCACAAAACTAATAAGATATATTTCCTTCAAATACTGAATGTTGCTCACAAGATAGTGACAATAGCTTGTAGGAGTCGGTGAGGCAATGCCATTTGATGAGATGTTACCCACTATATTGCCAACCTGTTTGGACCTCATGTAAGAGCTCTTAATAAAAATAAGGGAATCAAATTTTTTGCAGCTTTTAAGCAAGGATCTTTTATAAGAGTTTAGTTCCTATATTGCTCATTGTTTTGCTAGTGCCACCACACCGTCATTTGTTTCAAATGCAACAATTTGGTTAATGTTCATTAGGGGTAAGATAGAGCAGACTATTCAAACCTATAAAGCAAATATTGTATCCCACCTATGCTCCTAACACAAATACTCCTCCTGTATTAAGCAGTGCAATTAATCTCCATTTGTTTCTTAATGAGCTTCTAAAACACACATGTACTTTTAAATCACAGTCGTAATTCACAGTTTACTTGGACAGAAGTCCACATCCCAGCTCTGCCACTGATGTGGGAGAAGATTTAGTCAGATTATTTAGCCTGTTAGTGCATTTGTTTCCCATGTCTAAAAGTGGATCATAATTCTGAATCACCCTACGGGGATGTTGTAAAACTGAGTTTGCTCAACTTTGTGAAGCTTTTTGCAGCCTTTGGCTTGCTGTGTGGAACTGGAATGCACTACACAAGTGCCAGATATTCCTACTATCCTACAGCAACTGGGAACAGATTTTTCACATGCCAGCTCTTTCACCCTGTGACAAACGGCTGCTGATTCAAGTGGTGATGGGCCACACTGAGGATGAGGCAGACAAAATGCAAGTAGAAAACAGTCATTTTAATGTTGCAGAAAACAAAACTAAAGCTCCCTGTAAAATCAGAGTCTCTGTAAACAAGAGAACACAGCCCATTTTCAGAAGAGTCTTTGACAAGCTGTTGTGTTGGTAGCTGATTCTGTCAGCTGGCAACTGCAGAATATTAATGAAACATTGGTACAAGAGCAGTCTGAACAGGTTGATCATGAGTGACTGAAGTCTGTGGTGCATGATAGCAAGATACATTATTTGTCTGTAACATTTGCTCTTAGCTTGACCTTGTTGCTTGCTGGTTGCATTCTCATTCTATTTGCCATGGGTTTTTTTTCTTTCTTTCCCTTCCTTCCTCATTTCCTCCTTCTCTCTTTTTCCCTTTCTTTTGCCACTATTTCTCATTTGCTCAATGAAGTTCAAATGCACTGAGACCCATATAATACTAAATGTAGCATATCAGATATTTTAAATGTCCTCTTGCCCTGTTTCTCTCTTGTTCTTAGTAGACACATGCAGCTCTTTCTACAGCAAGCCATGTTCTTGTTCACTGCTTACATAAATGGGATTTATACTGGGGAACTAGAAAAAGCTTAGGAGAAAATCCTTCTGTATGGTCTGACTCAGGGTGTGGGAAGCCTGAGCAACCTCCGTGTGTCTGACAGAGGGAAGGGAGATTGATGGCTTCACTCAGGACAGGCTTCAGTCACTGTTCCCTTGCTGCTTGCCCAGGCAGAGGGCAGGTAGCATTCCTCACCCCCTGCTTGCCTATAAAAGCATTGGTATGAGCAGCACTCACTCTTTAGCATTAGGCACATGATGAAATTCACATGACCGACTAAAAAAGCTGGTGGCAGCCTTTATTGACTCAAGTGCTGCTTTTTGGTGGTTTGTTTTAAATTTTTCTGGCCTAGTACCGTCCTTCTCATAAGCATCATCACACATGGCCACTTGTATGCTTTCTACCATATTTCTTTGTACTCTTCACAGCCTATGATAAATGCTGAGAGACCTGAAAAGGCTTCATTCCTCCCTCTTCTGCCTCTCACCTTAGTTTTCTTCTCCACTCATCCAAAATACTGTTTTGTTTTGATTTCTAAAGGATTTTGCACTTTTCCATATTCTACCTATACTACCTACATCTTACCAATTAAGCTTAGAATACAGGTAGTTACATTGATGTGTGCTAGACTGCTTTTAGAGGGGTGCAGTTTTGGGAATATTGAGTAGATTTTACAAGGGAGTTTCTTTAGCTTGTGAGCAGGCATGGGGTATTTGAGACACTGGATTCAATGTTTCTGATACATTTTTTTTTTTTTTTCCTCCTGGTGCCAGCATATTTTTGGTTTTGGTTGGTTGGTTAGGTTTTATTTGGTTAGTTGTTTTTTTGTTTGGTTGCTTTTTGTTTTTTTTTCTTTTTCACCTTTATTAATTGGAGTTAAAATTGGCTATCACAGTCATAAAGGAACATCAGGGAAGCTATTATTAACTCTGTTCTGTGGGCTACACAGGAGGTGTGACATACAATGATCCAGACTCTTCTTTGTTCCAATGATGTCTAGTGTAAGTCAGCAGAGAGACTTTTCCTGCAGCATCACTACAAGCTGGCCATGGAGGGGGCTTTGCAGCCATTTGCCTCTAGGCTGAGGGACAGGAGCAGCCAATGCCTCTTTGCTCTTCTCCCTAATGCCTTCTTAATTTGCTGTGAAGCTTTTGAAGGGAAGAAAGCACTAAACTGTCATAGCCTGCTCTGCTGACCTGAAGAACTGGGTATAACAGGATCTTTCCAGTATTCCAATGCCTTAGTTACACTTAAGAACCTTCAGTTTAGGAACCTGACTAATGTGGTGGCAGTGATTTTTCAAAGTGGTTGTGCATTATTTTTAGAAAAAGAAGTGCTATCTTAATGAAATTATAATCCCTTTCCATTTTTATTGAGAGCAATGCCTTGATGTTGTGGCATTACTAAATTTATAATAGAGATTTAAGTGTTGTCATGTGAACATGAAATATGAAAACAAATATGCTCGAACCTTTGAAGTGTAAGAAAACAATAGTTAACCTTTTTTTTAGGAAATAACTCAAAGTTTTTTCAGATGAGCAGAACAGCTTTCTGGGACAGATAACAAATTCTGTTGTTTACTGTCACTCGATTCTGCTTTTCATGACAGTTTGAAATTTTGTGCTTTTAAAGGCAACTGATCATCACTATGTGCATTGTAAGTTACAATGGGCTTTCTGAGATACTCTGATACTCTTCCTTCTAATGGCTCCTGACTCAGCAAAACCAAACTGGAATTTAGCTACTTCGCCAAAGTTAAGTCTCAGCAACTAGAACTGTCTCTGCTTATCCAACTGCTACTAGTGGGAGGCTGAGGTTTTCCTCACTGCTGAATGTCTATAGACTAATATTAAGCCGAGACCAAGATAAGCAGAAAAAAAAGTATGTGCCAGAGTTTCTTTATGGACATCTATAAAAAGATTTATGTACTCTGTTCACAGAGCAATAGATATCTGTTGCTGCCAACAGCAAGTCTCTATGATGTGATGCAGAAGCCAAACTACCTGAGCTTTTACAGCCTTGCACAGAAATCAGATGTTTTAGTGGGTGATACAGCTTCTCCCTGGAGGTCTGCCAATAATCAGGGTGATGCTCGTGATCAGCTTCAGTAAAGTGGAGAATCAGATTTATAGTGGGGCTTCTATACCAGGGCTAGCCTAGTTAAAGATAATCTCAAAAGCAACACTTTGCTAGTTCTGTGGCACGATTGCATGGCATTTACCTTGAAAGTACTTCAAACACTATTCCAGGAGATTAATATAAGCTGACAAAGTTCATTTTTTAGTTTTTGTTAAAGTAATCATATCACTCCCACTGCTAATGCAGTTTGCTGTGAGAAATTGGAATATGCCATAAATGGCATGGAAGAAATGACATAGAGACTTGCTGGCAATTGCAAGCATAACAGCATCCTACACACTGTTAGCATCCACAGCTTCTGGTACCAGGGTGGCAGGAGATGAATTGAATAAGTTGCCTAAATGCCCAATAAACAGGATGAAGGAGGAATTTTCAGTTCATGCTGTATGTGTAGGCTGTATGCTGTATGTATGTATGTATGCTGTAGGCTGGATTACCAAGAAAACACAGTGGACTCCAACTCTGTGTTTAAGAAGGGATTTTATAGTGGAAAAATCTCAGAATTACAGAATGGATTTTAGCTACTACATGATTTCTAAAATTGTTATGCAAAATGTACAAAGCTTAAGTTTTTAGATGTCAGAATTTTAATAACCATATGAATTGTATTTTAAGACTAAGGAGTTTTATGTGGATTACCTATGATTTCTTGAGCAGCCTAAATGTGCTGATTGCACCTCTCAAAACCTCTAAAAGATATCACTCTGGTGGCATCTACTATGTTAAATTCTTCATTAGAGAACAGCTGAGGAAAAATTGGGAGTTTACTAGTGAAAAGCTTTCTGATTTCTTCTGACATGTGGAAACAGAACAAAAATAGTTCCATCAAACGCCAACTTGGGCCAGTAATTCCTGAAAATAATATCAACATCAAATAATAGGAAGATGAAACTTTAAAAAGTAAGAGTACAATATGGAATTGTAGTATTTTGTATTTATATTATGGATACACAGGGAATTTTAAGTCTCTCATTAGATCCTGCTTTTTAGGTGTTCTCATGAAGTAAGCAAGAGGTATCAACAATGACAAAAAATTGGATAATGACAACATATATTAAAAATTTGTGTAATGACTATTCCTTGCATTTGTTGCTGATGATTTTGCTGAGGTACTGGTAAATCTTGCACACACACAAGCACAATAGCATTTACTGATAATTTACTGTAGCCTTTTTCCATTGCTTTTTTTAAGACTAATTTTCAGGGCTTTTTTTCTGCTTCATTCCTGTACTAAACCCCACTGTTTGTAGTAGAACTACCTAAATTAACCTCTGCAGACAAGACACTTTCAAGTAAATAAGTAATCACAAATACACCTTCAGTGACAGAAATCTGTGAATTGTAAGAGTGCCTCATTTTGAATAGGCTGTTCAAAATATTCTTGCCACAAGTTTTTTTACAGAACAGGTTTTGCTTCTAAAAACAGTGTGTTCTGTGGCCCAGTGAAAACTGGAAACTGGTCTCTGCTCTGGAGATTCTTTATAATCCCTGAAGATAATGACTGAACAGTGAGGTTTGATAAAGAAAAATAGAAAACTGTTAAAACATTGTTTTTTCTCTTCTTTTTCAGCCTAGTTGGAGAAGAGACAGAGACCAAAGATGCCACCAGCAATAGGAGCTCCAGAGCACCCACCTCCAGATGGAGGCTGGGGGTGGGTTGTGGTCTTTGGGGCTTTTATCTCCATTGGATTTTCCTATGCATTCCCCAAAGCCATCACAGTATTCTTCAAAGAAATACAAGAAATCTTCCACACATCTTATAGTGAGATAGCTTGGATATCATCAATAATGTTGGCTGTCATGTATGCAGGAGGTAAGACATTTGTGAAATTTGAATATATCATAGTTTGGTTTTTTTTTTCCCTGTGGTCTCAGAACACTAAAGTTAATTACTACCTGATTTTATCATTATGGATTAAAGAATTTGCCAAAATATAGGCTACTTTTTTTTTCATAATTTATCAGAGAGCACTGGTAGGTGCATCATTTCTGGTTTTAAGCATTTTATATTCTCTTCCTTTTTTTCAATGCTGAGACAGAGACCATAAAAGGTATCTTTACAAATGGTGCCAATATCAACAAAAGCTTGCTGTTCAGGTATTTTGATCACATTTTTATTCATATAATAGTAGAGAACCATACATTATTCACCACAATCACAGAATTATTGAGGCTGGAAAAGACCTCTGAATTCATCAAGTCCAGCCTATGACCTACCACTACCCCACTGGCTAGACCACCGCACTAAGTGCCACATCCAGCCTTTCCTTAAACACCTCCAGGGATGGTGACTCCACCACTTCCCTGAGCAGTCCATTCCAATTGCTGATCACCTTTTCTGTGAGGAAGTGCTTCCTGATATCCAACCTGAACCTCACCTGGTGCAGCTTCAGGCTATGCCCTCTTCTCCGGTCACTTGTTGCCTGGGAGAAGAGCCTGACCACAACCCGACAACAACCTCAACACCTCTCTACAACAGGGAGTTGTAGAGAGTGATAATGTCCCCCCTGAGTCTCTTCTCCAGGCTAAACAACACTATCTCACTTAGCCTCTCCTTGTAAGACTTTCTCCTTAGTCCCTTCACAGCTTTGTTGCCCTCCTCTGGACCTGTTCCAGCACCTCAATACACTTATTGAAGTGAGAGGTCCGGAACTGTACTCTGTACTTGAGATGAGGCCTGTCTATATATAGAGAATCATAAAGGATTTTATAGGATCAGCAACAATAACCAAGGGATCTGCCAAAATTCACCAGGTGAAGATCTAACTTGAACTAGTGCAATCAGGAGTGGAGTTAAAAAGCACTCCAATATATTTGCTCCTGAAGGGTACCTCAGCAGTTTCACTGTGGAGGGCATACATGTAACTGTGTAGTCCTCTGAACAAGTGCTGGAACCATCTGGAATAAGGGAAGAGCACAGGGGTTGAAAATCTGCTTTTCCTATGCTGTGACTTTTGGTCTGGATTCTCTCACCATGTTTTTTAATTGGAGCTAAATTTTCTAAGGGCAGAATCTCTATGGAGTTCAGGTGTGTTCTTTTTGCTTTAATCTCTGAATAATATTTAATTTATGCCGTTTCTGTCACCTCAAAGTTGACCCAAGTTTTATTACCAGCACAGAGGCAAATCGCAGGATGTTTAGCTTTGGTCATTTTTACATGTGAGGTGCAACGTGCCCAATTTTTCATGTAAAAGACAAAACATTCTGTACTTCAACTTTTTCTCCAAGACTACCTTTACTGTTCTGAGTAACGATATAATAACTTCACCTGTACATTGATATTAAAAATTAAAAAATTGTTTACCCTTCCTCTTGCTAACACCTACTTCAGTCACTATGAAGTTTATCAGCATAGGAACAGTAAGCAAAGTTGTTTGGATATCATGTTACAGACTTGTGGTTTTAAAATGCTGAGAATGACAACCCTTCCTGATATAAACATGCTTTGAAGCCACAGCTTCTCTAGAACCACTTCCTAAAAAATAGGCCATTTAGACAATCACTGGCAGAATATGAAATAGCAATCAGGAAAAACATTTCTGAAGGAAATCACTCCATTGTTTTTAGTGTCTGAAAGTGGTTTGATTCCTTAGCATTTGATGTGCTGCAGCGTGAAATACACATTCAGACCATGAGTAGAAGGTGCATTGTTTACTATGAGGTAAATGTGATATCTACATCTGCAATGAACACTGTGTTCATCATACTACTAATTATGGTAACCTGAAAACATCTAAGATCTGTCATCCTCATTAGGGCTTAGCATTCAACCTATTAATCATCACAGTGGGGTCAGTGAATAAGTTAGAGTCTGTGCAGACACTCTGCTTTGGAGGCTGCAGCCTCTTGCAGTAATTAGCTGGCATCTGTGTTTCAGTAACAAGGTATTAACTTACCTTTCAATGCCTGGAAAAAAAAAAAAAAAAAAAAAAGAGAGGGGGAGCTAATAAAAGGCATCCAGTAAGGAGCTAAAAGAATGTTAATTATGTTTATCCCTTACTTCATACTTAGAATAAATGGCATTAAATTATAGCAGGCCATCTGGCAATCCATATGGTCTCCTGCAGTCCTGGTTAACTCCAGCAAATAGGTCAAACACAGCATTCACCCCGTTAGGAAAGCACTAAGCAGAGGTGACAAATCTGATAAATCCAATCAATATGAAACTCTGTTCCCCTCTCAATCTGGCATAATTTATACTTTCATACTGGGTTTTGCTGTGGGGTTCACATGTATGTTTTATTACATTCTCTTTCCCCTCCCCCCTTCATCTCCTGGATGTTTGTTAGAGTTTGCTAAAAAGCCATCACAAAAAGCAAGATCCTGTGATGTGATCAAGGTTACAGGCATTGCACAGCTTCTGCTGTTCAGCCTGTGCTTGAAAAAAGCATCCTCTGGAGAAGAGCAATAGTTCAGTCTCCATGGCAACACCTTCTTCTGCCTCTCTTGAGCAGAGACTGTCAATTGTATTAAATTAAGGGTGATGTTTTTGTGATGGACTCCTGCACTCAAGGGACTGTGACTGAGACCACCAGACTTTTGTAACTGGAGAACAGAAGCTGGGATTAAGCGGAATTTATTGAGTTATCCTGACAGGACAACCTGTATTTCTGTATATCTATGAAGCATACATATATAAAATGTGTGTGCATGAATATTTCCTTACATACATAAACTATATATGTATTCATATACTTACAGAGCCATTTTTGTGCTCTGACACATGCACACATTAAGGAATTCAAGAAAAAGATCAAATGTCTGCTCTCACTTTCTCAGTTCATTCTTTTTCAAAACTTCACCTCTCACTTTGTGCAGAGTTAACTGCAAAAAGTGATGGGAGAGCTTCGTATCAAAGCTTAATCTGTTTCCAGTGAAACTGTTTTCATTGCTTTCAGTGTAGGTTTGATAGGAGCCATCGTGGCAGCTATGAAAGCCATGTGACAGGTCTGGTGATTTCAGACACAGCTGACCTTGAGTTTTAGATTTCCTCTGGGAAAAGGCAGTTGGTTTGCTCACTTGTCTCTAACCCTCTTTCTGTCATATTTTCACGGACAATTTCAGTTTAGATTTTTATTTATTTGCTCTGTTTGTTTTAATTTTTTGTTGCTGGTGGTGGTTTTGCTTATTTTTGCTTTTCCTAAAGAACATTTTTGGTGTGACACAAGGTTATAGAGATTAGCTGAAGAGCTGATAAATCCTTCCAGCCATACCCAGCTGTGAATCGTGGGATAGTCTTGCTGATTTGAAGTTCATAAAAAGCAAGGTCCATTTAAATTCTAGATTATATTTGTAAGTAAATAATTTACAGAACAGCTCTGGACACTTTTTGAAGAAAGATGCTATAAAAGTGTATGTAGGGACCGTTGCCATTTTTAAACACATTTATAATTTAAAAAGTCAGCATTTAATAGCTTCCTCTTTCTTCTTCTGTATTTCTTAAATTATTCAGTTTTGAGTAGTAGGTGAAGTAGTTCCAAACAGTAGTAAACCCTTAAAGAATTTTTTAGGTGACAACACAAAAGTAACCTATAGACAAATTCTCATTGTGACTTTGTCAGCTATTAATTTGGAAAATAACATATCATATGGTACGTTCAAAATATTTGTGATTTTTATCTCTGTGGGTGTTTTGGTGATATTGCTGTGAAGATGAAATGGCGTGCACAGTGGAGATGACAGTTGCAAAATCCATGTAACACAAACAACAGATGGCTATGGATTTTTACTTTTGGACAGGACCTGGGCTTCTGCACTTTTCCTCCTCCCTCCCTGGTAATATTTTCTTATTTTGGTTTTGCAAATAGTGGCACAAACAGTTCAGTGGCTGTGGAGAGAGAGATTGAGAAGCTTTCTTAAATTGACCTATGTCCTTTGTTGTCAGGGACACACGTTTTTCTCCATCATAATATGCAAAGTGTTGAATTTTAATAACCTCATTTAGAGTGTCCTTGAAAGTAGAACTTATCAACTTTCTGAATGCCTCATGGGCATGAGGAAATACTTCACATTTAGCCTAAAATATATGTAAAACATCTACATCAAGTTAAATTGAAACTTGCAGATAAAGGAAAAGAAGTCATAATGAGGTGACACAAGAACAGAGCATTTTAAATCTTACTAGCAAAGGGAGATAAGTACAAAAAAGAGGTATTAGGAGTAACAAAAATATTGTAAATTTGGTTCAGTTTTTAAAAGAGAAGACCTGAATGCGAATTAAACCTGATTAAGCCTATGAATGGTAAAATATCCACTTCTTTATTTTCTTGGAAGGCTTTTAGTTTTAATAAAACTGTATCTTGTAGGACAGTGTTCCATGATAACAATGTTTAGAAAACACTTCAAAATGGTCATTAAAAAGCAGATATGTTTTAGATAGTTTTATAAATTGTTTTCAGATAGGTTTATTGTCCTATCCACAGGATCAAGCTGGGTTTTTTACCCTACAACTTGTTAAGTTTGGCTGAACAGATAATTGTGAAATATCCAGTGCTTTTTGGAGATCCAGTGTTTTCAAGTTTTCATGAAACACAGTTTTTACTGGGATCTACTAAGCCACAATCAGGAAGCCAGTCTCAAAGTTAAGGCCATGCTAATATAGAGAAATAAGGTGTTATTTTTTCCTTTTATTATACACTTAATTTGATAATCTTGTCATAATATTTTATAATGATAATATTATAATAATAATTTTGCCTGAATTTTGTCAAAAAGACATTACATGACAAAGAATTCCCACTGTGCTTCTACCAATCACTTTCAGTATCCAAACCATAGGTTATTAGCAATTATTTAATGCATAACATACAAATATTTCTGATAACCTACATTTACTAAACTCAAGCCTTTTATTAAAGATCTCATTTACATGCAGGCAGGCAATGTGGATAAAATAATGAACGTTAGCTAAGCATTCTTTTCCTATTTAAGGATTTGTCTTGATCCTAATTTGGTTGTATAGCCACACATTTCTGTAAGTGAAGTAAACAATATTGACAGCTTCTTTTGCCTGCAAAAAAGATGCTTTTTCCTCTCCCACTTAATTTCAAGTAATGGGTCAAACAATAATAAATAACATGCATCATAAAACAAATTTTCTAAAGGGCTAAAACTTTTGGTTTCATCAAGGAAAATATCAAGGTACAAACTTAAGCCTTTGTTATCTTTTGTAAAATTTTGACGAAAGAATGTTTGTGTGTACTAATAATGTTGGATTAGTTCCCATGTGGTTTTTCATATCCCTGGATCATACAAAGGCTGTATTTTTGATGTGTGCCACATAATTCAAAGGTAGTGAAACAATGGTCTCAGGCAACTGGGAATCATGAGATATTTAGGCAGATACCAGAGAAATGCTGTGGGGAAGGAAAAGTCTGCGTATACCATTGTAGTCACACCAGCACTTCAAATGAAATAATAAACGCAGCATTTTACAAAGAACTTATTATAGAATTTTACTGGTCCATTGTTTTGGAATGTCTAAGAACTATTCCCTTGTTTATTTTGAAGGGTATATTCAAGGGAAACAGAGTTGCACTGGTATGTTAAGAAGATATTCTAAGCCAGTATCAAATGGCAACAGCTGAGATTTTACTATGACTTATAAAGATATGTAGATCTGTAATCATTAACAGTTAAGTGGACCAAAGGCTTAGTGACAAGTTTATGTTTATGCCAGAGGAACTGCAGAAATGAAAGAATAAAGTTGTTCTAAATGGTCTTTTAATATTACTTTAAACATTTTTTTAGTTGATTAACTGGTTTTGTAAATTTTTCCAAAGATCACATACAACACATATAGATGAATGCATGAAGCCTTTTTGATCAGTGAGAACCATTTCATCTCACAGTGATATTCTATTAAGATAATGTATATCAAAAAGCACAAATAACTGCAGCTTTAATTGGTAATGTATGTTTTTTGGTGCCTACCAACAAAATAAAAGCTTGCTTTTCTTCCTTTCTTTTCCACAGTTCTTTTTTCACTTGTCAATTAATAATTAAGCATTTTCACTGCAGTTTTATTGTGAGTAGACAACCGAGCAAAAGATTGTGATTGAAATAGGAGACTATATTTTGAAATAAGACATTGATTTCCCCATCTAGTTCAAACACTTCTTGCACCACTTTCCCACCCATGATTTGGAACATGGGCTCTGTTTGGTTTTCTATGTCTACCACTTTGAAATACTTAATGATAGGTGCTTTGACATTTAGAAAACTTTGAAGGAAGTAGAGCTACCCTTACAGTTTTTCAAAAATATGAACTAGAAATAATATGGACAGGACTGATGTGTTTCGTCTTCCTCAGCATAGGAACCTACATCTGATCCAGTTGTCTAGACATCTTCTGTTGTCAGTTAATAGAACCAAAAATTTCTGATTCATCCCTTCATAAGTTAAATGCCCAGAACACATCAAATTAATAATGAATTAGGAAGGCTTCTCTTGCTTTTAAGTGATAAAGGAATCTACAAAAGGAGTTCAGATGTCTCCTTTGCACAAATCTGAGGTAATGCTATCCTAGATGATCATTTCCCTATATACATTATATTTTCATTGTAATTCTCCCACATTTGAGTGACACTGACTCAGTTGCACTGGTTTTGATACTATTAAAAATACCCGGTAATTTTAAGATTACCTGTTAGCGTGTAAATCTTCTGTAATCTTGCAGTGACTTTCCTCATACCCATATTTTCCCTTCCAACACCAGCTTAGAAGAAAACACAACTGGGAGAAAACTGGTTTGTTTAATAAGTGACAAGGTTTGCATTCATTTGTAGCTGATTATAAGCTGATAGAAGTTGATGAGTCTGTTATGTTTTCTTCCGTTCTGTGAATGGTTTGGAAGTTGAATACAATTCATCCTCTTTGTAACAAGGTCTCCAAACACTTTCCTTTCAGTATCATCTGGCACTGATTTCATCATGGTACAAACTTTACTCATACTGCTCTCCTATGGAGGACTCCTTTGCCCTTCCAAGAGTAGAACTTATATGACTGAATTTTTTTCTTCTGTTACAAGAATGAGCTTCTATGTTCTGCACGTGCTGCTTCTAGATTTGCAGATGTGTCCCAGCCTTTATCTTGTTATTTTTTACATCGTAAGGTATAATTTATTGTCAGGACTTCCCAAGGGCTCTACAATGGCTGTCAGGATAGAACTGACACAAGAGAAGATGACAGGTGTCCTGTTTGGCCTTCCCGAGAAGGCAGAGTAATCTTGTGTCCTTGGAAGTCAAATTTTACTCAGAAAAGCTTCAAGAGCAGTTCTGTTCTAACCTGTTTGAATTACTGGTTTATACCAAAATGGCAGAATTGATCCCTCCTTATTGTGACATTGCTAAGTGTGTAATTAAGGAGTTGAATCTGTTGTTATTTGCCTAATCAGAAAAATTACCAAAGCAGCAAGTAAATAAACAAAATCCAGTAGGTTTTAAAGACTGTCTTTGCAGGAGATAGTCAATGTATAAGAAACCAAAACTCTACAACTGTACTATGAAACATATAATTAAGGAACATAAGGCTATAAATCTGGTGAGAAGCAGCATGACATTAGATATGGTGAAATAAAGTTTTTATTTAGTTACTTAGTTAGTTATTTCGTTAGTTTACCTGGACATCTGCCCAGCAAAAGGCAGTAAAATTAAAGATTTAAAATAAAGTAGTGACATTATTGATAAAGAACTTTAGGTCATATGCTGCATATGGAGAGTTTGCCAGTTTTCTTTAAGTTTATAGCCAATTTTTCTATAGTCACAGTTTGACAAGTGACACTGGAAAAAAATAAAAAGTGACAGTAGGAAACCTTACAACAGATCCATTGCTATACATAGTGATGAACACCAGTTTTCACTGATGATGTGGTGCTCTTATCAGAGACATGTTAAATAACTGCCTGGGGCTCCATTCCAAATATAAGCACCATGGTGCTAATCGTGCAGTGAGTGCTTAATTTTAAATGAATAGATTTTTCACCTGGTTAATGTCAACATGTAAACATGTTTATACGTTTATGCAAATAGTTATCCATAGGTGTTTGTAACATCAAGATTTCTTGACAGTATACAATCACTGACTTAAATGCTCCCAGGGGATCTCATTAAAATATTATTTTCATTTATATTAACCTTTAAAAGACATTATTCATAAATGTTTCATGTCTTTTTGCCAAAATAAAATATAAATAAACTATAGAAGATTAGGTTTGAGGATCCACAGTATTTGAGCAAAACTGGCAGAATTCACTTTAAGTAATCATTTGCTTAAACTTTTGACTTATTTCTCAGTGAACTTATCTCTGCTTCCTAAATAAAAAAGAAAAATCTAAGAATACAGTGCAATTTGGCATTAAGTATGAGCCTTCTAACTTCAATTTTAGTTTATTGGCTTCCATAGAGTTCCAGTTCTGCAAAAGGCACTGAAGGGTGAAGAATCAGACCCTGTGACTTTAACTGTTGTTCTGATTATTCACTGAAACTATGTAATGAAACACTTCCATGTAGTGACCTGAAACTGTGTGATTCTCACGTGAGAAGAAAATGCAGTCTACATTAGAGGTGGCTGTAAGGGTCCAATAGTCTGCATAGTAATTCCTGATTAACACAGTTGTCATAGGAAGGTACAGAATATATATATTTATAAAAAAAAAAAAAAAAAAAAAAAATTTGACACCCCCCCCTCTCGTATGGCATGGATTTGAAGAAGTACTAAAGGCTTACACCTGCCAGAATATGATGGGACAATTACTGAGGTCTAGTGAGTGTTATGTGGTTCCATATGCAATCATAAGCAACACAGTCCAGCTATTTGGCTTTTACTAAATTAGTAACTCTAGAGCTGTATATTTCTGAGATTGTTTGGTAATGAAATGCAATATCATACCAAATGACCGGGGACAAAATGTTTGCAATTATTTTGAAAAGCTAAGAGGACAAGTTATATCATGGGAACACCAGCTAGTTATATTTTTTATTTCTTTATTTGTATGACAGAATACATTTGAGGTATTTCAGAGTGACTTATTCAAAGACTTTTAATTCTGAGCTGAAAATTCTGACACTTGGATTTTTTATGTCAACTTGAGAATAGAATGAATGCTAAAGCATAAGAATGTTTCATGCAATACTTACTCTGATTTTATGTCTTGTTCTTTAGAAATCAAATAGCATGTCACAGAGATAATACATGTGGGAGTGATTCTCTTGTCTTTCACACAGCATCATAGTTTATCTCTGTGCAAAGGTTATATAAAACATTATCATTGTGATTTACAAGCTTTTCATATTTACTTACTCAAATGTAAACAGTTACCTGAGTGCCAAGCACTTGACCCTATGCTCAGAGGAGCAGCGCTGAAGCAGTATATGGGATTAAGACAAGAACAAATTGTATCACAGAAGTCCTACTGAATCATTTCTCCTGTTGTTATATAAAAAATTTACTGACAAGGCCTTGATATTAATTTTGCCTAGATCAGTCAGCTTTCTAAGCAATTGCTTTTCAGTAAGATGTATTAAAACTTAGTAAAGAAACATAGATCCTCCTGTGGGAAGAAAATAATTCTTTCATTAGTAAATCTAAGTAATATTCTCCTCACAGACCCATATGTTAAATCCTTGCAGAAGCGGGTATATTTCATCAGATTATTTTAATATGTTCTGGCTGAAGAATGTCAACATTACTCCTTAGATGAATGGTGGCTCCATAAATGCATGATATTTAGGCAACATCTGTAATACAAATAATGAGGAGCCTGTATTTTAATGGGCACTAATTTATTTTGAATTTATGACGCATCACAATCTTTAGAATTAAGCTGCTTGACATTAGTCAGTGAAGAATAAGTTTTCTGCCAGTGGTGGGTTGTTTTATTTCTTCACACTTCACACATATGCCTGATTCAAAAGCCACACAAATATCTTCAAACGCAGTAAGATGGCACTAGGCCACTCCATGTTGTTTTTTGCATCAGATCTCAAATATTCTTTGGTCCTGTAAACAGACCTGATCTAGACTTCCCCCGTTTCTCTGTACCCCCTATTTTCAGAAGAGCTTGTCTATGGAAATTTATCTTTTGCTGTTACAAAGGAACTGTACAAAGAATATTATATATGTTCTTTCCTCTCTAGTGCAGGAAAACTACAAATTCTACAAAGACCTTTTCACAGCCCCCTGATAATATATTCCTTTTCCATTGCTTATGTCCCAGGCTTCCTCTACTAATTTTCTTGATTCTTTCACTCCTTACTTATACATATTTTATGAAATACTGTTTTCATAGGAGAAGACATACTTTCCTCATTAAAGAAAGTGACTGTGTTTTGATTGAAAATGTATTTGTTGCCTTCACAAAAGAAATAATATATGACTATACATAGGAACCATCTAAAAATTTGAAAGACCCATCAGGAAAAGCTCTTTCCATTGTAGATGGAAATCTAAAAGTGTCAAATTGATGACAAATTCAAATTGGATGACAAAATATACGTGAGGTGAGTATGGGATATGCAAGGATAAGCTGACATTTGCTCAGCTAATGTAAAAAACTTATCTGATTTTTCTGTCAATTCATTGCATGAGTGTTTTCCTCAAGCATCTGCACTTCTGTAAAAGTCTAGAGAGAAGTCAGGAAAAAAGAATGAAAAGAGTTTAGAATTCATCCTTGAATTATTGCTTAATTAGAAAATGTTATCCTGAAGATTATTATTTTTGAAAAGCAGTTAAATGTGGGTTGTCTAAAATTTAAGTAATTTGGAGAATGTTCTGTGGACGATTTTCAGAATCCTAGACCCATTCACTAAGTTGACTCCACAAGATCTGCTTGCTCTAGAGTGTAACAAAGACTACTGATTCAAGTACAGCTAAAATAAAGGAATGCATTGAAAGATGGAAAAAATTACATAAATCCTCTTGATCAAGAGGATAATATTTTGTAACTTTGGATTTTCCTTACTCTAGTTTTGATTTTTTTTCTTCAGGTTTTTAGTGATTGAGCAGTTTATACTACTTTTAGTCTTTTTGACCTGGAAGACAAAATATTCACTGTTACCTTTACATGTCATTCTATGATCAAACAGATTTTCTCAGTACATGTGTTATTTTTTCATGTCTATGAAAAGAGGAAAAAAGGCACAAACAACCCCCCCCAAAGATTCTCACTTGTAATTCACAATTGAATGTGTCTCCCTCCTCCCCCCACCCCATTTTCCTACTCTCCTTTCCTACTCTCCCCTTTAGCAAAACACTGGAAAAAATACAATTTCTATAGCTGCTATGATCCCATTTGTACAGTACCATTGTCTGCACAATAAAACTCTAAATATCTTAGGTGCTAAAACCTAATAAGAATACTGAGTTCCCATTTTGTATGAGTCCTTTGAAATACAAATTCCCTTCCACTTCTTTCCTTTTCCCTTTCTGCTCCCACTCCCACAAGTACTGTTGTGAACTAAATACTATTCACATACTTTTCCCTTATGTAGCTTTTCAGACATGTTCTGATTTATGTGCTGCAAAGGCATTTGGGAAATTCCCCCTCTTAAACTCTAATTGTTACCACTGACAATCACCATATGCACTTTATTGGATATAATGAAAAATACAATAATAATGAATAACAATGAATAATAATGAAAAAAATGATTAAAAGATTTCTCTATAAAGCACATACATATGTGTTAAATAGCAAATGGGTTTAGAAATAATCTTACAAAGTTATTGGCAATGACCTAAAGGTCTCAGGACACATCCAGATTTATACTTCTCCTTATGTATATTCTGAATATGTAGATGATATTTAATGATCTACTCATGATCCATAATTCACAGTAAGTGGTCCACAGAAACATCATAAGTAGCAGACTGAGTATTTTCAAGTTGAAGTTTAATTATACAGTGCTGAATTGAGACCAGAAGGGAATATGATAAAGGAGCAAGTAGAAAGAAGCTTGTGCTTTCTCTGAAATGGCATATTATTGCCTGTATCAATATATGAGGAATCATTTCCAGGCTGAGTTTGTTATAATATTATTCTGGAAGAAAACAAATAAGCTGCAGAATGATGTGCAGGGCAAAAATGGAATATTGTATGAACATTAATATGATAGGCAATTGGCAGAAGACATAGAAATCCAAATGACAATATTAATCTTAACTGAAGTTGGCTGAATTTTTCACAGTGAATGCATTGTCTGAAAAATATAATTATTTGAGTGCAGAGAGTATATCCTACTTTCAAAAGAACAACTAAGTAGCCTATGCTAGGTCTTCTGAAAGTGTTTGCTATGACTTCTTTCTCTATCTTATTCCTGCTAGGCTTCCAAATGACAAATTATTGTTCTGCTGCCAGGAAAAGTAGGCACAGATTTTTAAGAAGGTGTATAAAGACAATGACTGACAATAGGGAGTAATAAATAAGAAGTGATGAATAATGAACATTTTTGAATATTGCGTTCACACGTGCATACATAGATTTGTAGAAAAGGCAGCCATTTCTCAAAGAGGAAGGAAGAAAAAGGAAATATTTTTAACTAGTTAGTAACAAAGTTTAGGAAAAGGCTTATGAGGAATTAAAACAGGTATCTACAAGCATTGGGGTTTTGTGGCTTTTTTTTTCCCTAACAATAACTCTGAGGTTAACAATTTATCTCTTATTTTCAAGTTACTATAATTTTACCTGTGACAATGGTATGCTGTAACCTCTGCTTTCTTTTCTATCATCTGCAACAATACAGAACACCCCCCCTCCCTTTTTAACAGAAGAAAATACAGAATTTTTTCTGGCAGTCTGGTTCAAGCAGTAAGTGAGCTACTTTTATAGGTGAAAACTGTAATCTGCTTTGGCAACACACAAAGTACTAAATGTTAAGTCTTCTTCAGTTACATATTTGAACTTTAAAAAGTGAATTTAGAAGTTTTCTGGTGAAAATTACTTATAAATGAGATTGCTACTTTCTGTTATCCCAAGAAAAAGCAACTCGTTTATATCATTAGAAACCCAGCAATCAGATGTGGAAAATGGTGGGGTTTTTTGTGTTTGTTTTTGTGTGTGTTTGTATAAATATAGTGTGTATCTCATCATAGCAGGTTGGTTTTTTTTAGTAAGAGTATCTTTAAGATATAAAAAAAGCCCAGTAGAGATACTAGATAGCTATAAAAGAACCTGTAGTTTTGGATTAATATTTTTCCTTGGTTCCCTAAAAGCAGACATATTAGGTAGGATTTATTTCAATCTTTTCATAAATTTGATGCTTCTTTCAGTATAAATGCTTTAACACATATATTACCAAACTGAACTATAACCATCCAGAGAGACCAGATCAGGCATGGAGATGAATGCATAATATTTCAAGGATGAGGTCTCTGGAAAAAACCACTAAATATTTTCAAGCCTTCTGAAATTCTCGATGAAACCCTTAAAAGGATATAAATTTAGTGACGTTTATTATTAATACCTCCAAGTTGACTACTGCTATAAAAATTATATTTATTAGTATTTACATATTAGTATTATTATTGCTATGATCTTTCCAGAGGATTATAAATTAGTAAGTAGCATTTAATAGCACATTGTATATGTCAACAGTAATATTATTTAAATGAATTCCCCAACATATTTTTAGATATTAAAAGGTGTTTTAAATCTAGAATCATGATTCCTGAAGTCCTGAGGAATTAATTAATTCTAAATACTAAGCTTTAAAAATTGATTGTCTTCTGCAGGAAACTTTCATTAATTCCTCCGAGTGGATCATATTTACCACTAAATTTTCTAATCTGCACCTTGAGACACACATGACATGAACTGCTTAAACTACAAGCTAGTTGCATCAGTATTCTGGGAAGAAAAGCATTTTTCTTAGAAGACCATTGGCAATGCACCTATCATGTGCTTATGCCATTTTCTGCTATCCCTGTTCCAGAGGCATGCAGGCCACTTTGTGAAAAATGTGTGTCTCGTGTTGCAGTGTCTCTATTTATATTCATCTCTCTTCTACGTGCTTTGGTTCCATCTCATCTTTAGCTTTCTTGTTTCTTGCCTTTTTTCAAGTTGAAAGACTATTTTTTTGCAAAGATCTTCACTTTATTCAGTTATACTGAAGGTAACAGGAATACAAATATTAGGAAATTTTTTAAAAATGCTGATGTTTTTTGCTGCATCTGGCTTAATTTCATGATAAATGTGTCAATGTGAAACTTGAGCAATTAATTTTGGGATAAAATTTTTTTTGTAGTCAGTGACCATAAATATTTCTGAAAACTGCTGAGTGTTCAGCAGCTCACAGAATTACTCTCATTTTCTATTTTATTCCTTATATCTGATAGTATGAAATTTCATTTTTTAAATTTCTAATGAAATGTCATAAACCGTATTATAGTCTTCTGCTTTGTGAGCAAGTGTTCTAGCTTTTCATGAAAAAAAATCTGTGGCAGAGCATGCAAAAGACAATTAAATAAAGCATTGATTTGTATTCATGTAAGTAATTATCATCATAGCTGCTTCTTGATCAAGAGCTGAGCAATTTCCCAATTTTTTAATTTCATAGAATATTTTGCTAAGTTGAAGTTGTTCTCTAAATTATGTTGTCCTTAACTCCATATATATTCACATCCTAGCAAACAAGAAAAAAAAAAGATAAGAAAACCAATAGATGCAATCAAAATATATAAAGCTCTTGGTTCATGTCTTTGATGCATCACTGGAAAAAAAAAACAAACCCCAAAACAAACAAACAAACAAAAAAACCCCATCAAACAGCTCAAGGACCACTCATTTCTACATAAAAGCAAACAATACATTTAGAGTAAGCCCCACCACTGATCATGTATTTTGTTTCTTCTGAGCATTTCAGGGAAAAGGCAGCTCATATTTGCAGCCAGACATATGTGTTTCTGACTTAAGGACTTAAGCACATCAGTTCAAAATTATCAGCATCAATCTTTTGGGTGGAGGAAGCATGAAGAAGCAGCCAGTGTGTCTGAAGTGCTCTGCCATCAGCCAGACTCCTATGGGTTGCCACGCACATGATCACTGTATTTCTTATAGAAGTCCTAATGAACACCTGAAGGTCAAATTAATCCTCATTAGTAATCAAAAGACAGAAACTTAATAGAATCCAAGGATCCTTCGGGACAGAACTGAGAATGTGCATTCAAGGTAATGACACTGAGGAAATGTCGTTAGAGGAGGGGAAGTTAGAGGAGCAAAGTGTGATGGATGCTTGAACGACCCAGTGCTTACTGCCCAGCATCCTGTGCTTTCAGCTGCTGAGCTATCTGAACTCATAGTTTAGTGACCCTAACTCAGTGCTGGCCAGTTCTTTTAGATGATATTTATTGCATGAGCATTTTTTTTTCTCTTTAGTTTCTGTCAGGGTTACTATATTATCAGGGTTGATGAAATCAGTGCAGCCAGTTGTAAATATGATTTGAAATGGGAAAAAAAAATACAGCCAAATGCACAGAGAAACTGTAGAAGAAGCTTTCTAATAATTGTTGAACTACACTAGATTCATAGATGCTACACAAACACTGAGCGTATGTCAGAATCACAGGTTTGCATGCCCAGAAGTGTGATAAAAAATGTAAGACAAAAATAATTACATGACATTTTAATATTTCCAAATTAATCATTACTTTTTTTGATTTTTTTTGTCTGCTTTCTCTAAATGCCTATTCAAAAGTACTAAAAGTATTTAGCCAAAAATATTTAAACTAGACAGAAGACTGTCACAGAAATCTCAGTACTTTCACTTAGTCCTGGTTGAGCAAATGTTAGGAAGAAGTTCTTCAGTATGAGGGTGGTGAGACTTTGGAACAGATTTCCCAGAGAAGTTGTGAATGGCCTCTCCCTGAAGGTGTTCAAGGCCAGGCTGGATGGGGCTTTGAGCAGCCTGGTCTAGTTGACAGGTGTCCCTGCCCATGCAAGGAAGGTTGAAATAGATGATCTCTTAAGTTCCCTTCCAACCTGAGCCATTCTATGAAAAGCAGCATATTTTCAAAATGTTTTCCAACTTCCAAATATGGAAGTTTTAAATATGATCACAATCAATTTTCAGTTTCATTTCCTCTGGATACTAGAAATAATATTCTAATGGCTTAAATCATTTGTGGTTGAAGGAGTTGTTTTAAAGTGAAAGACAAGGCACTACTTTTACACAATGTTGAGGATTCTTTGTCAAACAGCAAATCAGCTCCTGAAAGAAAAAAGAAGAGAAACAAAGGGAAAAAAAGAAGAAGAAGAAAAAGTCTGAATTATATAAGCACGCAGTTTATCCTATTGTTAATTCTTGGAGCTCCTTGGGTATTTCCAGCCTTGTAGAAAACAGAAATAAAAAAATAAAGCTGGACTGGTAAGATAGCTGCATTGATTCTGCAGACTAGATGGCTGAAAATGTACTTGTGTTTAAATCACTTGGCAAGATGCAATCTACAATATTGCATTAGTGCAACTTGAAATATTATTATTACATTTCTTTTCAAATTCTTTCAGCAATTCACTTGATTGAAACAAATGTCATATTGCTCAGACTGAGTCATTTTAGGTTTCTTTGGATCAATGACATTATAAACACTATATGGCATTTTCAATATATGCTTTAAAAATTACCCTTATGTCAAGAAGGTTCTTCTCTTGCTCCATATTAAAAATAATGCAGGTAACAAAATAAAAGCACAAGTGCACTGTCTGTATGTGAACCAATTTACAGATGTGAATGATCTTCCATTAAATCACTGTATGAGAGCAGCGAGAAATCAAACCAGGACAAATAAATTAAATACTAAAACCTAGGTTAAATGAAAGAAAATTTAATTCCTATGGTGAATATAAATACAGAGTAGACCCAAAGATGACCTCTTTATAAACATAAAAGAAAATTACTACAGTTTGATACTGCTTCAAGCCAATCCCTTCTGTTGTAACCATTCTGAATAGTTATTACACATTTAAGTTGCAGAACATCTTTTGATCCCTCACAGAAAGTGCTGTCTATTTACAGGAGAACTGTCTAAACTAAATATATATATATATTTTTTTTTTCTTTTCATTTTGGCAAGAAAAAAATGATGCGAAAGAGAAAAGGCAGTGAGAATTCTAGTGTCCTAGATTCTGTTCTTCTTATAAATTAATGGAGTGTGCCTAATGTGTTTAGACTTATAAATGTTATTCTACCTGAGAGCTGTGCAAGAGATAGATTTTATGCCAAATAAATCTTCCTTTATTCTATTTCATGGCCTTAAAACTGATCTGCATGTACTATTACCTCAAGGTATTATGAAATGGAAATAGTGTTTTCTAATTTGTATGCTTTTAGAGATACTAGATGTAAGTCGTTGCATTTTGTCCAGAGTTACATAATTTTTGGTAGTATATATCTTTTTAGGGCTGAAAAAAGAAAATAAATTGATGGATGTGTTTATATGAGTATGTGTGTATCTCTGAGGATGTAACGATATTGGAAAAACTATTAAATTTATAGTGCATAGTTTGAACCCTTTACTCCTTTACTCATTCCACAAGAATAGTGAACAATACATTTCATTAAAAAGCAACTTCGGAGTCTGAGTTATGTTTAAACTGTATTAGTACAATAAACATCTTCTTAGGGGAAAAGAGTTATTATTTATTCAAACATATGCTTTTTTATGTCTACTTATTCAGTTAAGTAGGGGTTTTTGTAGCTCTTCATTTACAACAGCATGGCTTAAGAGAAGATTAAAATGGTGATTGAAAAGGTGAATGTGGAAGGCAAATATGGAAAGACAAAAGTTATAAGAAGCATTTAATCTCATTTGTAAGCAATATATTGCTTCCAAGAGGTCTTGGTACTCACTGAAGACCAGCAAAGCATCTTTATCCTCACATTTTGCACAATACAGATGTGCAAAAGTGAATGTTCTGCTGAGCCATCAAAACAAATTGTAGGTGTCACATTTTTATTTGCTTTGTATAAAAGATCATAAAGAGCTCCCAAGTCTCTTCTCACATAACTCAAATAGCTCTGCAATCTTTTCCTTTGGCATGTGAAAAAAAAAAAAAAAAAAAGTGAAAAGCTGCTATTTTTTTCTTGTTGTCTTCTAAAGTGTTTATTTCCTGCTGCACAGCCCTTTCTGAAAATGTTCTTCAGTGGCACCAGTTACAGTTCTGCTTATTCCTTCTCACAGTCTGGTAATTTGCCTCAAACAGAAAGATATAAAACAAAAATACAGCCAGGAGACTGTTAACATATTATGATAATGGTCTGAAATTTCGTTTAGGGAGTGGATAGTCTTTTGTGGCTGATGGTTTCAAAGTGCTAAGGGAGAGATCAGAGTAAGTATTCTTGTGGGCCTCCTGACTTAACATCTGCTGTGTAGTTACTTCAGGCTTTGGGAAAGTAGACTCAGAGATTCAGGAGTGCTTTAGTGCATTAATGTGCATTAATGTGTATTAATGTATAGCATGATTTTGGCAGTGTTACAATACTTAAACAGCTTAATCTTCCTTCTGCTAAAAAGAAAAAATATGCAAGGAATACAGATACATGCTGGCATGTAAGCATTGCTTAAATAATTGTTGAAGCTGTTAGATGTTAGCTGTTAGAAATACATGCATGGCTATAAAACATATGATGTTAGACAAACAACTGGAATTTATGTAGATTCATATATATTAAGGTATGAATATGCATTATTTTATGAGACTGCAAACCCAAGCATATACACAGTTGTCACAAGAAAATGTTGAACCTATTAATCATATTGGAAATGTTCCTAGGTAGTTTAGGGAGTAAGCTTAATCTCACTCTGTGGGTTATAGAAAAATTAATATTTTCCACATGCACAAATTTTAAATCAATACTGGAATATACTAATAGAAGGCCCACAAAAAAATGGAACTGTGGTGGTAAATACACATGATTAACTTAAGGAAAACATTTCAAAGATAATACTCTGCTTAAAGGAAATTTAAATTCCTAATATGTTCCAGATTTAGATTCACTTGAAAGTATGACCCATCAGACAGTTTTGTTTGAGGTCTTCATCATTTTGTCTCCAGTGTCTTCATCCATTACCTCCCTAAATTAGTGCATCCATATTTAGGCTCTGTGTAGCAGGCCTTGTAGGTGAAGGTGGCATTGCTACAGTTAAGATCCAGAGGACCAGTCTTCTTGCTCCTAATAAGGAAGCTGGAACAGTGTTAAAGAATATGATTATCACAGTCAATACTCTTTGGGGGTGAATATTACAGCAAAGCTCATCTTTGTCCTTGATTATGGTTGGAAAACTGTCAGTGCCGTGTGATGCTGTCTTTTTGATCCATAGTTTTATTTAAAATTCAAACACTATAGCAATATTGCACAACAGACTATTTGAATGCCATTCCTCACTTTTCACACTTTGTTTAATGAGAAAAGAAGCAGATTGCTAACAGGTCTACCCACATCATAAGTATTTTTGCAAGGATACAATTCAAGATGCTGCATGTAGTGAATAAATCTCTAAATAGTATGGTAGAATATTTGCAGTGAGGCATTGCTATAGTGTCTCCTATCTACATTGCTTTCTAAAGATCAGAAAAGGAGAATTTTAAGTAAGACTACAGGAAGGCAACAAACTACAGCAGTAATTTGGGGGGAGATCAGAAAGTTAACAAATGCAACACAAATTTTTCATTTACAATTTTGTAAATACTTCCTTCTGATGACATGACAAAGAAAATAATTTTAAAAGTTACTATTTTCATATATTTGAAGTGAAATACTGTTCCTCTGTTTAACACATAAAAAATGAAACCTTTATTTTCCAAAAACTAAATTTAATATATTTTAAAAAATATAAGTGTTAATTTATATAGGGATGGAACTTCTAGCTCTGAGTTAAACCAAGAGTTGCAGTTAAAAGGGGCTTTTTTGACCCAGAGGATATATTTGAATTGTTCATGTTTTGCAAAGGAGCATTCTTTCTGATTCATACATGAGCCAAAGTATGGATTGTCCCAACATATATCTACAGTAATTTTTTCTTTAAAAAAATGTGATTTAAGTTATAGTTCTATATAGTTATGAGAGAACGAGTTTGATAAGACAGAAGCATGATATGCTTGGGAATTGTTTGTAGTGTATTTTGTCCATCCTTAATGTTTCACTGCTTTCTCCATATAGCCTCAAAGGAGAAACCCCACCTCATCACTGTGCTCCTTAGTGGCTCCCTCCAAACAGAAATAAGAAGTGGAAAGTATCTCATAATACAAGCTGTCAGCAAAATGTTTTAGTGCTTCATATGTGATTTAAAGTCTTTTAATAAATTTCTGGTCTGTTATATATTTGTTGACCCAGTCCATGCTGTGGATTTTCAATTCCATTGGTTTCAATATGTGGCTGTGCTTAAGCTGCATTTCGGTGAGCAGCAGAGCCTGGTCTCTTTATGTGTCTGTAAAATGAACCCTAATGCCTTCAGCCTGAGCATTCTTTACCTTCCCAGTAAAATAGCCTCCTTGTTTATCCTCTGTGCCCCTACCTACCTTGAACAACGTAACTGCCTGGGAAAGAACATAAATTGCTTTTACTGGTAGAAAGCTGAGTGTATTGGCCATCATCTGCAATGTCTGGACAGAAACCCCTTTTTTAAAACAGATGCTGCCCTAAGCTCCTTGTGACCCAGGTTGTTTAAGGAATGCACAAACCACGAGAGCTAAATATCACTCATATCTTTGCTTTCCCATCAAGTTAATTTCAAACTGACCTCTTGATTCACAGATCATTAGACAACATGGACAGGCACACGGCAATATTATTGTACCAGCTTATTTCTATAAGGAACTAAGCTAAAAAATGATAATTTGACATACCCTTAAGACTTTTGTTGTCTATATGAAAGCAGTAATTAGCATTTCTAGTACCTCCATAATGATAATAATACTTTAATACCTTTAAGGTGATTAAACAGTAGAGTCTAAAAATAACACTGTATTTATGGAAATACCGTAGAGTCTAAAAATAGCACTGTATTTATGGAAATACATTTTTAAATTAGGTTGTATTTGGCTTTTTCACATTATGGAGCTTCTAGTATTTGTTCCTTTAGATATTTATAAAGATAGAGACTGTTACCAATACAGTGAATGATTCGCAATGAAAACAGCTGCAGAGTTTGGCATTCCACTTTCTTCTAGGTGCCTGCTTTATTTTGAATTTGAAATTTTTAATTATGGCTTTTTAAAAATTTTTAATCAGATAGGTTTAGTCATGGCAAAAGCAAGACTATTTGTAATAGTTTAGGCCAAATATAGTGCAGTCAGATGGTACGCAGGTTTACCTAAAGAGCTTTGACAACCTCTTAATCTTGATATGTAGTACACCATCTATTCTAGTCACAGTCATTTAAAAAACATATAATGCATGTCATGCTAAATTGCACACTAGCTGTTTGTTTAGTATGGACGTAATTACACCATAAACTGAATTGCAGTTGAAACTGAAAAATGGACCTGTAGTAATATTTTCAGAGTTTATAGGGCTTTATGCTAAACCACATCTTAGATTTTCCCAGACAACCTGTAGTCATCTTGGTGCACATTAACACTTCTTTCTACACGAGGTAGGGGAAATTGAGCCTGAGGGGCTTTCAGATTTACATTCTGATTTCACAATATTTTTAAGTCTATGTGTAGCTTTAAGTAGCAGTCCAGTACATGCTATAGGATTAAGATCAATTACTAGTTTGGTTGCCAGGAGATTCCTTCCTCTCTGTGAAGACGATTTTTGATATCTGTCTCATTTGAAATTTTTCAGTCCTTGCACTTTCAAAACTTTCATTGACCAATCTCAGTATTGATTTCTTGTGAATTACAACACTCTCACTTCTCTGATGTCTTTAATCTTTTGATCCATCTTCATAACTAATCAATATTTATATTGTCATGGAGGCAATATTTCCCCATCCAGGCTCATATGTCTGAAAACTCACATGGTGCTTGTAAGACAAGATAGTATCAACATCTCAACTTTATCTGAGGTGGAAGAATAAAGTTTTCCAACATACCCTAAACACAAAGACATGTATGATGGAATTATCTGTTACCTGTTAATGTGTTTTCTTTCTACCAACAGGTCCCATAAGCAGCATTTTGGTGAATAAATATGGTAGCCGGCCTGTGATGATAGCAGGAGGTATCTTGTGTTCTTTTGGTATGATTGCTTCCTCTTTCTGCAACAGCGTCCTGGAACTTTATATATGCATCGGTGTTGTTGGAGGTAAGAATCCTATTTAAAAGGAATTATTATATTCTATTGTATTATTTCTAATACTGTTCTACCAGTGAACCTCACTGATCACAAACCCACTGTGCAAGGCATTGTACAAATGCAAACCAAGAAGGTAGCAAATTCTGTTTCATTTCAGCTACCTGAATCCTTTAAATTAGCTGGTATGATGTTAAATTATTTCTTAGGGTATTTCAGTAACAACTGATGATTTTATTCAATAAATGCTGCATGTGGGTACTGTTCAACACTGCACTGTAATTATGGTATAAAAATTGATTGGCTTGTGACAGCACTTATTACAGTCATTTGTGTAGAATTTCACATTAATTCTTTTAGTTTTCAATCATGTTGCACTTCAAACAGCATGGCAGAGGCTAGCAGAATTCTAATAAAAATGCAAAAGCTAGTACTAACTTTCTGTAGCCTCGTACATACATATACTCTCACGGAAAACTATACCAACTTAGATTTCAGTGTTTTTGTATTTACCATGTCTCATATTCATATATCATCAAAAGCCTGGGTGTTGCCTAAGGCAATGAACTAAAGACATCATAAAGCAAGTAAATTAAATAAACTCCTTGTCAAAAGTGGTGGGGTTTTTTGATTGCTTTTTTTTTTTAAACTACAACCTCAGAATAAAAAAGGCAAGTGAGGTGAATACTGACAGATATTAAATCAATGAGATAATACATGTTACTATATTCAAGCTCATCTTGATGTTGGGATTAATGTCCTTTGTTCAGTGACTGTTTCTTAAAGCTCTTATTTTTTTCATATCCTAAACTTGGGGTTCACTGAAATATAAAGTCAGGTCAAAGAATGAGCCTATCAGAGAATGGTTTCTCCTGTGCCATTCAGCAGATGCACACCTATTAAGACCTCATTGCTTAGATGTCAGTACAAAGAAAAGGTCTAGAGGTTCAGCTTGTACATACAGCTGATGTGGCTCAGTGGTCTGCTCACAAGTTTGTCATCTAGAACTCTTCCACCTTAAGCAGTGACTTCCATACCTGGGGAATGGAGATGAATGTGCTTCAAAATAATTAGGCATTTTAAGCTCCACTTTTGTACACAAGTTTGATCTTAAAGAGAGCTAGAAATAAGAAATGAGATTTATGCATTTAAATATACCCTGCACTCATTGTAGCTGAGGTGACATTTAATAACTTCTGTGAAATGAGCCAAGGGAGAATTGCATTATAGCAAATATAAAATGGTGAGTCAAGGCACCGATACCATAATTCTTCTGGTAGTTCCCCATCTCTGTCATTGCTAAAACACAGCAAAGAGTTTTGGGGTTTAGTGCAGTGCTATATGGGGAAATGGCAGAAGGCCACCAAGACATAGTCTTGTCATCAACACACATGGAGACCAATGAAGCTTTATTTCATAATCTGATACTAGTTGATCTCTGTCTTCATTGAGAATCACTGGATTAAACACTGGTCATTTTAAAAATAGCTTGCAAGAGGTGTGATATGTTTTTTTCAGTGTATGGTCTTCAATAATACTGTCTTTTATGTGTTGTTTAGGTCTGGGTTTAGCATTCAACTTACAGCCTGCCTTGACCATGATTGGCAAGTATTTCTATAAGAAGCGTCCCATTGCTAATGGATTAGCCATGGCTGGAAGTCCAGTGTTTCTGAGCACTTTGGCACCTCTCAATCAATTCCTCTTTAATGCATTTGGCTGGAAAGGAAGCTTTCTCATTCTAGGAGGACTTCTTTTGAACTGCTGTGTGGCTGGGTCACTTATGAGACCTGTTGGACCGAAGACAGCCCCTCCTGTGAAAAAAGATGTTGAAAAAGGCAAAGGAGATTCTGCCTTGCACAAAAACAACAAGAAGTCTTTTTGTCAAACTATAAATAAATATCTTGATCTGTCCCTCTTCAAACATAGAGGGTTTCTAATCTATTTGTCAGGGAATGTCATTATGTTTATAGGTTTCTTCGCTCCAATAGTTTTCTTGGCTCCCTATGCCAAGCACAAGGGAATTGATGAATATTCCGCTGCCTTTTTGCTATCTATCTTAGCATTTGTAGACATGTTTGCTAGGCCTTCAATGGGACTTGTAGCAAACTCCAAGTTTATCCGGCCAAAGATTCAGTACTTTTTTAGTTTCGCTGTCTTTTACAATGGTGTCTGTCATATCTTGTGCCCTCTGGCAACAAATTACACTGGCTTGGTGATATATGCTGTATTTTTTGGGTTTGCATTTGGAATGGTCAGCAGTGTTCTTTTTGAGACATTGATGGACCTCGTTGGTGCTGCCAGATTTTCCAGTGCAGTTGGACTTGTCACCATTGTGGAATGTTGCCCTGTGCTCATAGGCCCTCCTCTAGGAGGTAAGGATCTCTTTTATTCTGTTTTTTTCAGACATTACATCGTAATCTTGCAATTCAGCGTTGAATTAATATAAATATTATTCTTAATGTAATTTAATGTCTTCTGTGTGCCTAGGAATGTGCTGTAGCAGCAGTGCACTGCATCAGTTACCTTCCCACTTTACAGATGCAGATCCACATGAGAATCTAAAGCCATACAGTGTGAGCATGTGCAATAGATAGATAAAGAGCATATTACTACTTGCTCATAAATCCATGTGATCAGTGCATGCTTTCCTGACAGTACATGGTGCTATCTTTGAAACCATGATTTTCATGTATTCAGCTCTAATATGCTCTTTGACAACTTACTTCTTACTCTCTTGAATTGATCGAATCCACTAGTCAGATTTTGTGAAGATCTCACAGTGACCAGTAGTTTCTCTAACCTAGTTTCTCTCTGGCAGCCAGAGGAAAACCCACATAAATTTAAAATAGGACCTTTAATTTTGCATAAACAGAGAGGATTGGGCATTTCCAGAGAAAAGAAACCAGTAGGGAGGTGCCAGAAAGAACACAGGCACATGAAGCATCCTAGGCAGGGTGTGTGCTTGGTGGGACCCCAGTGCAGTACCATGGAGTGTTTAGATTGAACATAAGGAAAATTTTCCTCACTGAAAGGGTTGTGTGGCACTGGGACAGGCTGCCCATGGAAGCAGTGGCGTCACCATCCCTGGAAGTATTTAAAAGATGTTTGTAGTTGTGGTGCTCAGGGACATGGTTTAGTGGTGGACCTGTCAGTGTGATAGGTTAACAACTGGTGATCTTAAGGCCTTTCCCAACCAAAAGTATTCTATGAGTCTATAATTTCACACCACATCCTGGCTCCCAGCCAGTCCTTTAGACTGTTTATGTATCCAATGGATGTATCTAAAATAATTTTTGTTTGCTCTTTTTTTTTTTCTAGTTAGTAGTTAGTAATGCAGTCAGTAGGTTTTATAATCTTAAGGTTTCTGATTATATTAGAGACTAAAGAAATAGATGCTCAAATCTTACTGAAAAATATCCATTAAATGTGTATGTGTGTGTGTTGCAAAGTAAAAACAATATGAAAACATGAAGATGCTGAGATTACCAGCCTTGTGAACATACACTATACTCACTTAAACAGAGCTTCAAAAGTCAGCAAGATTGTTTGTGCCTAAACCCATTAATATTTATCAAAGTATTTTGAGGATTACTCTCAATATTGATATGAAAAATAGCCTTTTTTAGTGAAATTTGAAATAGACCTAAACAATTCCACTCACTTCAGTGCAATAATATTTGTAAAACTATGTGTGTAATAGTCCTCGAGACATTCCATATTCCCCTCATCTTTTAACATAAGAATTCATTTTCACAATAGGGGAACACAATGTATTCTTCTCACACAGACTCTTCCTATGCCACCTAGTGGGAGACTGAGCCTGTGACTGCTGGAGTCCAGCCTTTTCAGTCAGGTTCTGAAATCAATATTAATATTAACTCCAAACATATTAAAACTAATATTTATGGAGCAATAGCATATGCAAGTATTTTTCCCCCCAGTATATTAGCTTTGCAGAAGTTTTGAAAATGATGTTTGTGCTATAACTGTATGAATAATTGATTTATCTTGTTAAATAGAGACGACAATGGGGATGAGCACATGGAAAAGCTAAATTCCAGTTTTAACTAGTTCATACCCACTAACATACTATGCTGAAGTAATTTTAATGCAGAATTTCATTTTTCATCAGTATTATGAGACTGCTCATCGATAAAAGCCAGAAAATGGTACTGCTTACACTAATGTGTGAATTATCCAGTTGCAGTGCTATTTGAGTTTTTCCTAATGCTAGGTCTGTGAAATAAAGAAAAGACTGAAATAATTTGATGGTTTGTAAATGTGTATCAGATGATTAGGCTGGCATTATAGCTTCAACCCAGTAAAAGCATCTAAATACATAATAAATTGAAGTGCACAGGATATCCTGTGAATTTTAATGGTAATTAGCAGAGTAGAGAGCTAGATAGTTGGACACATACAAATGTTTATTTGGCAGTTGGGAAAATTTAGAAAGAATGGCTCATTAAACGGAAGAACCAGTTCTATTTTATTTTCCTTGTCATAACCAAATTAATCTCAGAGGTGTGGATGTAATTTTTAGGTATAGGCTTCAGAGTTGAACATTACACAGTTGAGCATGATAGTTGAAGGCAAGAGCCCTTCTATCTATTTCACCAGTCACAGGAAAGTAAAAGTGAAAAGCAAGCAGTTGATGCACAGTGACAGCAGCCTAAAAAGGCACATACCTCTTCATCCTATTGTCTGTGTGCAGCCTCCGTGAGTGTCACAGTCACTCCAAAACAATAGGAAACACAATTAGAAGGTGAATAAAATAATAAGGTGATGAAAGAAAGGAAATGAAAGAACTAGAAGACTGTCTGTCATTATTCATTAAGCTTTATTTTCTTTGTTCTTCACTATTTTATCACTGACGGTGATTCCAATGACAATTGCTAGCTTGACTGAAACAGGTTTTGTTAGAGTTCCAATATGTATGTTATGAACTGAAAATACTTTCCTGCCCCCTGCTTCAAAACCAATATATAGATATTTATCCTAGGGAAAGATCTGGATTGTATTGGGTATTCTATTCTAAAGAATCTTTTTCTCTCTTGTCTTTGTGTTTCAGGTTGGTTAGTAGATGTTACTGGTGAATACCAGTACATGTATTTTGTCTGCGGAGTGATTGTGACTGTGGCCAGCATCTGGTTGTTCATTGGCAATGCCATTAACTACAGGCTTTTGGCAAAAGAAAAGAAGCTAGAAGATGAGAAGCAGAAAGCTCTGAAGAATGCAGACTCAAAGGAAGCAGAACCATTAACAAACAATGAGAACGAAGATGCTTCCAGCAGAGCTGATAAAGCTCTTGAAGATCCTTCAGAAAGAGAAACTAATATTTAATCTGCAGTATAGCTCAGAAGCTATATGACATTTATGACTTCCATTAGAAATATGTCTTCAAGACACAGGCCAGGTTTTGTGGTTATAATGATCAGTCACAATATTGGATGGGAACAGATTTTTGCCCCATGGCAAGACTCTAAGTTAAAATATTGTCTACAGTTTATTTATTTCATTAATACAAATTTGATGTTACAAGGGTAGTTACTCCATATAAATGAGTCCATCTAAATATGACTCTGGACAATCAAGAGTCTGGTAAAACAGACTATATATAACGCCTTCCAATTACAGTTTTGTTTTAAAAGTGTATCTAATGCAAAAGTATCTCTTAATCTCATATGGAAAGATACATTGTGTAAACCTTAGAGTATTGCTAAAGAGTCTCTTCAAATAATCTGCCCAAACTGTACTTGCTACTAATATTAAAATAATATAATCTGAAAGATTTGTTTTAAAAGAGGCAGCGAATCTGAGTGAAGCACAATGAAACCTTTTTTCTCTTTTGTATGCCCACAAGATCAAAAAGATACATAATGTCTGTATAAAAAATTACAACATGGATGTAAAAGCTAAGTCAAGAAAATGAACAGTTGGTGGGCTGCATCTCTAAAATACAATAAACAGCTGAATTACAATATATTCCAGAAGTTGTTTCCTCCTGTGATAGCTGACTACGTAGTACTTCGATATGCACATTAGAACACTCAGTACGTTCAGACCTTGCTAATTCAAACTAAGCTAAAGCCTGCCTGTACAGAAAAGGATTTAAAAGCAAGATTTACATTGCTATCAAGAGTGACAGTGAGTTTGTTCAGTTATGTATTCCTGCATGGTGGAAGGAACCAGATTAATCTGTGAAGCATTCCTCCCTAAAGGAAGTAGATTCAGAACCTGCTGATGTTGAAAGGATACTTACCCTTGGCTTTTGTGGCCTGGATGAGTTTCAGGGCAATGACTTCAAAGTAGTTGCTTGGCATTATTGGCCTCCTGAGAGGAGAATTAAGGTCTAACTTTAGGTCTTTGCAGTCAGGTAACTTTATACCCATTCTTAGCTCCCTTTCCCATGTGTTTAGTGAAAAGCTACTTTTTTGTAGTGCCAGTTCAAGCAGAAGTGCTGCAAGGCATGTTGATGATGCCAGTCTGAAAGTTTGTACTGACATATCTTCGTGCAGGGTATTTGGTCTTGTGTCTACAATTTCACACAGACATTCATATCAATTAAAATACACAAAATTGTTCCTCTTCCTTTATAGAAAGAAAGCATAGGTCTACAATTTTACTTAACAGAAATTAGCATTGCACTTGAAAGCTAATAGGGCAAGCTTCTGAGGGTATTAGGTGAAAATATTTCTGATCTATTTGTAAGGGAGGAAAGGTGAATTTATTTTGGAGAGATGCATATAAATGCCTCAGAATCTGAAAATTGAGTCTGATTCATAAAACATCTCTGTGCTTTCCATAAAATTACATTTAATTCAGAGAACGTAGGTCATTTTAGCCCTCTTAAATCTCAAAAAGCCGCAAATATTTTGGGCAAAGAAAAAAAAATAGTAAAATCTAGCAAATATATGTGTGCATTTAAGAAAGAATAGTGTCAATATTATTCGCATCTTCTAAAAATTTTTGGTAGCGCTTGCTTCTGTTTTTTGGGGTTATCATCTTATATACTATGAAATTCCACAGTAATACTGAACTTTTTCATTCTCTGCGTACTATTTTGGGGGAGTAGCATCATGAATTTACTTGCATCATGGAACAGAAATTAATACCTACTCTTTACCTACTTATATGCTTGAAAATCAGACATCTTCTATAAGTCCCCTGATTTTATAATTGCATCAGTAACGTGTTACATACATTTCAAGTTTTGGGAGAAAATGTGGGTCACATGCTATATTTGACTATGTAAAACAGAATGATGCAGTTCCAGTAAAATTACAGTTCCTTTCCCAGTCTGCAACTTCAGAGGAAAAATAAGTATATTGCATCTCCTTCTCAACTGTAGCCCTATCAGCACAAGATGAGGTAAAAGTGTCGCTCTGGTTTTGGCTATACAAACGTATAGGGTGAACTTTAGGATCTGTGAAGGCCCTACATGCCCAGAGTCAGTAAGTGATGAGGAGTTTCATAGGCAGTAAGCTTTCATAAAGTGAGTAATATTGATTATAAGTATTTAATTTTGAAAGACAAACTGAAATTTTATCAAAAGTGTAGTCATCAGGAATAATATTGTGCTCTTGACAAAAAAGTGGTAGAAAGGCAGAGATTATTTGAAAAGAGATTAATAAAGAGGCTGAACCAAAATGACTCTGGAAAAATTCTGAGTGCTTATTGTCTCTTTGCAAAAAACAATGTGATTAACGATACAGAGTAGAAAATGAGTGTCAAGTTTTCATTTGAATCTGTTAAAAGTTTCTGTTGAGTAAATAAGGGACTCAGAAGAAAGATGGTTAAAAAGATGTCTCAGGAAACATGCAGGCAATTTACCTCTGCTATGCAGGATCACAGAATACTGTGCAAAATGGCATAGGAAATAAGGGAAAACAAGGTTCCTTGAGCCATAGACACACTTGACCACCAGTAACAAAAATTATGTTTCTGTCTCAGAGGAAATAAAAATTGATATAAGCATAAACATCTGCAGAGCTACTTCTCTTTCATCTCTGGTCAATTATGTGAAAAAAATAATACAAATGAACCAGCTGCTTTACCACCTCTCACCAAGGTGCAATTTTATTAATGCAAAGGGGAAACCATAGGGTAAAATGATAAATCTATAGAGTAAAATGATGTGGCTGGCAACTGGAGCAATATAAAGTATGAACTGTACCGATGAAACATTTCCTTACACCTCTTTCCTTAATTTTCCCAATAGTACTAGCAATGAAATAAAAACATCAGAATACTCTTGATATTACTAAATATTAAGGAAGTTAAAATCCAGAGATGAATGAAAAAAATTGGAACTGTATCTATGCAAAGACTGCCTGGAATTTAAAAGCTCTGTCTTCCAAATAACAGGTCCTAAAGGGGCAATTGCCTTGTATATGTAGCTCTTATTTCTAAAAGTAATAATAAGAATAAATTGCCTTGAATCAATTCTTTAGTGAGCAGCAAAGTAGTAAAATGAGTATAACTTGCCTTCAAATCCCTGAGTATCACTCTTAGTTGCATATGCTGTAATTTGTACTGCAAATAACTTCATCGTTACATTTCTTCTTTCAGGATAAGACCCAACTATATCCCATCTCTCTGAATTCCCCTCATGCCTTTTAAATACCTTGCCCCTACTCTGAACCATTGCAGCATCAGGACTAAGAGATGCCCCTGTCCTACAATCAAGAAATGTGCTCTTAAACTTCATGACATACCAGATGCATTAATTATGCACTCTGGATTCTGTAGTATCTCTCAGCCAGTGCAAGCAAATCCTTAACTACTCCTAATATCATTTATACTCGTGTATTTATGTATGTCATCCTCTTAATTTCTCTGCCACAATATCACTTAGCCTAATTATCATCTTGGTGTTATTTGATCGAGCAAGAAAATGTCGAAACTTAAAATTAGTAAGGAAAGGAGACAACATAAGTAATATTTTTTCTATTTAACATTAGGGTTAAATTTCAAGTAGTTTCAAAGAAGACATTGAGGTGTTTTTATGTCTTTAGGATTTCTTTACATTGTACTCTCTAGTAGCTGGGAGGTTCTTCTGTATTGCCCTTTCAAACTCCAGAGAAAGACTTCTCACCAGTAATTCTCATTACTTTATCAAGAACATATCAAAAGTTCACCTTTCCCACTTCTCACCATTGAACTATGGTTGTAGATTTTCTTAGTTCTGTATTCCCATGAAGTTCACAAAAGCATTTTTTTATATGAAATCCTGTATCATAGTAGTCAGACTACAATCTTTTTATTTCAGGAGTGTGATCTGAGAACTGTTTTGACAGTTAGGGAAAGTCTTATTTTATCTTCAAATAGATTTATTTATTTTTTATGATGCTGTCCTTATGAGAGAAGGTTCAACTTTACTTTTTTTTCCCCACATATCAGAATCCATTTTGCTTCAAGAATATTTGACAGTATATTCTTAATTGTTTGTCCCAGAAAACCTTTATTCCTTTTGAAGGTTCCTCATCCCATCCCATTCTCCTTTTTGATGTAACACAAAGAATATGGGCCTTGAATTTTCTTGTTCTCTTTCCTTCAATGCTTACGAAACATTTTCACTTGCTACTTTCAGGTCTGGATGGTTGTGAGTATTAGTGGGAGGTATTATTTGAGTACATAATAAGCTACAGATATCACAGACAGATCTGGGGCATCCATCAAGACTTCACTAAACAAAACCAGTGACCATTTTTATAGATGAACATGTTGTGACTGATACTGAGAATTAAGAGAATTGAACTGAGGAAACTTTTGTTAGTTTCTCTATAGATGACTATTTTTCTACTCACCAAGAGGAATATAAAGGGATTTTTAACATAATTATTTTCTGAGGTGATGTATCAATTTTAACAAGGCTCTCCAGATTATTTTTTTTTGAGTGGGTGCTTTTCAGATATTTGTGCATATATACATATTGAAAATATTTGTGTGTTTTATCACCTTTTTGATCAAAATTTGCATAAGCATTTTTATGTAATTTCAACATGATTTGCATGTTGTTGTTTTGCAGTTCAAATTTTTCTGGTCATCTACCTCTCAATTGAAGTTTGGAGACTTGTGTGACCCTGGAAGAATGCAGTTAAAGAAAAGCATAATGATCAAAGCTGTACAGAGTATTAGAAAGTCTCCTGAATATTTGAAAATACTTACAGTTCTGTTTTTTAGGCAGTGCATATTTGTGACTAAATTCCTGTATTGGCATAGCTATACTAAATCTGAAGATTTATTCCATACTGGTATAGTTTTTACATCACTGAACTGGTATAAAAATTTAATGTGCCATTTAGATATTCAAGGTCTCCTGCCCTTACTGTGAGATCCTGACCCTCAGTCCCCTCCCCCCCTTCCATTTCTGAGTTTGTGTAAATAAGTGGAAACATTACATAGTTATCACATCCAGCTTTAAAAAATATTATTGAATCCTTTGGACTTTGCATCCCTAAAAAAAAATAAATAAAAGAAAACTTTAATTTTGTTTAGAAATAATGCAGAATTTTGGCTTGCTGCTTTTTTTTTTTTTTTTTTTTTTTTTTTTTTTGGGGCATTTGAAGGAGACAGTCACAAAATGTTGGACTGGGGACGTGAAATAATAATTCTTCATATGTTCTTTACAAAAAGACATGATGATTGTTTCTTCAAAGATACTATTTTTTTTAGTCTGCAAACCATTCTTGCCTTCTCACACCTAGTAAAAAGTCAGCTGAAGACAACATAAAAAAACCTTTCAAAGTCAAGGATCCTTTTCAAACACTGGAGATGATGTGATGTGGCTTGAGTGGAGGTTTCAGCCTTATTTTCTCCATAACAAATCTCAAAGAGAATCAGATATAGAAGAGCAAATGCTGGTTTTGTTTCAAATGACAAATTTAGCTATACCTGCATAATATACCTGATGAACTGGTCCCTAAATTAACGCACAATATATACCAGTTTAAAAGCCTATGTAAATAAAAAAAGTCAAACTCTGAATGTAGATTATAGAATGTAGAGTTTTTATTTAAATAAATACAGGAACAAATCTGCTTAACTCCAAAGGAAACAATCCATTTCTTTTCAATTCTTCCTTCAGCAGTTTATAATCTTAGTTTTTGTTATATCCACAGAAAACTGCTTATGCCTTTTGGGAATGTATATATAGATTTATATATAAGGGAATATATATGTGCATGTGTGTATGTATGTACTCCCCTATATATAAAACTCTAATTTATATATATTATATATACTTATTTATATATATAAAATATATATAATGTCTTAGAGTAAGTTCCATACTGTGCCTGATAAATGAAGCATATTTTTAAGCAGATAAAACATTTCTGCGAATGACAGAAAAAATTTTTTTCTACAGGAGTATATTTTATTGTTTTTCAGTTTCCGCTGGTTTTATTTATATTAGAAATACATTCATAAAACATCAATAACACTGATATTTTGAACATGACTTTATTCCAAGTAGCCTATGATCACTGAGCATTTTCATTATTGTTAGACTGTGAAACCCACATTGTTGGTGGGGGGGGCTGCCTGATTGCTTTTGCTGTGGAGTGTTAACCAGATGATCTCTGAACAGACTGCAACACATAGACTGAGTTTTCAAAAGTTGCAATATGTATGAGATCACAGGAGGTAAGGAGGGACATGATATTCTTGTAAAAAGTATGGAGAATGAGGACACTCAAGGCTGTGCAAATAATATTCCTATTATGCCATTATGGCAAACTCTCCAGAACACTAGGCTCTAAAAACACAGACAATTTTTCATACCTCTTCCAGGTTTTGGTCTTTTTATTTTGTCTGCAAGTAGGAGAGACAGTGAAAACTCTGTATTTATCTCTAACTTTTTAAAAGTTCTACTTTAAAGTTGTTGAGAGATTTTTTTGGAGTGGTACATAAAGCACTTGCATAAATACCCTTCCTGAAGTGTGACATAGGTGCAGTTTCCACTTGTAGCCTAATTGGAAAGTTCACCATATCTGCAGTCTACCAACAGAACTTGGTATTGCTATGCAATAATTAAATGTGCTGTAGCCATTGTTGCTGACTAACAAATTTTTTCTTCCTTTTTATATTTTGCAATACTGTATGGTTTTTACTTGAATCTATTGCCTTTTTTTTTTTTTTTTTTTTTTTTTTGACAATCATTTATTAGCTATAGGTGCTATTTATTTTCCAAAGATATCTGGGTGAATGATAACATTCTCTTTATAGATGCCAAATCCTTTTTCTGACCTGACAAAATTCATTGTTCATAATGTATATTGACCCTGTAAAATGCTTATGCACTGCATTACGTTGTGTTTAAACGCATACTCGCTCATTAACATCTACGCTTGTACTAGTGTCAAATATGTCAAATTTATCCATATATATTTATGGAAAATTACATTGAAAAATGTGTATGATAAACAATAAAAAAGAAAGAAAATAAAAATCCTGTGTAAAGTTTCTGAAAGGATGTAAATGCTGTTTTGTAGACTTTAATTGTTATTTATTTACATTTGTAAAGTGTGCAAGTATTCATAGATATATTAACAGGTTGCTCAAGAGTAGCTAAGATCACAAAATCACTCTTGCATACAGGAGCAGAACTGGAAGATTTCCTGCATAGGAAAGATACTAGCATTGGCAGAAGATGCTACTAGACCCTTGCTTTTCCTAATTCCACTATAACTATGGTTTAATCTCATGCACTGCTCAAATACCATCTGGACAACCAGGATTTTTCAATGTTACTGTAATTGGGTTGTTTTCCTATATTCCATGTACATGCAGTTTTATTCAGTTGTTATTAACACTCATTTTCACACAGAAGAGGAATTTATCCATAAGGCTTGAAACAGAGAATGTAGATAACTGTTTCTTCTAATCTTTCTAAGCATTCCCAAATGCTATGTATTTTCAGCTGACTTACATTTATTATTAATTGACCCAGTTAAAATGCTGGGTTTTTTAATAGGAAGTGACTGGATAATTACAAATAGAGATATTAAGGGGATATTAGAGATAATATTAATATTACAGTTACTAACATCCTTTGCATGATACTTACATAGCTTTCACACAGAAGCACAATAAGATACTAGGAAACAAAGATGTAAAAAATTAACTGTTTAATAAGAAAGAACTAACATCATCCAAAAAAGAAAATGGTCTTTATTATTAGATTTCTAAAAACTGTAAAATCTATTTTCAAAGAATGCTACCTATAAACTTCTCGAAATGGAAGTGTTGATTCAGCTACTAGAGTGTATTTGGGTTTTGTTTAGATTCTATGCCCTTGCAATATTTGCATATTTGAATCTTTGTAATGTTAATAAATAATCAATTTTCAGGCATTGAGCAAGCAAAACATAAAAATTAAAAAAAATCTCTAGTGATAAAAATGTTCCTTTGGCACAATGGCAACATAATATTTAACTTATTGATTACTAATAGACACTGATTTCAAGAAAATCTTACTTGTTCCTGAGTATTTGTATGTTGATATCTCAGTGAGTGACAAGATAGAGAGAGACTTTCATCTGCAGTTTGTCTTTAAAGTCAGCTGTTACTATATTTTCCCACAAATGATATTTTTTTCTAGTAACGAGTCCTTTCAATTAGCAGGTTATTCCAATATGGGCTAATTGGTTACAGTTACAACTGCATTTCAGCAGTAATCTCTTCCACATTTTACTCCTCTCATCAAGAATTGCCATTCAGTAATATTCCTAATAGCTAATATGCCCATGCTATAATATTTATAATATAATTATATCCCTGATAGTATGTATATAGACTTTTGTTTTTCCCTATGCTTCCTCTTCATGCATCCTGGTATGCATCCATTTGCCATATCAAATTATGCTTCAGTTCATCTTTTTAAATTGAGATAATTCTCAAGAGATCAGAGATGCCAAGTTTATTGCTTAAATATAAAATCAGAATCATAAGCCAAAGAAAAGCAAATGGTATATATAGTGCTTTAAAAAGAGGCACACATCTGATGGTTGACATAAGAAGTTCAATTTTCATTAAGAAACTTTTAATTTCTAGTGCCTGGTGACACCAAACTGTAAATATATCTCAGGATGTAACAACTATTTGATTACAATAAGTGGATTTTTTCATAGAAACTTTCTACAGGATCCTAATGTAGAGTGTAATGATGTTTTCACCACAAAATGAATGTGAAGAGATGATTCTCCTTTTTTCTGACTGATGTGAGACCTTAGTCTAGTACTGTTTTCTGTACAGAAGAACTCTTTGGCTAATACATAATTCCACTGCTTTTATCACAAGATACACAAAGAGATTGTTTATCTGGAGAAAATCCAGAAACATTTAGTCAGATATTTTAAGGACACTTAACCCTCATTTTGTCCATTACATGTGGATTTAAAAAAAGTTTGACGCTATACTTTTTTTTCAGTTCAGTTCAAAATGTTAGAATCCTAGATTCCAAGTATTACTTGCAAATTAGATCAAATCAATAAATCTGAAAGAAAAATAAGTTCTAAGAACTAGTATTCATCTTAAATTATTTTCTTTTTCAGATTTCATTAGACTTTAGAGTAAATGGGCTTGGAAGATAATTAATTTACTTCCCCCTTTCCTGTGCTCTTCTGGTCCTAACTTTTTCACTCACTCTCATCATGCAGAAAAAATATCCATCCCATACAGTAACAAATGTTAGCTGCCAGACATGGATCTACAAATAATAAAAAAATGCACCTGAACAACAGTAAATGGGGGAAAAAATAAGGTCTTTTCCAGCAATTTGGAAAAGCAAAAACTCTCAGATCTTATGAGATAAAAAACATCTCTGAGAAATCTCTTTGAATTCCCATTGAAGGAAGTAACTGAATCAAAATGTATGACTGGAGGAGATACTGTTAATCATTTGTAGGTACCCTGAAATCTTACACATATTATTCAGTTAAAAAGATGCAAATAAGGTCAGCTTTATTGGAATGTTTTTGAGCAGCAGCATCTATGCAAGGATTTCTTTACGTTTGTTAAAAAGCAATGAATTTTATTGCTTTTGATGTCTATTTTTTAAATGAATTTAATTATTTTTCCCCCTGAAAATTGTGTAAGTGTAGTCAAGCTATATATATTTTTCTGGATAAAATTGTTGCAGATTTATTGTGACAGCAGAAGAACTCTGATGTCCTTTGTACAAACTAAATACAATCCCAATGAAATCTAATGTCTGTTGCCTTTCCTACTTACCCTTCATATAATTTTTCATAAGCTGGATGTGTGCACAATCTACTTGAACCCTACAATATTTATGAAATTGGAGTGGAAAATTTTACCAATGCCACTTTCCTCATTTGTTAATTTAAGGTAGGTAGAAGTTCATCAGCACAATCTATTTTGGTTTTTTGGTTTTATTGCCCTCCTAAAAATTCACACAGATCTGCAAAACATAAGCATTTAACTAAACTCTTTATATGAAATCCTTAGCACAAAAGCCATTGGAAAATGCATTATGCAAACATCTTAAAACTTTTAAAAGTTTCTGTTGAAATAGGTTTAAACTGAAAAATAATAGTAAAGGTTTGTTTTATGTGATTTCTTTTATGTAATCCATAGCTTGTATGAGGTTGTATTTTCCACAAAATAAATCAGTTTCAGGAATGGTCCTTTAGAAACCTAAAGCTTTAGCTAGGTATCAAAAGAAATGGCAAAATTTTCTGAAATGCCACAAATGTATCTGTTTTCAGTGACAAAAGAGTTTATTTTGGAGGAACACTGATTCTTTTTGCCAACCATCATAATGTAGTCTGATTAATAACTGCAATTCCAGTTTGACCTGAATGATCGATGAGTAGCACTTAGGCAGAGTAATTATTCAGTTCAATCACTGAACTGAATAATTGGGAAAAAATGGCTGAGGTTGAAATGAAGGGATTATTTTTCCCTCACAGAAAAAATGTTTCTTTGCCTTAATTACAAAACAAAGCTTTTTGATTCTATTTTGAATCTTCTGAATGGAAATAAAGGTAGACATGGCTATCATTTATGAAACAGCAGGATTCAGTGATGGTCACATCATTAACCAGACACAGAGAAAAACAGATTCAGATCTTCCTTTTGCCTGGTGTGAATGAATGCATGATTCCCACTTGTAAAGCTGATAGAAATTTCAGGAGTGAGTTGTTTCCTGCTAATAATTTTCACTGCCATAGAGACTGGAAATTTTTGGATCCCTTTCACATGGCAGCACCCTAGCACCTGGACTAAACATCTTCCAACAGCTAATATGTTATGCAAAATAAAGGATCACTAATAAAAGAGTGAACTAATACCTGCACTCCAGGAAAAATCCTACAGAATCATGTTTAGGAAATATAAGAAATGTGTTGGTTTGAAAAGATAGAGCATCCACAGTTTTTTAGTGTAAAATAGATGTAAAATAGAATAGTATTGATAATCTCCTCTGTCTTTTCACCCAGTACATATTCACTGCAAAGAAAAGATTTTATCATTGGATATTATTAAAATCCACAGTCAGCTGCTTTGTGTTTACATGGATGGAATTTACATGGATGGATTCATTCCACGGATGGAATTATTGTATCAGAGGTAAGATCTGAATTGATTGAAAATTACTGCCTCACAGAACTACATATTTGTCTTTGCATCCTCAAACGCAGAGGCACGGAAGTTTGGTCTGGATACAAAAAGCAACTGAAAATGGGAAATGATTCCCCCAAGCAGCAATTTTTTTCCAAGAGGGTTTGTCTGTCTAGAAATATTTTTCCTACAAGTAACAGTGTCATCAAATTGTCTTAATTCTGGGTTCCACTCACTTTTAATAAATCGAGATTTCATCTGAAAATTAATAAAGTGAGAAGATATTAAGAACTATTTCTTTAACTGTGCTTTAACAACAGCAGCATCAGGAACCTAGAGATTCAGTGCAGTTGGCAGAGGGTGGCTAGTGTATATAGTCCCAGGGGCTCAAAAGGGGCAGGGGCAAAATTGACAGACTCAATCATCCTCAGTAATTTTAGATTAACACGAGTTTGCAGCCAGAGGACTGCTTTTACATCTGGAGTTGGTGCAGGGCATCAACAAGAAACATGCAACACCCTGCAAACATTTACAATTCCAGTCTGTGTATCAGTTAATAACTTTTTCCCACACCTGTGTCATCAGGCTTGGAAATGTATTTTCTATTTACTGGAGCAACAGCCACTGAGAGGCCTCCACAATAACTTTGCTCCCACCTTCCCCTGAGTGCCAACCAGGCAGCTGACTGGAGAGGCTGGGGTGGAAATTGCTTGACTCACACTTTCAGCACCTTCTCCAACTTACACCTAAGCATCCCCAAAACACACCAACGACAAAGCAATGTCCTTCTTCAGCTCTTCAAGGTGCTCAGTTCAGGGGCTCATGCCACTGGGTTATGATAAGAAACATCTGTTTTGGACAGCCCAGATTCATCTTCCCTCTGCCCCAACATCAAGAGATGACCAGAAAACTTTCAGGCTGAACAGTTGATGTAGTTCTTTCTTGTGGTGGTTGTAATTGTCAGCATGCACAAAGGAAAAAATGAAAACTGTTTAACTTAGGGACTTTTCTTTTTGATGGATTTTGCCAAAAGACCCATAAAGAACCTCAGAGAGAACAAATACAAAATGTGTATTAATTGATTTTTCTAATTTAGGATGCCTGACACTGGGAAGGTTTCTCTTCCAAGAAATTTTCAGTCTCTCTATGGAAAAAATACTGTCTAGAATAACTTTTTTTTGACCAAACACATGATTGAAAATTATAAGTACTCCTATTCTGGAAGTATATTTGCATGGATGAAAGGAACACAAAAACTTTCCAATGTAGTAAGACTCAAGAAGTATCACTTTCAGGAGTCTTTCTTCCACTTCCATAAAGCTTTTCTATTTTCATACACACTTAATGGGAAAATTTGTGTGTTTAGAAAGTTTCCCCTTTTAAATAGGGCCACAGTATAACCAAAAAGAAATTAAATTTCGAGATAATAGGAATTTCTTTAATAGATTATCTTGGGAAATTTCCAAGCAACTTTCTGGACTCTATTTTTATTTGAGTTTTCTATATTACTAAGTATACAAGAAATTGTGTCTAGAGACCTTTGCTAAGAAAGGTGAAACAGACAAATTCAAGGTGTAATATCAGTGATTACTAATATTTTTATGTTCTCAGAACACATACTGTTTTCCTTGTCACCTTTCTAGCAGCTGAAGAACCACTTCCCCTGTTACAGAATTGCAGTTCTCAGCATGAGATTGCTGGCATCCCTGAAGAGTACCACACAGCTACTTGCTTTTTAACACTTCTGGCCTAGAAATTGCTTCATAGTTTAGCCAAACTCAAAGCCACATATTAAATTAAGGGCAATTATTTCTGTACTCAGATGCTTATTTCTAAGTGGGGTTTATTACCATAGGAAATAATAGATACAGATTTCTGTAACAGTGCTAATGTGTTAGATGTTAAAAAATGTATAAAGCTTTGGGAAGCTAAAAATATAAATCAAGCACCAGTTTCAGGATCATTATCTAATCTGTATTTACAGATTAGATGTAAAATCGTCTTCCTCTCAGTCACACTATTTCCTTGTCTACTATGAAAGCAAGCATCTGAAAGTTCAGCTGGTGACCCCTATATTGTATAAATTGGTTAACATTATACAACTTTGTGGATCTCCAGAAGACGTGGAGCAAAGGGAAGCCTCCTAATTCCTTGAGTATTCTTAGGTGTTGTGTTGAAACATAGACAGTTCCCCTTGTTATCAGAAGTTGCAGGTGCTGGCTGGTGTTGTGTGTTCTTTTCTCACTACATCCTTTCCTCCATTTCACAAGGTAAGGCATGTCCTGTCATAGCTTCCAGTCTAGAGACAGGATGCAACAGAGGGGAAAGGCTCTGTTTTCCCAGTAATATGTGAGTAACTCCTACCCTAAAAGATAGTAAGTGGCGTGTAGGAGCTGGGCCTTACCTGGCTATTTCTTCTCTGACTTTTTCCTTTCACAGGGGGGTTTGAAATGCACTGTTGTGTCCCTAAAAAAGCTCTCTAATGAAAATATAAATGATTGCTGCTGAGTAGGAATAACCTCACTGTAATATGGTTCTGATTCTACACGTCAGAGCGTGACATACTACGTGTAAGTGATTCAGTGAACCATTTACCTCACAGCAGCCACTTGCTTCAAGATAGAGAAGTACATTACTTACATCTATTCTAAGATATTTTGTCCACATAATTTCTACTGTATCTGCTATCCCTCAGCCTGGCTGATTAACATCACCAAATGAATGGTTTGCTAAGCCATGGTTTAGATGCTGTTTCCATCCTCCTGAAAGTGACAACTTCTGTACAAAGATGAGCAACTTTGAAGAGATTATGTGTGAGAAGTCCTCACAGGGAGTACATGGAATGTATGAAGAGTATGGGACTCTTCATCAGTAAGGCTACAATTAAGGAGGGAGGGAGTGAGAGGAGGGAACGGGAAGGCCTTTCAAGCTCCGCATGCTTTGATTGCTTCAGTTTTACCATGTGTCTGTACGTGTGGCTGTGAGACAGAAAAATGCATTTCCTGTTGTGTCTTTGCAATGAAGAAGAGGGTGTATATGTAGGATGAGGAAATATACTGCTCTCCAAAACCTTCATTTCAACAGTACAAAAGCAAGAAGGGAGGAAAAAAACAAACAGTGAAATCCACAAAGCGCATGATCACCTCTATTTCTCTCAGTTGCTGTCCGATTTATGAAGTTCAAAATGTAGCAGTGTCTTAGCTTCAGTTAATAATAGTGTTTCCCAAGCTCTTTTAGAAATGATGAAAATCACAGCCAGTCTCCTGCTTTTACCTGTGTTACATGAAAATGGTTCACAGGTGCAACACAGCATTTCAGGCTACTGTAATGTAATTCTGACTGCTGCTTTTCATTTAAAACATTATATCCATTACATTATAGAATCATAGAATCATAGAATAGGCTGGGTTGGAAGGGACCTAAGAGATCATCGAGTCCAACCCTTGATCCACTACCGCTGCAGTCACTAGACCATGGCACTGAGTGCCACATCCAGTCTCTTTTTAAATGTCTCCAGGGACGAAGAGTCCACTACCTCCCTGGGCAGCCCGTTCCAATGTCTGATCACCCTTTCCGTGAAAAAATTCTTTCTAAGTACAATAAAATTTTCTAAAAATTTCTTTCATTATAGAAGAGCTGCCACTTACAAGCCTCTAATAAGCTAGCTTATGGTTTTCTACACTTAGCCTTATAATACAGAGGAAGAATGAACATGCCCATTCTAATGTACATCCAAATTTAACATTGGGTTTGCAGCCGTATTTCTGAATATGTATGAAGACCTAATGTCTTCAAGGAGCTCTGCAAGCTTCTTTCTGTCCAAGTAGCTTGATTCGTTGTTGGATTGCAACCTATTTTAAAAAAGACTGTGATTGTCAGCTGAAGATGTCAGAATCAGCTTTGAAAATACCAGCCATATGTTTCCCTGGGTAAACCCTACCTTTAAAATATACCAGTTGGATAAGCATGTAGCTGTTCTGGAAACTGTGAATGCAGTGAACTGCAATTTTAAATTAATCCACAGGAACTATGATATATATACTATATATATATTATATATATATATTATAAATGAAAATTATATATAATATAAATATAAATGAAAATGATATTATAAATTATAATATATAATATATAATTATAAATATAAATATAATACATAATTATAATATAAATATAAATATAACCTATAATTATATTATATATTATACTATAAATATAAATACAATATATAATATCATAATATATAATATATAACATATATTATATTCTATATAATATTTATATATAATATAAGTATAATATATAAATATAATATATAATATAAATATTACAAATGAAAATTTAAAAAGTTATGCATTAATTTGTAAAACATGTTTTATTGTATTTGTATACAGATTTTAATGTTCAATATCTTCTAAATGTTCCTAAACACAAAAGAAAGAAAACTACTTGCTTCAGAAAGCAGATACTTGTCAGAGATATTTACTTGATCTCTTTTAAATTTATATGAAAATAAGTTTATTTAAAAAGTCAGACAAGTTTTCACTCAGCACTATGAAAAATTTCTCATACCAATCAAATAATTCAAAACCCCAGTACTCAGTACAGCTTTTATATCTCTTCATTTTCATTTTTCCTAGCACATATGAAGGAAGGTCCATAGGAATCTGCTGTACTGAGTATAAACTTCCTGTGGAGCTCTCCAGGTAACTTGCAGCTGAATTTCCATTTGATTAATTTAAATTTAAAAATATTAATTATATAAAAAATGTGTCATATTTCAACTTATAAAGCTTTCCTTCTCATAGGGAACAATTCTCATTTAATTCAGACAGTTTCTCTATATTAATAATTAACTGTCCATTTTATATTTCATTTCCTTAAGCTCTTCTGTTAGGAAGATTATTTAAAAAAAAAAAAAAAAAGTGTATATATGAAAGTGTCAGAAACTTAATCTGCTAGCACTGATCAGTAAATGAGATCTGTCCTTCTAATCTGAGTCACCAAGAGAATCTTCTCAGAAGATTAAAGAAATGGCCTGAAAAGTTCTGGTAATCGAAGTTGCATAAAGTCAAAAAGCAGTCGTGCTGCTCTGTTCATTAAATTCACACTTTAACAAAAGAAATTAAAAGCATCATTGGCCTTTTAAAACTTCAAGACTGCAGCTTAGAATTGAGCTGAGGAGAATAAAAATTTAGGCTTAAAACTTGAGAGTGATTCAAGTCCTCCTTTAAGAAATCCAGTTGAAGATCTGCATCTTTTAAAACAGTTTGAAATTACAATCTCAAATGCAACAAATTGTAACCACTCAAAAAAACCAAAAAACAAAAAACAAAAAACCAAACCAACAAAAAAACAAACAAAAAACCCCCCATATTTTAGGAACATCAAAGGCTGGGTTCATGTGCTGAAACAACTCTATGCAATCATCTCAGAGTTTTCAGTTTTACAGCCATCTACATCTTCCCGAACCTTCAGCATGTCTCTGTTACCCTGAGCTTCCTGTGTGCCACCCATTGCATTAAAGTGAACACCTGTGCACAGTCAGTAATTGTCCAGTTCTGATTCTTTTGTTTCCATGGAAATCTTTCTATTTTCAATTACGGAAAACATCTCCATCATGACTCTCATCTATCAATAGTTTTCTTGCACACCAGTGGCATATGCTTTTCTATTAAATTTCTTGGCTTATTTCTGCTAGATATTTGTATTCAGCATTCTGAGGGGAAAATAAAATGTTGACAGAAGGCAAGAAATAGTTTAAAAAATAAGATTATTCTCCCAGAATTAAATGAGATTTGACTAGTATATAAAAGAGATATGCCACCTGATATTTGATCATTTGGAGAGCTCACTATGTAAGTCATACATCATCTAGAGTTTTCCAAGCCTGATGTTAAGAGCTGTGAAGTTGTCACAAATAATTTGGAGTAAAATCAGAGGATTTGATGTCTCACATGTCTGTACTGTGAAACTGATTGAATATATCAGAAAAGTGAAAGCATGTGTTGAGCGAAAATAGAGCCAAGTAAAAGTGTATCCATAACGCATGATTAAATAATACCCTTTGAAAACCCAAATACTCATCTGATGTAAAGCAGTACTATCACTGTAATTTAGCATGTCACAGGCATAGTGTATTTCTTTTTTTTTTCAAATTAGTTTTTCTATACATAATAATTGCACTCAACCAGTAATAAAAAGAGCAAAGGTTACACTGCAGTTTTTATTTAGAACAAATTAAGTTTAATGGAGGAATATTTTTCAGTCATAGCAGAAAACATTCCAAGAAAATAAATGGAGATCTTAGTCTCCATGAGCTCAATAATTAAATCCAAAATTTCCACTAGAAATGCATTAGCTACATGTCAGACCTACTCACAATAAACCTAATGGTTATTTATGCATGTATTGTGCTACTGAACTAGTTTTACACCATTTGTAAATAGCTTCTAGTAGTATATTGCTACTATTTGATACCTCAGCCATTTGACACATGAAGTCACTTTACTCATTTTCATTAAGTCTAGAGTAGGATTTCTGCTGCCCTCAGATCTCTAAGAATAATTATGTTTTAGAGATATATGTTTCCTTCCAGACTCTGGAACAGCTCTCCCTCTTCCCCTCCCTCTCCCTCTTCTCCCTCTCTCATTTTCTCCTTTTGCAGGCAGAAATTAAATTTTTCCTCTTTTCACCATCAACACAAATATCAACAAAATGTCTTACCAAAGTGAAAAGTCCTATAGAAACAATTTTTTTCGCACACAATAAAGTTCAGTAGTATTGTAAATCCAGTTCTCCCCTGGGGGATGGCTAGATCAGGTTGAGATTCATAAATTTATTTTTCACAGAACTCTGAACCTGATGGTATTTTGCACAGAAAACTTCCACTCATCTGGAATGGTCTAAAGGATCTTGCAGTACATTGACTGTCAGCATCAGTGTGATATCAGAAGTCTGCTCTGAGGAGCATTTTCCTCACAACAGCAGTGGCAAGCAGAGGAAATTATGTACTAACCTTTACATTGTTTCTGCATCTTTTGAAGATCATCATATTCTGACTTTTGTCTCTTTCTTGGCCTTAACTAGGATCAATATTAATACCCAGCAGGCTGAGAGGAACTTATGAGGTGGTGACTTATTCCTATTGAAATATTGAACTGAAACCCTACTATTAGGGGAGCTGATGGCTACAGATTCCTTACCATAAAAAATTCTGAAATTCAAGACAAAATGTAAATATGGCTATTGAAGAACTATGACTACTCGATGTGTTTCTGTATTTCACATTAGTTTATGTACCTGTTTCTATACATAAAACAACATTGAAAGTAAAACTGTAGGAATTATATATTTTCTAAAAAAAAAATCAAGCTAGATTTCATTCATTGCATACATAGTAAGAAAAAAATATAAAAAAATTTTCTGCCAATGTTGCTGGCACTATCTTAAATAACAAATACACAGCTAATGAAGAAAAATTCTGTTGATAAAACCAATGAAAACAATTGCAATTAGGAATATTTGGAGCTGAACTTTGATGTGACACTTCACTTTACCATGTGTTTGTCTTTATGTACTTTAGATTCAACAACAAAAGATATAACTGGACAGTCAGCCCACTTATTCCAGCCAGGCTGGGAACACTAATCAAGTTCCTAACATTTTGAAAACTAAAGTAGCTGTGATTGAGTTAATACATTGAAAATCTAGAGATAAAGCCATTAGCACAACTGTCCAAGGCTCAAAAAATGAGAACTGCTGGATCTTTAGTGTTTTGAAACTAATCTGCCTAATTGGCTCACAAAGTCTCACTTCAAAGATGTACTTTTTTGTGATAATAAAACACATAATTACTACATGTTAGATTGGGTCAGCCTTGATGAGGAACTGAAAGAAAACCAAAACTTCTTGGCACCACATTCAATTTCAGGTGCTTAAATTTGTCCATTCAGTTGGAGAAGAATAACATATCCTGTCCAGATTAAAATATCACTTTTTATGGTATTCTCTTAAGCCATTTTTTTCATAATCAAAAGGAATAAAAGCCATTTACTTACTCCTCATTCTTTCTCACTTGTCATTCATATGCGTAAATGTTTTAGTCTGGGGAAGGACTGAGAGGTCTGAGAAGACAGAGCAAGGAAAACTCCCATCCATAAACAACTCAAATTCCTGCATTAATAGTTGAACAGCTCTTTCCTATCACTGGTCTTTCAGCCATGCCTTATAATTTATCCAATTGAAAACCAAAAGTAAGCCATAAGTTCATGTTACAAAACACAATTTACTTTCCTTTTGTAACATCATAAAGAAGCCCCTGTACTCAGCCCTGGTGAGGCCACACCTCGAGTACTGTGTCCAGTTCTGGGCCCCTCAGTTCAGGAAGGAGACTGAGGTCCTGGAGCAGGTCCAAAGGAGGGCAAGGAGGCTGTGAAGGGATCCAGCACAAGTCCTATGAGGAGAGGCTGAGGGAGCTGGGGGTGTTCAGCCTGGAGAAAAGGAGGCTCAGAGGAGACCTCATCACTCTCTACAACTCCCTGAAAGGAAGTTGGAGCCAGGGGGGGTTGGTCTCTTTTCCCAGGCAACTCTCAGCAAGACAAGAGGGCATGGTCTCAAGTTGTGCCAGGGGAGGTTTAGGTTGGACATTAGAAAGAATTTCTTTACCGAGAGGGTGATCAAGCATTGGAATGGGCTGCCCAGGGAAGTGGTGGATTCTCCATCCCTGGAGATATTTAAAAAGAGACTGGATGTGGCACTCAGTGCCATGGTCTGGTAACTGCAGCGGTAGTGGATCAAGGGTTGGATTTGATGATCTCTGAGGTCCCTTCCAACCCAGCCAATTCTATGATTCTATGGTTCTATGAAGTAAACTGGAATTATTACAGAATAGCTTGTGAATGTACTATATTGCTTATTAAAAGAATATTACTATATAATGTCTTTGGAGTTAACCTTTGGTTTGTATTAGTATGAATATAATGGAACACTAACTTGGATGTGGTTCTCAACAAAATCCTAAGGAACATCACTTACAAAAATATTTTTAATAGAAAATCCCTTTTTGAAATTAATTTATGAATAAGGGGTCATCCAACTCAGATAAGATGAGGTTATTTCTTTAATCTTAGTAAGCTATACTTGAAAAAAATGGATATTGCTTTATGTTTCATCTTCTTTCACCTATTTTCTTTTTTTAGTCTGTAATTTTATTTGAAGATTTATTTTTTCTTTTTACTTCTTTTGTGGAATTTTCAACTGGTTTTGTTTTCTTCCTTCAGTTATTCTTCTTTTATACTAATAAGAAGCTTCTGAAACTTTTGATATAATGGAATCTGAAAGCTTTTGCTTTTATTAAGAGCAAGAACAAAATACACATACAGCATAAATAATGGAAATATAAAATATGAATATATAAGCCAGTAGTGAAAATTGTATTATTAAAATTTCTATAAGCTAAATTTAAAAAAATTAAAAAACAAAAACAAAAAAAAAAACTTAAAAAAAGGAATTCCTACACCTAAAATATGTAGAAAAAATGTGTTCTAATTTGACAATTCAAGAAACAGGAAAATATTCATAGATGAAAAAAGAATTTTAACATTTCTAGAAGCATTCTATTATGTCCTGGGAAATTCCATGTAGACTCTCAAATATATGATCTTTATTTACTTGGGAAAAGCAGTCTCACCACAGGTATTTGATAGGGTAGAGAAAAATCACTTCAAGACAGGAGAAGAATATTAAATTTGCAAAGTGTATTTCTTCTTTTAAGCAACATAAGAGCACTATGTGCAAAGGGTAGGGTACTCCTGTCCTTGTTAGCCAATTCAATTTGTGGAACAATAAAGAGATTTCAAATCTTTTGAAGTAGAGAGCCATATATGAGAAATGTAGAGTCACATATACTTGAAAATTTCTAATTTTGGAACAGTGGGGAAAAAATGAGGTTTCATGCCACCATTCTTCAGGTACTTCTGCAGACCCTGCCTGTTCTAACCCTGGTTTGATCTTGGGGGGTGCTGAAAGGCTCATCCCTATGGCCAAGAAGGAGCAAAGAGGTGTGATGGCTGGGTGTGCCCCAATATCCCAGTCTGAGATGGGAGACACCTCTCTGCCCATGCCTTTGGGATATGGGATCTGAGGGCTGGGGGGTGTTCTTGGACATGGTGGGGATGGGGAGCTCCCAGGGGCTGGGCAGAGCAGTCAGGGCTGGCTGTGCCCTCAGAGCATCACATGTGTTAGGAACAATTTTTTTCAGTCACAATCCTGAACATCACTTTTGTGTCTTGATGTTTTTAAGTGCATTTGTTTACCATTACTTTAAGAAAATGTATTTGTTTACCTTATAATTGCATACGTTGAACATCACTTTAATTTTTTTTGTTTAATAGTACATTTTTAACACAATTTTTAAAAATTGTGTTTTGATGTTTTTTTAGGTACATTTGTTTACTGTTACTTTTAGAAAATACTTCATGCTTGACTGAGTTACCTTTACCTCATTGTTCATTTTTGTTCTACAAATTGCTCATACACTCCTTTATAAATGCACAAGTTTCCTTGCAAACATTGGAGCCCCATGAGCAGAGTTTTCTCCTTCCCAAGGTTCTATTCATGGTGTTGAACAAGTGTCACCTGCTGGCAGCTGTCCAGGCATCCTGGTTTTGAGTCAGTGGTGTTGTAGTGTCCAACAGCCAGCTGCTGCCAATCGGTTGGTGGCATCCAGGGCTCTCTTTTTCACTGTTGGAGTGAAACATTTTCTATATCAATGTATTTCCTAATTAGCCAGAGCAGAGAACAGGATGAGGCCATAGAGTCTCTTTGAAGAGGATATAGTCATAATCTTCTGTTTCTGCGAAGTTTTCACGGTAATTTTTCAATTACTCCTTAGTAATGAATTCACCATTAATAAAGACAGCTAAAAATAGCTGTGCACAAGTTTTCCCTGTGTAAAGCACATTTCCCACCCTCTTCTTATGAGATGGCCCATAGATGAAAATGAAATTTCAGTACACTTAATGGAAGGAAAGTCAAGATCATATCTTTGTACATCCCTCACACATAGAAGAAAGAGGCTATTCATAAAGTAAAAATACATGAAGCTTGTCATAAGCAGGTTATTTGTCCAAAAATACTAAGTTATGTAGACATACTGGGTACCTGTAATTTTGTGATATACATGAATTCATCATCTCTCCACACTCTTTATTTAGGAAAAATACAGAAAAGTGTAAATTTTCCTGATCATGCAATAGTGAGGCCTTCAGAGGCATTCCAGAATACAGGTGCAGTTTGTTCTGACAGTAGTAAAACTTGTCAATGTTGTAGATGGGGTGATTCTGTCAACTTCTTAAGAATGTGTTTGCTTCTCTTTCCACTTTAAAAGAATATTAGTAAGTTCCATCATATGAAAGGAAACTAATATAGAAGGAACTGCAGACTCTTCTGACTTCTAGCTGTAAAACTCAGTGTTATTACGAAATACCTTTCCTTTAGTAGATATAAAATTTTTATTTATGCATCCTGCAGCCTTATTACTCTGGACTGTGATCCTGTCTGAATTTATAAATGAGATCTAGAAGGAAGGAATGCTGGAGGCATTCAGTCTGCATTAAAGACCTTCAAGGAAAATATGCATGATGCAGGAATTAGTAGTGGCTGTTATTATACAATGCTTTTCCTATGAGTCAAAACATGAAATAATATCCACTTGGCTCTGGATTAAATGGAAGAGAGAAATCTTTTTCTTGAAATAGTAAGGGATAATAACTTGAGAGGCCTATCAGTTAAACTAGTCCAATATTTTTTGTTCTGCCTTGTTTATCCCTTATGCTTAGGCATGAGTCTTCTTAGACTATATCCAGTGAAATGCACAGGTGCCTTTAAGATAAAAAGGGCAGATATTATGCCTTTAAACTACTCCTCTTTCAGAGTTTATCATCAGACTCAGGCTGCTGAGCACACTACTCAGTATTGTTTCTCAAGTCTAAAAACACTGCTTAGAAACTGGAGCTTGAAATCCATTCAGAGGATTTTTAGTCAGAATTTATCCAAATTAATAGTTTTTCTGGTCACTATGGTATAAGAACCTTGCCTTTTTTTACACTGTTTTCCCAAGGATCATTAAGGACTGAGATATTTTGGTTCTGTGTTCCAGGAGAAACTGGTATTAAAAGCTAATAAAAGCATGGGAAAGCTCTGTATCTTCCAGCAGAAGGATTATCTGGGAAGTGAGAATGAATTTTCTCTCTCCTATGTAATTATTGTGATGCTGAATCCTTGTCCTGCAGACAGAAGATGAGGAAAAAGAAATTATACATATAATATGATTATACACTATTCTATTATGCATTCACTACCAAGGAGAGTCTTGGATTTTGGTCAGGCAGTATATTTTTTGTTTGTTTCATTCAATAGCAATGTAATACAAATTGCAGAAGGGCTCGAGGGGCTTGTGTCTAGTGACACTGAAGACAGTAGCCCAGCCATTAAACTATAGGTGTTCATACTGTTTCCTGAGGAGGAGGCTATACAGCCTATTAAAGATTTTGCTGGAATTGGAAGGGAGAAATATAAATTTAGAACCCATGATTTCAAGTAGGGAAGTAAATACTTACTACTTTGAGACTCCAACGTCCAGGTAGTAGTGAGAAACTGTCTCTTAAAAAATGTTTAAAAAATGTAAAAAATTCCTGTTAGTATCATTAGACATTGTCAAGTGATAATACAAATTATTTTGGGATTATTCCTATGGTCTTTAGAATTCAATAATGCTTAAGCAAAATCAAGTCCTATTCTTTAGGTGCATGCAAGACACCCAGACGTGCAGAAATAAGGAACTCTCTGTTCAAAGGCATCTAAATAAACCTTTTATATTTAATCAGCTACTGTATGCAGCTTCATTTCAGTGATAATAAAATTTTGTAGATTACTTATCAACAAAACAAAACAACAAAGCAAATAAACAAACCAAAATAAAACAAACAAAATCCACCAATTTTTCTAACTGGAAAAAACAGCTGGCCAGTATGACCAAGAGGGTTTTCGAAAGAAATTTTGCTTAATGGAAGACTGAAATCTATAAGAAAGGGTTATGTGCATTTTCTGTATATGGAGTCAAAAAGTCATTCTTAGGGAACGTGGGTATTACTTATAAATATTCCCTGTTGGTAAGTACCTGAAGGCAAAAAAGAAATACTTTGAGTAAGCAAAAACTGTTAAATGAACTAAATACATTTCCTGTCAGACTGTTAAGACTCACAGATTTTCCTGTAAAACTGATGGTAAATGTGGGGCATGTAAATCACCAAGTCTGTAATGCAGTTAACAGCCAGTCAGCCTCTAGCGGGTTACTTGTACTCTGTAATCACCACTGATTTTCAGCTTCTTCCTGAAAAAGCTTCCATTTTTGCCCACATGCCACCACCACATTCTTCCCTAGAAAATGAAGCAAAAATTTTGCTTTCAAAGTATCCCCATGTTTCTTACTGGAAACATGGGAACACCTGAGATATCCTGCTGAAACTACAGATGTTTTTTGACTCTAATGTTGCTAAGTATTTTTGTGAACACATTCAAACTTGATTCAAGTAACTTATGATAGAATTACACAAAAAAAAGAAAGGAAAATATCTCAGATATCAGCAAATAAGAGAGATTTAATTTTCTCTCCTCCAGTGACACATGAGGACTTCACACTGACTGAACCATTCACTTAAAGCCTGTACTTGATATAAAAATGAAGGAAATTACTGTTGTTTCTTTATAAAGTAGATTATTCTGATTTTGTTTCCTCTTCTTATATCATCAAACAGATAAGTCAATGCAAATCCATTTGCAAAGCTATGCAATCACTTTCCCAATCTAGCTCCTGTATCTACTGGAGTAAATCTAAGATACATTAAATGACTTGAATGACACAGAAATCGCTGCTGTACTCAGACCACATGCCCATATTTCCCAATATTCTTTCTGACTATTGTAAAAATGTATATTTTCAGCTAGCTTTCACATTTATTGAATTATAGCCCCCTGAATGGTTTTATAATTAGTATCAGATTTTACTGACTGCATTCTTTCATACTGAAACCAATTAAATGAACTGAGTAAACATACCACTAGCTACAAAATTACTTTTAGTAGGTTGACAATTATTTTTTTTAGCTTTTTATGTCAAAGAAGTCTGGGTTTAGCAATTACTACTACTAATACCACTGATCTCTTTTAAAATTATGCATATTGCAGTTTGACATAGGTCCTCCACTCACCACAGAAAAATATATTCCTGGGAGGAAAATGTATTAATGTCTGCATAAAAAAACATTGGTGCAAAATATATTATATACCCTTTTGTTTTATCTATATTTTCCCTATACAGCTTTTTTTTTTTTTCTGAATTCTGTTTCCTGATGATCTATTGGCTCTTCAGCCACTGTTGTGAGACTCTTCTGCTAACTTTCAAAAAAATTTTACTTGATTTTGATGTCCTTACAAAATTGTTCATAAACAGACTTTAAATTCCTGTATTATGTTTTTTCATTTAATTATTTATAATCAATGTACTTCTATAACTCTCCTCTCCCCTCCCCTTTTCCATTTGCATTTCATTTTAGGAAAAAAAAGCGCTTTTACACTGTCATTCATCCCAAGGTCATAAGGATCACATAAAAATTTTATTGAAAGATCAGTAATCCAATCCCCTTCTCATAGCAGTGTTGGTGTCCATGCCCTGGGGACAAATGCAACCCTGATTACTCTGCCCAGCCCCTGGGAGCTCCCCATCCCCACCGTGTCCCAGAACATCCCCAGCCCTCAGGTCCCATGTCCCACTTGCCAGCTGGTCCATGTTGCTTCTGGCCAGAGTCACAGCCCCTGACAGAACACCTTGCTAGCCCCGTGGGTACCATGCAGGCCCTCAGCACCCCCATGCACACATGCCCATATCCCAGAGAGCCAAGAAAATCACTAGACATGGAGTTTAGTGAGAAGTTGGGACCAACTGCACTGGTCAGATGCAGGCATGGGCAGTCAGGTGTCCATCCCAGCACACATTTGCACGGGACAACCTCCTTTGCTCCCCTTGTCTCTCTGCTTGTTCTCACTTGTTTTTCCCAAAGCTCTTGTGATCCTTCCCTTTCCCCACCTTCATTACCTTACCACAGCATCCTATAGTGACACCTCTACAGTCCTGAAATGTTTCTCTCTGAATCCTACAGCAATGTCTGTAGCCCTGGGCAGTGTCCCTAGTTTGAGAGGAAACCCAGAGGGCCTCCTTGCTGACTGTGGTGCTGGGTGTCCCCTCTCTGTTGGTACTGGGACAGCCCTGAGGGCAGAGCTGGAGCTCCTGTCTCTGACTGCACCATTGGGGACCACCAAGCCATCACACCTCTTGGTTGTGAGGATGACTCTTTCACAGGCTGATGGATCCTATGGGGCACTTGGTGCAACTGGCCAGGGTGATACCGAGATTCCCCAATTTTGGCTTTCCTCAGCAGTCCTTTGTGGGGGGGGCACATCTTTTCTCATGTTTCCTAATAGGAAATTTTGTTATAAGAATGGATGGTGTTAGATTGTGTCAGCGTTAGTACTGTCACAGATACATGACAGGAGAGCCCACACAGGTCAAAAATACTTTCTTTAAAGAACAATAAAAGTCACATTTCCTTAAGTCAATTTGCCAGCAGTTAAATGACGCAACAGTGATCTAAGTAAATTGATTTAAATATTTTGCTATTAAACTGCATTTTTCTAAGCAGAATTATATTGTTAAAATCCACACGTGCACTGCTAGGGACTAATGACACTGTCAGTCAATACATCTTATTTAATCTCTGAAAGCCTTTGTTCCCGTATTGTCTTGGTTTACAAACGGAAATGAGTGAGATTAGTGTTTCCAATTTAATCATTCCTCACAGTTACATCAAATAACCCTGAGAAGACATTTGTGCCTCTAAGACTTTTACTTTGTGTCCCAAATATGAATCACCCCCCTGTTTCCACAGCAGAGTCCTTCAGCATGGGTTATGTTCAGCAGTGCTTGCACTGTGTGGAACTATGGATTGCCAAACTTGTTGAAATTCAATTTAATTTCAGGAGTACAAAATCCACTGACATTTTATGTTATAAAAATAAAATGGTACAAGTTATTTTATTTTATTTCAGCCTTACTTCATTAAAAGCTGATAGTTTCTTTATTAAATGTGATTAAATGTATTTTAGTGTCTTGTTGTGGAATTTTAAGAGATACAGACTACACCGAAGATAAATTCCTGAGAGTCATGGCAATGAAGTCCAATAAAAAAAGTTATTTTACTGAGAAATGGTAGCTTGATATGTCTGTAAAATTTGTAGGAATGGAATCATCTTCAAAACTTCCCAGGAGTTGGAGAAGGAAATTGCATTTGATGTAATGGGAAACATTTGAGATTTTTTAATGCAAGGCAATGTATTCTACATGCTTGCTGTCAAAAAACTTTTTCTATCTTCTTCTGCCTTTAGGATGACACTTCTGATGACTTTTAAAATGAGAGAAGGCTTACTCTATATTTGGGACATTGGAAATACTTGTATGCTTGTGATGGAAATTAACTGTTAGTTAGAAGTTTTACTGGGAAGTTTATTAGAATTTTTCCTTACGTATAATGTTTTAAACAATTACAGGAAACAATTTGATTTTGATCAAATCTCTTTTACCTGTGATTGTGTCCCCAGTAGATAAGTACGAAATATAGGGATGAGGATGATATATTTGTAAGAGATTTTTCTCTCCCAAGGATTTTGTGGGCTTATACATTTGTTTAACACATTGTACCTTAGAGTGGAATAAAATAAGTACATCTTGATAAGGAGTTCTCTTGAATTTAGACCAAATGTTTTGCAGGCCCATAGAGTGTAACCTTTGACTGCAATGTTTAGGACTTTAAATTAGTCCTGAAAATGACTTACAAATGCAAACCTGATTCACATTTAGGAGTTGATAATATTTTTTAGTAAAATAGGTGTATAATTGCAGAATTAATGTATTTAATAATACATAAAACATAAAAAGTTTCTTTACTATGAAATAATACAACCCATATATGATTCCAGGAACCTTTGAAAGAGGCTCATGGAATCATGAACATAAAAATACAGCAAATCTTTTGTTGAGATTAGCCAATGATATATATGAATGTCCATAGATAGAGTAATTTTTTTTTTCTAAGTACTTCCAAGTGGAAATGTAGAAAGAGAAAAGGAAGATAAAAGAAGACAGGGTCATAAAGTTTGCTTATTCATTTCCTTAGGAAGTTGCAATACTGAAATCTGTTCATTATTGAAGGCAGAGTAAGGTCACTAGATCACTAATCACACATTAAACTGTTAATGTATCTTTGTGGAGACTTTGATTCAAAAAACATCTACTACACTGAAGAATGGTTTCCAAAGATAAAAATGACTGTTAATGCCACTTGCAGTATTGAAGTGGGTTTCTCTTTTTAAATCTTAGCAGGGACAGAGCTAGTGCAGTTAATGTTCTGAAAATTCTGATAATAAGAATAAAGCACAAATTTTGTTGCATTTATCAGCTTGTTTTCTTTGTGGACTCCCTCAGTTTTAACATGATTTAAAATTTTACTGTTAACTTTTTCTTCCTTCCTTAAAAACTTCTGAAAATTCATGACTGTTAATTTCATGAGTGTTTTATTCTATAGGAAAACTCAAGCTAAACTTAAGTTAGACCCAGAAAAAAATAGGTTAATCTTTTCCATTTAGCATTAAAGTTGCGTGAGGGGTGAATTAAGCACATTCTGAGCTGAGCTCACAAATTTAAGCATCTGAAAACCATTATCCTTTTTTCCTAAATATTGTATGCCTGCAGATCCAAACCTGACTGATATTTGGAGACAGAATTATGAGAGGAGTTCCCACCATTAACATTTAATAAAGTCAAAACAAATCACGCTAAATAAAAATAATACCACAATAAAATGGTAGATGAAAAAGCTTAGCCTACCATGTCAAGGTACTACAGGGGCTATAAAAAAACCCAGTGTATTTTTATTATCTTCTCTATTAATTCACAATTAAATTATTTTTCTTTGATAAATTTAAGCTTATTTTATTTTCTAGGTAAGTGCTTGTTAAAAAACCCTTAATCAGCGAAAAGCATGTTGAAAAGTGTTATTTTCTTGCATGAAATAAATAAGGCCCAGGGCTAAAAGCCAGATCTCCTCATGGAAAGCTCTGAGAATTTTATTTTAGAGAGAGATATTCTCCCTGTATCATGTAGGGATGAAAAATAAAAGCTTTGGAACTTCAGTCATCATCATCTGAGCAACTCATGAGGATTGCTTCTAGTGAACTAATAGGAAATGGAGGGAACTACTAGAGTATAAACATATTCAGATTCATATCCCTTTCTGTGGCACAAGCAGAACAGGAAGGGCTTTTGCTGACTTTGCCAAATTCTGTGTGGGCTTTTCCTCTTAGGAGCAGAATTTAGATTTTCCTCTCCCCAGCTTTTCTTACTCTTTGCTGCTTATTTGGATGATGCATTGGATTTTTTCATTTTCCTCTTTAAGCAGTTCAGACATGGGATCATTTTCATTGGGGCCAAACAGTAACACACAAACAAGTGTAAAAATTACTGGAAATACTGCACTTTATTTTACATTTGGTCATTGCACTATGGGTCAACTTCTAGGTGTGAGAAACTTAACATACCTCCAGACACTTCTGGAATATTCCATTTCTTTCCACTCTTGGGTAATCCAATTACCTAAGATGCTAAAAGTAGACCCTCTGCACTTTTTGGTCCATTTCTTCATCCTAATGCCAAGACAGTTCAGTTCTGATATTAAGTCAGGAATTCCATCTGAGTCACAGTTGTGGCATCAGCACCAAGTCCTCACACAGCTCTGGTTTGCCTTGGACACGCCCTTATCCAGGCTCTAAGCATTGTTGGAGATCATGGTTCCAACTACAGTCTACAGATACTTGTCTACAAGCTCCTATTTTAGAAGGTTAGGTAATGACAGTATGATCTTTTATAGACATTTTTCTTTGCCTTTCAACAGAGTATATCAACAATGGTAAATTTTACACAGTGAAGGAGGTTTTGATTGGTGCACTTCAGCACAAAATTGCATCCACATCAAGAAATTAATGGAATGAAATAATATAGTAAATTTTGTCTGGTTTGTTGGGGGGGGGTTTGATGAGTGTGGGGTTTTTTGTTTGTTTGTTTGCTTTTTTCGTTGGTTGGTTGGGTGGGTGGGTTGGGTTGGCTTCTGTGTGTGTGTTTTTTTGTTTTTTTTTTAAATTTCTGTGTGTAACAGCTGATGCTGTTAGAGATCCTGCTGTTACAGAACTCCTACTGATTTTATTTCAGGCAGGCTTTTGAAGCTTTCTTTGCCTAGAAGTGGCATCTTTCAAACAAAGAATCAAGACAACAGGCATAAGCACTTGTTAATGTTTTAAACTCTTTTTTCATAGCAAGAAAAAAGAGCACAGAGGAGTTTTAACATTATCATCTGTACAAGAAGTTATATTATTGTAAAATGCAACTCGCTGTTATTGCTCTTATTATAATGAACAATGTATCCATTATCATTTTGTAGAGGACTTCTTATCTTGTTATCTTGCTTTGAGTCTTGCAAAGTGTGCTTACTGTGGAGTACTTTTTAAATACTCATCTTGTCCATTACTCCCTTTTTTTTTCCAGTCTTTCATCTAAAGAAAAGAACAACAATTTTTTTCTGGTTGAGGGACAGAGAGATTGAGTTATTTTCTATTTATTTATTTTCTCAAGTCCTTTATCATTGCAATGAGTTTGAAGATGAAAAATAAATTTGATGCATGATGAGGAAAAGGGGTTTTGAAGGGATCTTATCACATGACCACCTTGCTGCAGAATTTAGTCCTTTCTTTGTGTCATGAAAGTATCAGAAGTGTCAGCTCTGCTCTACCTATTTCACCCTGTTGCCCTGCTCTCCAAAATCTCACAGAGAAGCCATTATCACTACTTCACAGCAGAGCACCTAAGGGACAGCATATTTGGGGATAAACTTATAGAAGTGAGAATAAATGACAGGCATCTTAATTATCACATCCTTTATCACAGTCATAGAACTGTTTGGGTTGGAAGGGATCTTTAAAGATAATTTAATCTAACCATCCTACCATAGGCAGGGACTTCTTTCCCTACATCAGTGATCATCACTACAGTGTACATCACTACATCAAAATAGCATCCAGCATGATCTTGAACACTTTTTTGCACAGCACAGACTGATGATAAAGTTCTTATAAGTGTACACCCCTTCTTCTGCACATAAACAGCAATCCTCTACTCAAACTCTTACTCCTCTTTACCTTATTATTAATGGTATTATTCATGGTATGGTATTAATGTTGAGAGAGAATGAACAGCTGAAGCAAAGCAGGGTTCAATTTTCACATGTTTTACTGTCAATAAGCTTCTGCTTCTACAAAGCATGCTTGGTTCATTTTGTTTAGTTAATTACATGACTTACTAGAGGTGGAGCTCAGATGCTGTACCAACAAACACATTACATTTGGACATTATGCTAATTGCCAAAGTATGGAAGATATAAGGGTTCAGGGTATCAGGCTGCTAGAAAGTAATCTGGAATCACAGTGCTCATTTTGCTTGCAAAAACTTAAGCTGGCAAGAAGCTGAAGGAGCACAGTAATGAAAGGCAGTTGCCTAATTAGCTTAGCAACAGAATTTCACTCATTTATTTAAAATAAAAATAAAAATATAAAATAATTAAACGTTTTAGCTTGCAAACCATGAGCATTAAACGCTTTCTAATTAGTAATTCACTTACCAGAAGTGCTTTATAGGAATTCCCATATGTCTAAGGATATTTTTTTTCTGTGGAGAATATTTAAGAATTCTGTCAGCATCTTTTCAGGCAAAGTATTCATATAAAGAGATGTTATATATAACATAAATATATAACAGCAGTGTGTTATAGGCCATATTTGTGACTCAGCCCTTATCACTGAAGAATCACAGGGAGGTCACAGGACAGCAAGGAAGGTCCAAGAGAAATTTCACCAGTCTGGGAATTCTCAAGTGTTACGGGAAATGCACCGTTGTCACTTATGCATCTCAGTTATAATGCAGGGGCAGCGTTCTGTTTATGTTCAGACACAGAAGGATCCTTCTGCTCTGAGCAGCACAGGATGCTCAGATTTGTCCCAGGAATCATGAGACAAAGCATGAGCTCAGTATAATGCTGGCTCTGCAGCTACACCCCGAGGGCACCTTCTGTCCCTTGTCCCTTGAGGTGGATTGAGGTTCTCCTGCTTTACGAGGCATATTACTGCCACTTCTAAAGGGGTGCTGAGGTAGATTCCTTGCTCTTTCCATGGACAGTGTACATTGCAGACCTCACAGTGAGGAATGCCATGCAGGAATACTGTTTCCTCCTCTGAGGAGTGGGATCTGTGACCCACACCAGCCAGGTCTACCAGCTGAGGGAACACTTGCTGCTCAGCAGTCAGACTAGCTGACTGACTTTTAGTCTGGCCATCAACAGGATTTTAAGGATAAAAACAATGGAAGAAAAGTGGGAAACTGTTCTAATTTACTGTGTGAATGACTAAAAAGTGTAAACGGAGTAGCAATCCAAGAGATCAATACCAAAGACCACAGAACACAACATTTTCCAAGCTTCTTTATTGAAAATAAGTTAAGATTGGTATATAAGAGTCCAGTTTCTTCTTTCTATCTCCTCTTTTCATCAGCATCTTAGTTACAAAAAAAAAGCATTATATGCCCAGGTGAAGCTTTGCAATGCCTGCCACAGCACCTACATCATCATTCTTGTGGCTGTGACTTCTGCAGCACCTGATGTTCCTTTCTACACTTGCATAGTTTTGTATGTGTGTCCACACACAGATACTATTTTCATTTTTGTTAGTTGTGGTATAGATTGAATAAAAGCCACAAGTTATAAATTCCTTTTTACAGAATTAGCTTATCTTTTTATTTCCTTTTCTAACAGCTTTCTGGACAGGTTATTTTTGGACATATATAGCATCTCAACTCCAGGGCTGCATCTGACTTTAATTTAGCAGATAGAAAAGATGTTTGCCTAAAGTCACCTAAAGGGACAAAAGAGAAGACCTTACTTCTTTGCCTTTCTGTGCTTGCAGTGATGGGTATTCACAGGTCTCTGAAAATACATTTCATGGGTTGTTATTCATAGAATCATAGAATGGTTTTGGTTGGAAGGGACCTTGGAGGTCATCTAGTTCCAGCCCTCCTGCATGAGCCCTACCACTAGACGAGGTTTCTCAAAGCCTCCCTTGCATTCTAACTTAAAAACTGTCAAAAACTTAGAAATACTGGTTTCTAAATCACTGTTTGGGAATTAAGTGATCTGCACTTCAGGAGATGAAATGCTAATGAGAACACAGTAGGACACCATGATAAAGTATTCAGTAGCCTTTACATTTTTGGAATGGTTTTACACAAGTCAGAAAGAGTATTCTATGACTTTCTTTCCTTCTTTCTTCCTGGTTGTGCCCTTCTTCCAGGATAAAACTCTGTGTGTGATACTTCTCCTTCCCATCAAGTCTTTGGCAAGTCAGGAAGCCACCCAGCCCATTACCTGCAGGTACAGTTGGACAGAGTGCATGTTGTGCAATGTTTAATTTTTCAACTTGTATTATTATCCAGCTACTCTGTAGACTCCTTGTTTGAAGAATAACTTCTCTCCAGCAAAGGAGCCTTGTGTGCAAAGGGTACTCCTCATAGTCCTTCTCCTTCCTCCTAATTTTAATTGTTTGGTGGCTTAGAAAACAAACTTCCTCTTGTTGTAACATCCATTCAGCAGACCACCCCAGGCAAGTATACAGTGAAAAAAACAGCTTGTACTGTGGCATGTACAAATTGCAGCTAATATCTCTTCCTTAGATATTCTTACAAATGAACAAAATTACCACAAAACCTCATGGCATAAATGCCAGTGGGGTAACTATCAATCTCACAAACACAGGTGAATTAAAATAAGAAGGTATTCATCAATAATTTATGCAAACCTCACAGTATCCCTACAGTTTGTTACATTTCATTGACCATAAAAAGGGAAACGTTAGGTACTTGGTTCCTCAAAAATATTAGGATAAATTTGGTCTATTTTCAACGTTTTTTCCTTCACAGTTTAGAAAAGTTTGAGCTACCACAAAGTTAAATGCCTGTTTTCCTGATCCCCACATCAGCACCATACTTCAGATTTTCTTAATTGGCTGGAGAATGATGTGTATAAAATAATCAAATTTTCCTTGAATCAGCAGGTTTCTGAGTTTTCTTGCTGCATGAATGAATAAGACTTTAATGACTCCAGCCAAATTATTCTATTCAACAACTGAGTGGAACATTTTGCATTGTTTTATCTCTTGCCACAACAATTTTCTCTGTGGGGAAATTAATGAAACCCTTTCAGATCAGCTTCATAAAGAAGATTTTCAATTTTTAAATTTTTTATTATTAATTTTTGACATTATTTTTAAAGCTTCAGAATTGGAACGTATAGTGAGAAATTTCTTTACAGCCTGAAATGCATAAACACTGCAGGAATTTCTATAGTTCTACTCTCCAGAGTTAAATTACTAGAATAGAATTTTTGGGGTTTTTAATAGTTTTGAGACAGCGAAAATTTAGGAACAGACTGAGATCCCAAACTGCATACTCAGTCAAGCATTAAAATCTTGTGGGGTAAGTATAGTATTTGTAACAACCCCATCTCAGGTTCCAAAATGCATCAAGTCTTCAGCATCATGTGATTAATTCTTGAGGATCCACTGCTGTTATTCCTGTGACTTGTTAATGTAGACAGAACAGGAGACGGTTAAGGTTTCCCAGGTGGAATTTAAATAAAAACTGACCTGCAGTATTAATCTTAGTGCAGATATTTTAGCAGTAAAATTTGATTCTTGGACTGTGATTGTTCTGCAACTCTTTCAACTGAAAACAAGGACAGACAGACTAAGCCTGGGGAGTAAAAAAATTAATCTGTCAGAACAGGAGGAAGAAAAAACACAGCCAGATCTTAAAATACCTTCCACCCATCCCTCCCTTCTTCCCAGGCCGAAATTACTTCACTGTGTCCAGTTCTGGGTCTTTCATAAGAAAGACACAGAGATCTTGAAGAAAGTACAGAGGAAGGTCACAGGCATGATCAGAGGGCTGAAGCACCTCTCCTCTGAGGATGGGCTGAGTGAGATGGGGTCGTTCAGCCTGGAGAACATAAGGTTCTGGGGACATCTTATAGTGGCCTTCTAGCACCTGAAGGGAGCATGTGGGAAAGCTGGTGGGAGACTATTTACAAGGACATGTAGTGATAGGACAAGGGATAATGGCCTTAAAATGGAAGAGGGTAGGTTTAGGAAGAAATTCTTCACTGTGAGGATGGTGAGACACTGGAACAGGTTGCTCAGGGAAACTGTGGCTGCCCCCTCCCTGGAAGCGTTCAAGGTCAGGTTGGATGGAGCTGCGAACAACCTGGTCCAGTGGGAGGTGTCCCTGCCCATGCAGGGGGGCTGGAACTAGGTGGTCCCTTCTGACCCAAACCATTCTATGACTCTTTGATATGATTCTCTGAAAGCAATATAAACTTCTTGCTGAAATCCTCTTTTTCTGCAGAGGGCTGCCTTTTTATTTTAGCACTATGAATTAAAAATCTTACACATTTTTGTGCTGATCACAAGCTGGTGCATCATAGTAAATACAGTAATTTTTTTTAATTATTATTTCTTTTTTTAATGCTTCATTTTCAATGTAGCTTTGTGACACCAAGAGAAAGGAAAATAGAATTGGAGCCCCTATATGCTGATTAAGCCAGATGGATGTTTATCCTAGAACAGATATAGTCAGATATTAGTCATTAGGGAAGTTACAACTGCCTGGAGTACCATTCTTGGCATCAGCCCACACACATTGCATTTAGTACAGGAAAAAAACAGCAGGACAGAGATGAAATAGAAAAAAAGGCTCTAACTCAAAAATAAATATTTTATTATGCTTTTTAAACTAATTACATACCTGAAATGCATGACCTCAGGAGATCTGGATGCTGTCTCTGGATATGATTTCATTTCATGACCTTGCTCTAAGCTCATAGCCTCAGATATGTGATTCTCAGATCTCTAACAGACAGCACAATATTCAAAGAGTGATGCAGGGATCATGCAGGCTTGAAATGGTGAAGTTACAAGCAGCCAGTGAGAAAGAGTAGACTAAGAACATCTCTAAGGTGATCTCTGATGCTTTGATAGTTGACTAAGGGTTGCTCATGAAGAATCTCTTCATTGGGTTTCAGAAGAGGCATGTGAAATTTAAAGAGAAAAATATCCTGGGTTTGATTTCTTGTAAAAAACAGAGAAACCACCATTAGATAAGGGTGGTAGAATTCTCTCCACTGGCTGGAGAAAATTCAAATCCTCACAGTATTATACTGCAGCTATGGATGAGATTATGACAAGCAGCCTTTTCCCTGTGAAAGGCACTTCTGAAAGCTCTGCAAGATTTATGAGTCAATAATAACAATAAGCAAAACCAGCTTTGCCTGTATGCCAGCAGCCTGAAGACTCCCTGAGCTCACGTCTCTTGGAAATTCTTATACATAGTGCAGCAAAGAAAAAAAATATATATGCTTTCATGGTCAGAGGAACATGAAAGGATTCCTGAAATCATTCCAAGAAACTACTGGTTACGATGTTTCCTCTGTATGTTACACACTAGAGTGACACCATCACGACTTTGAGACCCTGGACTGCTCTTTAGAATGAGCTTGGCTTCTTTTTAGTGGCCTTCACCTAAGCGGGGACATGATCAGAGCTTGTATACCTCTTCCAACCTGTCTTTGAATATTGGTGAATTTTGATTACAAAGAGAGTAATGGTTAGAAATGGCCCCGTGTAATAAAGTGCAGGAGCCATTGGATGTGGAATGTTGAGATGCAAAGCTGGAGTCTTCTTTTACTTAGAATGCTATTAGGGTTGAAGAGTATTCTGTCTTAATTCATCTCTATTTAAGCAGATTTTGGACTAAATTTTATCTTTTGCTTGTTTCAACTCCATTATGGAAAATGTTGTTTTCCTATCTAATGGCTGTTTATAGTGTTGATTACTCAATGGAATATTAAATTTCTCTTGAATTTCTGGGTTTTAATATAATACCAATAATAAAAAATCATAACTGGAGCATTTGAACTGCATAGTATTTCTTGCCTTCTCCTGTCAGGAGCCTGGAAGTATTAGGAAGATTCACAGGAATAAAATTCAACACTACAATGGTTCCAGCTTGGAAAAGCACTCCTAATTTCTCTTAGACTGGATGACTGAGCTGGACTTACTTTGTCTCACAGAGATAAATGCTAATGCATCATTCATAAAAAGTAAATGTTCATGGGTCAGAGAGGTAGAGGCAAACCTGGGAGATTTTGTGTTTATAAGTAGCATCACCACAGGCCTTACTATGAAGCAGCTTTGTCTCACATCCTTAACATGAGTTTTACACCTTGAGCTTCACAGGTACTGCAAATATAAGTTGCTTCAAATGAGCAGAATTAGAGTTTCTTGCTACATGACTAATTAGTGTAAGAAATCTTCTTGTCTCATAGCAACATAGATGTGATGATGAACACCTGCCAGCCCAGATGGTTTGGGGAGGAATTTTCTAGTTTAATGGAATAAAGTACTTGTGCTGAGCTTCCTCAAACTATTATTTAACAGAGATTTTGTAAGAAGTCTGAAATGTGATTATTGTGAAAACCTTACAAATAAGCATCTCCAAAAATGTCATGTTCAGCTGTCATCACTTGTCAAGTCATTGCTTTTAAATAATGCAGGCCTGTTACATCTTAGTCTGTCAGTGTGTGCTGACAATAGTATTGAACAGGCACAAATTCAGGAATACTGCAAAACCAATTGAATCCACAAAATCAAGATTGGACCCACAAATAAAAATTGGATCCACAAAATTACAAGATTTTATTTTATTAATTGCAGTCTCTATTCTAAAAAGCTGTATGAAGAAACAATAAGTTCCAAGAGATTTTTTAAAAATTTCAGAAAAAAGTTCAAATACCTTAAATATTTACTGAATTAAATCTTGCAACTTATGGCAGTAGTTCAGTACAGGTGTATTAAAACCTCAAAAATAGCTCTGTGTGCTAGAGATATTGTTGCAGCAACCTCATAACTTCCTGATGAAATTTTGAAATCTGGGATGTGTCTGCTGCAAGAATAGCTTAAAGCGTTTCTATCAGAACACAGAATACATATTTTGGTTAAATTGAAGAAAAACTATTTACATGAGACTAGCACAACTTACATTACAGGATTTGCTTATGAGGATTTCCTCTTTTTTCCTCTCTTGAGTTTTTTTGGGGTTTGTTTGCTTGGGTTTTTTTAATTATTATTCCTTTACAGAAGAGAGAAAGAAGAAAACTATATTAATTCAAAGGATTTGCTTATCTTATTTTTTTTTTTTACAAAATAGTAGGAAAGATCCTATGAGCCAGACTAAAAATACAGAAGCTTCTGAGGCACACCATCTGAGGTATTGCTTTTCTCATAAATGTATAAATCAAGAAACCTGATTGTTCTGTAACATGTACCATGGTTCTTTCTTAAAGGAAGTACAATACACTTAGAAAGTACTGCATGTAATAGCTTACTAATAATGTTTAGAGGCACAATAGGGACAATTTAGAGGGACAATAATGTTTAGAGGGACAATGCACAACAGGGAGCAAATTATAAAATTACAAAAATGCATTGTGAGTTCAAGACTGAAGTCCAGATTAAAACAAAAATGGCATTATACTTGTAACTGTGCATCAAAGCTGCTTGGTGTAGCCACCAAGATGAAAGATAATGACCTATTTCTACATTGGTCTCCTTCCCCACTGTAGGATCAAGCTCTCTTCAGGATCAACATCAGCTGTTAATATTAACAAAAATATGGTGAACGACATAAAATCTCTTTGAAACATTCTGTGGAATTTTAAATTAATCCATTTGGCCAAGCTCCAGGGTTTTATTTTTTTATGTTTGCTTTCCACAGACATTGGAGAAATGCAGTTTACTGGCAGGAATACTATGGAGACAAGTCTTAAATTACCCTTGGTATTTGTACTGTAGGGGTCTGTGCTCTTGTCTAATCAGGGAATAGAAATGAATCACTAAATCATAGAACACCGGGTTGGAAAGGACCAGAAGGGTAATATAGTCCAAGCTTTCTGGAAGAGATGCCACAGCACCCTGTCCAGCTGAATGCTAAGTATCCCAAGTTGGGTAACCCACAACTTCCCTGAGAGGATTATTCCAATGGCTGATTTTTCTCATGTGAAAAAATCTTTGCAATTTGATGGTTTAATTGTAAAATGAATATTATACTAGTGTAACTGAATTTAGAATCTTCTTAATTGATCTAGTGAGTGCAAAATTTCATTATTGGATAGATACAGCAATAAGACAAGTAGAAAACATCATAAATTCATCCATTGAAATGTGTTAGTTAAATTGTCCATTTAATGGATGTGAATGGAGCAATAACTCACATGAAGAAAAGAGAATGAAATTTTATGGATATGTTGCCTGACTCTGTAAATGAGGGCTACAAATCAAATAGAACAAAAAAAAAATTGTAAAAAAAATCATAGATATTCCAATTCACTAGTGGTTCCAATTATTGTTCAAGTACTTCATGTACTCGGCCTAATGTGCCAGTCCCTTCCAAGAGCAGACGTAAGAGCTGCCTTTCAAAAGAATCAAATTAAAATATACATTACAAGCACTATCTCTGTAACTTGATTGAATGTGGATGACAGCAAGAGATATCAGGAAACTGACATACAGAGGTTACAAGGAAAGGGTCTGAAAATCAGGAATGCTGATTTTGTGAAACTAATTTGAAGGACAAAATCTACATTTACTCTCCTATGCACATCTTTATTCTGAGTTTCTGCAACCAAATAAAAGTGCCATGAAAGCACAGACCTGACAGGCATTCCAGTGCTTCCATTACTGGTACAACCAGCAATACTCAGCTACTTGAGCTTTTATGTCTTTTAGGATTTTTCAAGGAGGAAAAATATGGCAGCCACTGAAATCTCTCAGCTGACTATTCTGCAGCCACAATGGATAAAACCTTCTTCCTCTCCTTCCTCTTCATAATTTCTGAATATGAAGGTGGTACTGAACTGTGTCCTTTTGTGAGATCTAGACCTCTAAATAGTCTTCCCAGATTAATATCTGCATATCATCTGGAAATATGCAAACTGATCCACTGCATAAAGTCATGTCAAATTTTCTCAGAAGAAGTGGACCAAAGTGCCTTGGCTGTTTCTACTTGAGTTTTGGATTCAAACAGTATTCACAGCAGAGATACATCTGTAATTTTTCATCTTCATTTTCACTGACTACAGATGGTTCTGTCCTGCAGTCTCGGGACATCTGTCTAAGCCTGTAACTTCAAGCCTAATGATATCTGTTGGCTTAGAGACTCCACAATGACTTATTCTGGTCCTGCTTCAGTGCAACTGCTGAGCAAAGTCTGGATCTGTGAAATCATACAAGGTAACAGGATGTGCAGACTTCACAGTGGAAGATACTCAAACTGAGTGCAGGTTAGAGATATCAATTAATCATATTTATCTTAGTCCAGAACTCCTGGGTATAATCAAAGTACAAATATTAATTACTAAAAATAATCTATTAAATGTTCACATTAAATATCCACTGGCCATAGTGAATGACTGTACCCTTCATGTTGTTTAATTAACGTTCCACAACAGAGTGTCTAAAACACTAATGAGAAGTCAGGAAGTCCTGCAAACAAGGCAGACAACATTACTTATATTTTTAATGATAGAGAAATGGGAGAACAGAAGCCTGTTTCCAAACACAAAAGCACCTTCCAGACCTCAATCATATACAATATATAATCTAGGATTGTCCTAAATTAAGGACAGAGTAGTGGAAAATGTACCCGAAGATCCTTGTATTTGGAAAAAAATTAGATTCATAGAACTTTTATATACTGAGTAACACTAACAAGTATCCATTCTGTTATGTATGTTTTTTGCAGATAACCAGTGGAGGCTGCAATATCTAAAGCTTTTCTCAGCTATAATGACAACTTCAGTTATTAAAGATACACAGTCTGGATATAATTTCAAAGGAAAAAAAATGCTGTATTTTGAAGGTTCTTATAAGAAGTGACTCTATTTACATTGAAACTAACTACAAATCCAACAGTTCAAAGAATCAAATATGGATTCCTCTTCTTCTTTTACTCACCTCCCAGTCTGTGAAGTAGGAATGTAATGAATTATAACATATGCTAAGAATACAGTCAGGAAAAAATGTTTCCAAATCTCTTGAAGAGAAAAGAGAAAACAGCAACACCTCAACATAGTGCTTGTTTCTATACAAAGAAGATAAAAAGCTTGATCTTTTGGAGTAGGTATGAGATGCCACTAGCTTTTCTGGAGGGAGGAAGCTGTTGGAAGCACCATGGACTGATTGCTCCTGAAGGGGACACGAGGTATTCGTGATCCTAGGGCAGAGTACCAGTGAATCTCCATCCCAGAGTATCCCAGATCTGAAAATTGTAGTCAGACCCAATCAAGAGTCCTAATATAAAGGCAGTTCTGTGGTGATGAGGCAGGACCAAGGCCCAGACATTAATTTACCCTGAAGGTCAGGGTTAGGATGAGGTACAGAGATTTCCAGACATGTACATTGTGATAAGACAAAGCTAAGAAATCCACATATAGGTCAGGGTAAGTGTCAACAGGACCCATGACTGGGCTATAGCTGAGCTAGAGACTACCCAGCTGAGAATCTTTTTTTTTCATTGGTAAAAGAGATCTAAGGTATTCAGAAGGTAATTAAAACATTAGTACAGAGATGTCAAACTTAATCTGATCTTTCTTTAGAAGTGAAAAAGTTTGACTGTTCTACTAGCTGGTAAAGACATGAGACAAAGAGAAAGGTAAAGCATGAAAGAAATAAAGGTCTGAGAACAGGTTTTTGTATAACAATTAGTAAAAGCTTCTTTTTTCCTCACCTTTTCAATTTGATAGGTGGTACAATGGTAAGTGTCTGTCTCAGAAATGCACAGTTTAATTATTAGCTTAGTCAAACACACTGATCATATTTCAAAAAGAAATGCTGATAGGACAGAGGCAAAGCTGAAATGAAATTATTTGATATCTACAAAGCCAACAGCTTTAAGGAAGTGACCAAAAAATTAAGTAAGAATTTTTTTTCCATGAGGTAGAACTGCAGATTCTCAGGTCTCTAGTCAGTAATATCATTCTTGGTACTTTTGCCAAAGGTTTGATGAGTCAGTAGAACTTCTCCAGGTGGTTCTCCTTTAAAGGGTATCAAATCCAAAATTCCTGTTGGTGTTTTCATCTGGTTTATGCTACCCACATTCTGCATTTTTGCATTTCTTTCTCCTAAAGAACAAGGTATTATAAGTTTTTGTGAAATGATGTTAATATACTATTCTAATCAGGCTGAAGGAATTTTATGGCTAGAAAGATCAATGTAATGAAAGAATAACTAACTATTTTAAAATGGTGCTTTCAAGAGGCTATTTCAGCTTCTAAATTCTCTCTAGTTATTTTCAAATAAAAGCAACTTATTTTGCCAAATTTTATAACAGTGTTGTTTCATTTTTTTGCTCACTCACTGCAGTTGAAGATGACAGGCTCACTGTGACAGGATTTTAATTAGTTTCCATATGTGATCTGTTTTTACCATGTGGCTCTGAGATTTTCTTTGTGTTAGAAAAAAAACCAATTCAAACAATTGCAATTATTTACCTATATCCATTCTAACATTCCCAGATCAGATGGCTTTGACACTTTTATGTTCTGTGTGCAGGGGTATATGTAAAAATATGTATATTTTTTACATATATTTAACAACAATACAAACATATATTGCATTTATATGTATACAAAAAAGAAGTACATATTTTGGTCTGTATACAACATATTGCTATATTTATCTATATATATACATGTGTGTGTCTGAACGTGTACTGTTGTTTAATTCCAGACTGTTTGGATAGACTTCTTGCTCTCTGAGCAGTCGTGTTAGAAGAAGGAACAAAGATAGACAGGAGGTCAACTGAAGGATTTTCAGCTGTTAAACTCAATTACCAGCAATGACTGAAATGAATTTAAAAAAGGCTTTTCTGAAGGGTGAATGTACTCTACTTTCAAATATCTGACGTGACAGTGCTTGGAGGCCCTTTCTGACATTAACTTAGCTCTGCTTACTATTTTATTTGTTCATGGAAGAGTGAGGCTTGTTGCATTGTTTTGTTTTCGGTTTTTCCTTTGCATCTATTCAGTTTTCATGGGCTCGCTAAAAACCACTGTCAAGTATACAATAATTTTCTGTATTCCCAAGATGTGCTGTTCATCTGACAGGAGCAATTAATTTACAACACACAAAGAAGAAAAAATGTTTTATTCAGAGTCGCAATAATTTTAAACAACAAAATGAAGTGTCAGGGGGCAATTTGGTTTGAATTACAGAGGAAGAAGCCCAACACCTATTCTAAAGAAAAAGTGATGGATTACTTTTTTTTTTTTAAGCTCATAAAACCCAAATAAAAGAAGGATGTTTCCCTTTTCAGGTCCTTTGTCTGATTCATTGTGTAGGTGCTGACACATTCCCAATTATATAATTATCTGCTCTGCACAGTTTCTAGTTTTGTAGACTGCTTCAAACTGCTCATTACATATAAATATATATATAATTAAATAGTCTCGCTAAAAATATTTGTGTCTTTCTCCTGAGTCCATAATTAAAAGTCTTTGGAATTATTTCTAAAAATGGTATTTGCTAGCCACAGTGAAGACCAGACATATTGTTGATAAGTATTTTTTGAATTTATTTTAGAGTAGTGTTTATTTCTCTTAGGAGTCTTCCACTTGCAACAAAAATAATTTTAAAACTTGGAACTTGGTACAGAAAAGCACTTAAGCACATACTAAATCTGTCACAATTCAAGATAACCTATTAGTACATTCATGAGTTTTGACCCTGGAAACAACAATTAGACCACCTAGCCTGACACTTTATATATAAAAAAAGGGAAAATTTAATGTACTTATTGCTGTAATAACTTCTGAATGTTGTCTTTTACTATTAAACATTTTCCAGAAATCTATTTTGACATGATAACTTCAGGTTATGTGGTGTTCATAAGTTGTGTATTCTTACCCACAAATGCTGAATGAAGGTAATTTTTGATTTATGTGACTTAAATCTCTATTAAAAATTAAGCAGTTTTTATCTCTGAAGGAAAATCTTTTCCCATATCAAAGCCCCACACATGGACATCACTGAGGGATCTAGATCAGACTAACATTCAGCTATATTCTTTTTCCTGTAAATGCCAAAAATCTAGCTGTGTTAATATGGGCAAAATGGATATTAAACTATGGTGAGTTCAGGAGATTAGTTTTATGAGACAGGATTAACCAAATTGATACTATTACAATCAAAGAAGAATAATGTAATTTTGATGGGGGCTTACCAACAATTCTGTAGTATTATAAATATTTTTTAAAGCATTTTATTATTTTTGCCTTATGAATCTTACTTCCTGAGGAAGGCTTATTAATGACAAGGCATATTAAGTTGTCAGGACTACATCAGGTAAGAAGTTTTTTTATACATGTAACACTAGATCACATAATTAAGGAATAAGAAAAGTTACATTCCAGATACAATCTTTCATCAGAAGCTACAAAGTGCAGATTTTTATATAAGAAACAGTTTATATAAGATGTTTAGTATGTATGATAATGAACAATAATGAACAATTCTGTGCAATTCTGTGCTTTTTGTTTGGTTGGTTTTTGGTTTGTTTGTTTTTTGTTTTGTTTTGTTTTGTTCTGTTCTAATTGTTGTTTTTGGTTATTTGTGGGGTTTCTTTGTTTTTGTTTGTTTGTTGGTTGGTTGGTTTTGGTTTGGTTTTTGGTTTTGTTTTTTTTTTTTTTTTTTTTTTTGTTTTTTTTTTTAATTGATGTCAGCCTTGCCCTCGGTCTGCTGAAATTTTTGGTCAAATTTTTTCACTATTTTCAACAACAATGGTAGAAATTCCTTAATAAGGGTGATTTTCTTCCTGGAATCATACAGTTCAGTGGCAATAATAAAAACAAAAGTCACAATAAAAGGTGCACAATCTTGCCTGGGAACCTTGGGATGCAGATTTTGTTCTTCACTGTCATATTATGTTCTAGGAGGAAGTTTTTCCCTTGCGTATATGACTGTAAAATTCTAATCCTCAAGAGGTCTCAGCAGTTTTTGGCCAATAGAGCTAAAAATAATATATTAACCTAGGGACTCCCTGGAGCCATAAATTGGAGAGTTCAAACAGCCACTTGCCTCACTTAATATATGCCAAGAGGATGGTGAGCATCAATTTTAGCTTGCAACCACTCATAACAGAAAACAATAGAAGCTAAGAATTCATCTACAGGGTGTTTTTTTTGTTTGTTTGTTTCTTTCTTTCTTTCTTTCAAAAAATCAGAACAGGAATCAAAGGCACTGTAATTTATATGATACAAAAGGAAGCAAACAACCTCCATCAGAAAACATCAAACCTAGATATCTGCCTCCCTCTGTCCTTTGGTCAAGATGGGCCCTCACTCAATCCCTGTATAGTCTAACATATGGAGTCCTCGTGGACACTGTTTTCTCAAGAAGCATTCACTGGAGGTAGAACACTGACTTCTTAGACAAGCCTATCAGCTGCTCTTCATTTTCTGAAAGATCTGTTTACTGCACCTAATAGAAATACCTCATTTACTCAGTACAAATACTAGCAAACACTTAATTCTTTCAAGTACAAAATGTCCTTGTCTTCTTCATTCAATAAACTCTACTGTGATCCAGCATTCTGATTTCTCTACTAGCAAAATGTTATTACGAAGAAGTCTTGTAATCTCTTTACCACTGCTTCCATATAATTAATCAATTCTTACTTGTGCTCTTAGTGAGTACTGAGGTGAAAAAAAAATATATCAAAGTACTTTGAGAAATCCCAGCCAACCAGAAAAACCCAACAACCCCACCTCTCACTTTAAAACTTACTAGGAAACTCCTTAATTGACAGTCCCGCTAAAGTTATTTGTTCTACCACCATCTGCTTGTGTGGGATCACTCCTTCCCAGGCTTTGACTGCTCTAATGATATACATGGGTATATCAGCAGCTTTACATTTGACAAAAATAGAAAATAGATTAATACCCATACCTTATCATAGACTTCTCATGAAGATCAGGCACAATGTTAATCTCTCCTTTGAGGATGATAATGGAGTTGGGGTGACTGTCAGCCCCATGTTTGAAGAATACCATGAAAATTAGACTAACAATTAAAAGAGTCAGCAAACTCAAAGCAATTAAGCTTTGACTTGAAAATTAAATGCTAGGAAAAATAATAGGAGTTGCTTGTAGGTTTGGAGTACTGTTGGAAAATTTACTCAAAATTTACTCAAAATATGTTTTTACTATGCTCCCTGGGAAGTTCAGTGAATAGACAAATATTCTATACAAGAATTTTAAGTAGTCAGTACATGTAGAGAGATATGGTGCCTACCACATTTTCTATTTTTTTTTAATTATTTTTGACAAGAAAAAGAATGAAATTAGATATTTGTACGGCTCATCTTCCACTATGTTGTGAAAAAGTGACATGAGGCTTGCAGATCCCAGGTTGCCTAATACTGGCATTTGTTTAAACCACATTCTTTTTTAGCTGAAAATCATGACTGGCTGATACCACTTCATTCACCAGTTTCAGTAGAGATGTGTGTTGCTGTATCCCCTTCCCATTTTCCTTCAGCACTTTGCATTCTGTTTCTCTTTACCTGAGTCAGTGGAGTTCCTGCTATCAGCTGGGGCTGGTAAAGAAAGCAGAGAAGAGACAGTGGCATTGCCTGACCAGTTTTATAAACTGAGGAGTTCCCTCACACAGGAAATACTCAGTCAGTTCTCCAGCTGCTTCGTTTTCACATTTTTCCATAAGAGCAGCATGAAAGGAACTGATGGCCTGGAAACCCAACCTCCATGTTTTAGGTACACTTTGTGATAAATAGAAACAACCACTTGAGTCAGCCTGTAGCTATTGAACCTTAGTCCTTTAGAAAACTTCTTGTGTTACCTTATGTGTCTATTTTCTTTATGTAGAAAAAAGAAAGATGGTTTTGTGAGTTTTAAATGTAATGTTCCCCAGTTCAAGAGGAATACTAAGAGCTGGAACAAAATAGACTATTTCTAAAGCATAAATTGCAGTAAAATCACTGTTAAAACACTCTATTAGGCAATGTCTTCTGAAAAAAAAACCTGTTAGATGTTTTTCTTATAAGTAAATAAATGTAAGTATTATTAGGAAAAAGTTATAATTAATTTGGGCACTCTTGTATTAAATGTTTCTAAGAGAAGATTATTTTTCTCACAAAACACTATTATCATTTCCCCTCCCTTTCAGAACTAAAAAGGATTTCTCCAGAGATAGTAAAAACAGATTAACAATTTATTTTTTTTTAATTGCTAGTTTTAGTTTGTTTACTGTGGAGCTTTTTATTTTCTGCTGAAAATGGTACCATTTTTCTCTGGCAAATCAAATCTGCCTGGATATTCTACTTCTCTGTGGCTGTGTAAAATTTAGAATTTCCTACAATTAACCCTCTTCATTAAGAAAATAATGAACAGATTCTTTCTTAGTTGTGTTTTCTTTGCTGTTGCTGTTGTTTTGTTTTGGTTTTTTTCCCCCCCTATGTGTATGTTTGCTTCACGATCTACAGGCACTCTAGTTTAAAAAAAAAATAAATTCTTCATTTCCTTCTTGATTTCAGTAGTTTTTTAAGAAGACACAGGCTTCATAAGAGGCTTAAAAAGGTTCAGTCTTCATAAGATAAAAAGGTTCCTGAATTACATCCAATGATGAGATGTCAGTGAACCAAACTGCCTTATAAAGGCTCTACTACTGTATATCGTTGCATTTCAATCTTTTAACTCTTCAGAACCCCACGTGGGAATTGAGAAAGAGGAGGGCAGTGCACAGGGTTGTGCAAAAGAGGAAAAGACAGTCAGCTTGTCAACCACTGATCTACTTTCTTTCAGGGATGTTAATGTGAGGATACATGAAGCTGAGCTATAGTCAGTCTTGTATGGAACTTCCCACCATAGCTTCGTAGCAGAAAGTGAAAACTTTCTGTTTCCCTAACTGAACAGGATCGTGGATAAAGAAGTATCTATGTCAACTCTGTGCTGTAGCCTAAGAAGAGATCACTTCATCAAATATCACCTTCCAGAAGAAGATAGGCACTGGATTATCTCTTGTTAAATCATTCCTGAAAGATGCATATAGAAATTGGGTTTGATTGCCAATAAGGGCAGTTTTCTGCTCTCTTCTTGAATTCATTTGTACTTTTATGTACTTCTGCTGACTTAGCATGTCTAAAAGATGAAGAAATCAATAGCCATAACAGACTTACAAAAATACCAGCCATCATATTATCTCTCCCTTTAAAGATGAAATTTTGACTTCCAGAAACTTATGCTGAGATGGCACCTAATAGCTTTTCAAAACTAACGTTTAGCTGTAAAAAAAAGACATTACAAAAATAGAAGATCTCATAGAAGAGTTTCACTGTGGAATCACATTACTCAGAATTTATGATACTGAAAACACTTCTAGGCAGCATTTATTAGTAAAGTATTAATTACTAAAAATTACATGAGCACATCAAAACCAAATGATCCCAGAACATGTTACAATGTAATATTTTCCAGTGTTTAGTGTTTACGTACTCAATTTTTTGACTGGAAGCCATTCATTTTTTCCTAACGTTGGTGAATTAAGTAAGTTGCACAGTAGAGTACTGTACTGTAATAGCATCTTTGGTGTCAGAAAATTAGTCAAGGCATGAATCAGACCTTCATTCATTGTGAGAAATCACACATATTTAAGTTAATTGATAATTCTTTGGGACAAAGCCCTCATGTGGTCTCTTGGCTTTGTTCCACTTATTTCTACAGTTCCCTTTTAAACAAAAACTCTGCCAGGACAAAGGGTTGTTATTGTTCTTGTAGCTGGGGCAGATTTTCTCAATGTAAACAGGAACTATAATGTGGTAGGTAAGCACAGAGGGTACTTCTTCACAGCTGACTACTGGAAAATGACAGCACCTGGTGAGTAGTTAGAAACAACAGGCCTGAAGCAATATGTTGAAAGAGAAGGTTCAGACACACAGGGCTTGAGATTGTCATCAGGCAATGTGTCAAGCTAATAAAACAGAAACAAATTTGGCAGGCAATGAAGTTGGCAGATTCAGGAGCATCCTCAGGGGACAACAGGACAGTGGAGAAGCCACCATAGTGCACAAATTGAGAATTTTCCCAATGTGTCTCCAATCAGAATTACTTGGTTTTATGTGACTACTCTTCCTCTAATTTGGGGCAGTAGTAAAGAGACTCACACCAGAAGGGGAGGATATGTGTCACTTCCAGTGCCTGCTACCTCTGCGTCAATTGTCTTGATAAATCATATTTTGTTACTCGTTCATGTAGGAATCACCTGACTGCCCCAGAAAAAGAATTGAAAAGTCTTATAAGAATATAACTAGAAAGTTATAAAATTTTCTTTATTAGAGACTTTAATAAAGACTTATGCTTTTAAGGTTTTTGGAGCAGTATAACACTTTTAGGTCTGTAGTTTATAACCATAACCTGGTTTGATTATGTATGATGCTGATTCTGTAAATTAGCATAAAAAATTATGAATAAAGCTAAATATTAACAGAACATATTTGTTTCTTCAAATAGTAGCAAACAGTGCTAAACAAATATACATGTCCCCAAGAATGAAATATTCAACTGTGGAATGTGATCTGCAGTTTATATGTTGATATAGTGAGAAAGGGAATGTGTTTATTCTACATTATTTATTTTTGACTTGTGCCAATTTGGAAAATTACACAAGAACAAGTTGATGCAATAATAAAAATAACTGAATCAAATTAATTTCAGTGAACAAAATGCAACATGAAAAAATATTGGTTTACAGTGTTCTTTAGATTTAGGTCCAAATAGCCAAGATTCCTGCATTCCTGGCCTACTGTGTCCTATTCTAATTCCAGACATTGCTGAAGCAGCTACAGTTAATAAAATGTGAAGAGTAATTTTAAGTTAGTTAATCTATTAATTCTGCCTTTTACTACCACTTTTCTACAAATAGTTTATAAATACAGATATTATTTTCATCTGTCTTTCAAATAATTATTTATATGGCAATAAAATTAACATTACCTCTACTTTTAAATTTTATAAGACTTCATGAATGTTCCCTTCAGCTTTGCTACTGAACCAGTGAGTTTGGTGCAGTGCCATACTCCCCTTGACCTAGTCTGCCTCCAATTGTCTTCTGCTAGCTGTCCACCACCTACTCTCCACCACCAATTCTTTGTTGTCAGGTTTCCTCTGGGATCTTTTTCTCCTCTGATTCTCTACTTGGACAGCTTTGCACAGATCAACCCCCTTTGCAGTGCCACTCCTCCAGGTGTCTGTCCTGGTGCCATTCATCATTTCATCCCGGCGCTCTGACCCCTCCTTCAGACCAACTCTGCTCTGCAGCTTCCCGCTTCCCTGCTTCCCGAGCAAAAACTTCCTATATTGCCCTTTCTGGCCTTCCATCTCACCAGTGTGTTAGATGCCCATATTTAGGCTGGTCAAATTTTTTAATTTTCTATTTCAGAATAAAAGGTCTTGTCTAATGATACAGAAAGCTCTCCCACAAGGCAGTTCTCAGGTTTTCCTCTTCCCCCGTTCCTCCTCTGCACTCATCCCCCCTGCTTGATTGCTTCATCCTTCTCCCCCTAATATAGGATATCCTGCAGACAGGGCAGGAATGAGCTCTGTGGTGCCTTTAATGTGAGACTTCTCACTCCATAGCACTAAGAAGAACTGCTGCTGATGTTCAAGGCTTTTGTAGAGTCTGCTGTGTAAAACCAGTGCTGTGGTGCCATGCAGAGAGTCATGGCACAAGTGGCAGAGAGGACTGGCACAGTGCCATGACACAGGGAGAAGCAGCACAGTGCTGGCTGGCAGGGAGGACCAGCCCAACACCACTTGCTGGGCACTGGGGAGGAGCCGTGCAGGTAGGAGCAGTGTAGCCCCATGCACCATCTGCCAGTTTGTGTAGAGTTGTCCCAGCAAAGATTTGGCGGTTCAGAAGCTTCCAGCAGAGACTTGGCAAAGGGGAAAGTTGGTGACAGAGTTTTTATGGCAGACAGCTGGTGGCCGATAGTTTGTGGCATCCAGATATCCCTTTCCTCAGGCCAGGTTGATTTAATCCACTGTGCTGCATAATTTGTCTTTGCGTGAGAAGCTTGCTTGAAAGATGTAAATTTTTTCTATGCAATTATAATGGAACTCTCATCATAAGCACAGAGGATGTCTATGCACATATACTTACCCTGCCTGAGGCCTTTCTTATTACTAAGTATCAAATTTAGAGAGCATGGACATGCATATATGTAAACAGAGGTTTACCTCTCTAAGGACATTTTGCTGCCAAAATGCAAATGGCCACTGGCTCTAGGTGCTGTGTAGTTTAGTATCAGCTGAACATTGGTAGTGAGAATTCTTTTGGGGTTTTAAAGGTAATATTTTTTCTTTGTTTGTTTTGGAAAAATAATATACTACTTAAATAATTCAGATTTTGGGTCTATTTTTTTTAGAAGAACAATTGAGCCCTATTTGTAACACCAGAAATAAGAATATTTATTATTTGATGCAAGCCTTAAATTTATTAAGGATAAAGTTTATGGGTTTTTTCATCCTACATATCTGTTTCACACACTGATGTTTTTCATAGTTTGTTTTCAATGTATTTTATCAGTATAAAAATCCTACGATGACTTTTCCCCCATGTTCAAAGAATGGTTGTGTAGGATTAATAGTAATTTTTCAAGTCAACATCTGCACAAGGAGCTAAAAAGTTCTTACGTGATGGTTTTGGTTCTTTGAAAATCTTGTAAGTCGATTAGGTTAGATACCATTAATGCACCTTTGAAAGACAAGACACTCTTTTCATCTAGGTGAATCAAAGGACCATAATGAATAAAGTAAAAGTAGTAACACTACCAAAAGTACTTGGTAGTTGCTTGTTCATGGAAACGTATTTTTTTGAGCTTCTCAGGTGTTTTGGTTTCTTTCACCCTGACAAATAGTTAAGTCTTAATCAATAATTAATGTAGTTTTTCTTTGCAAATCTCCAATTGAATTTTTCATCTCCTGTACAATTTTCCTTTCAGAAAAATTAACATCATATGGATGTGAAATATTAATATATATACATATATAAGCTAGGTCTTAACATGCAATTCATATTTTAATAACATGAAAGCTGTAATTCAGTGACAAAAATTCTTTCCACAGACACACATGTATTTTAGAATAGTGTGGTCTTTATTGCAAAGTCCTTTTCAAAAGGCTTGTTTGTACCTTGTAATTGGTTTTCTGAGTTTCTACTTTGCACGAGAGAAGAAACACTGATGAATCTGCTTTTAAACTTTGCTTTTCTGATGAAAAACTTTCCTACAACTGTAAAACAATATTTGACGGACAAAACAGTCAACATTCCTTAGTAAAACTGCTAAATTTCAAATCATTACCTGATATTCTATAAGACATAGTGAAAAAATGATGTATTTTGTTTCCCAGGCCAATATGAAACCGTCCCTCAATAACTTATCACTTGTGGGACAGAAAAGAAATTAAAATCAACCCTTCTGTGAGTATCCAGGTGAAACTAATAGCATCACTTCATGTCCATGTACCTGCAGGTAGCTTCATAAGCAGAAATTACCTTCCAATACTGTTGAAAATGCATGATCTAAAGGAGAGTCCATCCATTTCTTCAAAGCTATTGTGGCTCTGAAAGCTGTCATATAAGTATGAGATTCCCTTTGGAGTTTAATTTCATAAACTGATAAAAGGCAAGAGGAAAATAAAAAAATGGTGGATTAATTTCCCTGTGATGGGTAACATTTTTCATGTGTGATAGTGATGAAATGGTAATTGTCTCTGTTACAGAACTGCCCGCTGCTTTTTCCGCCACACCATGTAATGGGAAAGGGGAGAATGCAGCTCTTACTTCTTTACCTCATCTTGTTGCAGTAAACACTCATGACTAAATAGAACTGTGGAGAACATTTTTTCATTTGGATTACAAATTTAGAGTTGGAAGTCTTTGAACCTTGTAATTTCTTACAAGGAAGAAAGCCACTCATAGAGCAATAACAGAAGTAGGGCTGCATCCTCAGCCCTGAATAAGCTCACCTAAGGAGTCTTCCAAAGCCACAGACTACAGAAGTGCAAAAGATTACATTAGTTGAGCAGTCATATACTGCAGTTAGGAGAGACTGTTTCCAGGTTTTCTCTTGCAAGTTTCTCACTTTTGGTTGAGACTGAAGTTTAATGAAACATGCGGTTGCAATCAGGAAAGAAGATTGCTTGCAAGTAAGAGACTTTGGTTTTCAGACAACTTTCTGTCCACCTACATGTTGTCAAAACTTTTGGTAGATGTATCAGAGGTAGATATCTATTTAATATCTTTGAAGCCATTTTTAGAGAATTAATTTGGAAGAAACCATGAAAAACATATTTGAAAATCTAATGAGTTGTAATAGAAACAGATCTTATGGAATCAGAATTAGAAATCAATCTCTGTAATGAGAAATTAAAAGTAGATTTTCATGTCCCATGGCAGAGGTCACATTTGATGGTAGCATAATCATATGTAGGATAATATGGTTTGTAGGATAATATGATATGTAGGATAATAAGGTTTGGCCTTAAGTTGCAATCTGAGCTTTTTTTCAAGGTAGCTGAATGCTAATCCTTCATTTAAGTTTTAGTAAGTGTATCCTAGCTATAGTAGGTCCTATGCATTGATTTCTGAAAAACTATGATGTGTCTATCAGAAATGTTAAAATTATAAATAGGGGAAGAAATTGCGAGCTACCTGATGTATATCCTTGAACTTCTACTCTCTAGCATAAACACACACACACACACACATTGTTTTGAGGCACAAAGCTCCATGTATTTCTGTAAAATTAAAAGGACATCCTCCACCTCTGTCATGTAAAGAGACAGTCATTGAGGGATGGTACCAGAAACAGCAGTGAAATAATAGCCTCTGCTAATCGTATCAGCAGAAAATAATGAAAAGAAGGCAGTTTATGACTGAAACAGAGGTGGAAAAGGGACAGTCTTAAAAACAGGAATTGTAAAACTTGAGAATGTGGATATAGGAAAACAGCAGAGACTGTAAAATTAGAAAAAATTAACTAGATTCACTTCTCTCTTCCTTCAAAGGCAATGCTAATCCTAAAAGTTCAAAATAATGAGAATATGAAATACCAGTGTGAAAGAAAATCTTAAAAATGCATAGCTCAGGTCATACAGATTTCTCAGTAATAAATGCACTTTCTCAATAGGGGAAGAATGTGTCTCAGTGGGGGCCAGATTCCCTCTGCTCATGTTGAACAATGCAAGGAAAGGGACAAACTGTGAAGTGTGAAATAATGAGCTTCTCAGAAGGAGCAGTGGTGTTGGATGAGGTAAATAAAACATGATGACACTTGTCTAGACAACCACTGGTGCTGAATTAATTGTGAACGAATATACTAGCATGCACTGTTGCATTATCTAAACAGTATCTCCCCATGCCTACCCTCCAAAGTGTTGCTTTTTGCATCTTCTGTGTCACATACACTAGCAGTGGTTTGCAGTTGTGGTATTTTCCTAGCAAGGAAGCAGTGTCCCTTCTCCCTGTCATATTCCTCTGAGGAAACCTGGGGTTAGGCATGAAGAATGGCCTCTTCATGAAGGATTTTATACATGGATAGTCAGGTCAGTGGTTTTTTTTATCAATACAAACATTCACAGGAAACTAATGCAACATTCCCACAAGTGTGTTCACAAATGAAACATGTTCCTGAAATAATTTTAAAAGTCGTGGTCTGACACTTGATGTAAGAGGGAAGGAGTCAGGCTGCCAACGAGGAGAAAGACCAAACATTCATACAGGCTGTGAAGAAGGTTTTATCACAAATACTATGTGAATTATTTATAGGTTTGGATCACCAGGGGTGAAAAAGGGATTTACACCTCTAATATCCTGAATCAGTGATTCAGACACTAACTTTTGGATAAAAGGAAGCATTATACCTTTATCTTCCCTGTTCTTTAGCAAGGCAAAGCTGGTGAAAATAATCAACTCCCAGACCAAAATGTTCCTACCACTAAATACCACCACCTTAGCAGTACATGGGTTGCTTTCTACCTTCTTTAAGGTAGGAAGAAAGATGTATGGACCTAACACACAGATGACTACGTTACAGACACTGTGCATGACAAGCCTGAGATTCATACTGCTGGGCAGTGTTTCAACCAGAAATTAGGTTCATAAAACTGGATTTTGTATGGTTTAGTCCTTCCTTCTTCCAGTTTCAGTTCTTTGTTATTGTGGCTTAACCTCAGTGAACAAGTAAGACTCACACAGCTGTTCACTCACTTTCCCCCAGCGGGGTGGGTTAGAGAATCAGAAGAGAAGTGAGAAAATTTTTATGTTAAGATAAAGACAGTTTAATAAAAGCTGTATGCACAGGGGAAGCAAAAAAAAAAAAAAAAAAAAAAAAAGGAATTACTTCACTGCTTCCCACCATCAGGCAGGTGTTCAGCCTTCCCAAGAAAACTCCATCATATGTAATGGTTACTTGGGAAGACAAATACCATCAATCCAGACCATTCCCCCTTCCTTCTTCTTTTCCCCAGCTGTTACTGCTGAGCATGATGTCATATGCTATGGAATATCTCTTTGATCAACAGGAGTTATCTGTCCCAATCGTGCCCTCTCTCATCTTCTTGTGGACTCCAAGCCTCCTTGTTGGTGGGGTAATGAGAGAAGCAGAAAAGACCTTGAATCTGTGTAAGCACTGCTTGGCAGCTGCTAAAACATCTCTACATTATCAACATTATTTTCAGCATGATTCCAACATATAGACCATAGTAGCTGCTATGAAGATAATTAACTCTATCCCAGCCAAAACCACCACATTCTCCACATACCATTTGTGTCATGCTCAGGTCCCATACCACCCAATACATCCTCATTAACTACCATTCCCCTTCTCATCCTTTGATATAATAGGCAAATACCATTACCTTAAATATGGACCACTCTTGTAAGATGTCCACAGAATGACTAGAAATATCCACAAAATGCCCATAGAGTACATTTAGCCCATGACTTTGGGTTCCATCTCTTATGGTGGTGTCACATTTATTCTCACTAAAAAACATCACTGCTTGAACTATTGAATTAGGAAAGCTACTTGGACATATAAATTGTTAGATATACTGAAGATATGCTAGGCCTATATAAGATTTCAATTTGACTTTCTTTAAGACAGCTCTTTTAACAACTGTTTCTGCATTCCATGACTAGTTTACTCATAGACATGCTAACTCTCCTGGGAATCTAAATACTAAATTGTAAAGCAAAAGTAACTTATTTAAACCAACGAATACCATCTTCATAAAATGGAGAGGAAAAGTATAGGATAGCATCTATTTACAAAAGTAACTATTTGAGAAGTGGCAAAGAGCAAATATATTCCTAAATCGTTGTTCACACATAAGTTAAGCAAAAAGAGTTTACATTTCCTTAATAAATTATTCACTGAAAATCATTCACTCAAATCCCTCTACATTAAGGCTTCTAATTTTTCCAGGATATGTGACAAATGACTTCACATCATTTAAATCATGCCTGGATGCAACTGTAGAGCCTCCAGCAACATGCAGCTCAAGTGGGAAGAAGTGTAAATACTCACAGCAGCTTCCATATCAAAAAGCAATCACGATTCTCATTGAAACAAGCTGAGCTCTTTAAAAGAATGTTAATCAGTCCTCTTCAGACAGATCATCTCACTGGAGACAATGAACAGTGAGTCCTCTACTGTTTACAGTCTCTGAACAGGTACATTTAGAGGGACTTATTTGTGGAGGATATGAAAAGTGCGTTACATTAAAATCTTTTCAGAAACTCTGGTGATTTTTTTTTTCTACATCTATAGTGTTATATTTGCAAGTGGCTGGAATGAAACACCCCTGCCAGAATTATTAAACACAATCTGGAGTTTTCCTAGAAATTAGAAGTAACCAACCCCATCACGGAAATAACCTCTTCTACGCAGGCTTCAATGATATGCTCTATATCATCAGCTCCATTGAGGAAACTATGAAGAAAACAGCCAGCTATGTTCTTGATCAAGCTCCTGAACATAAAACTGGAGGTTATTTACATAACCTCAGGAATATAAGAAATCTCTCTTCTCTGTGTTTTATGGTATAGATATATGTTTGCTCATCCAAAGGAGAAAATATTTTAGTGGACTGTAAGGCTGCTGAGGTTAAGCTGTGCATACCATTGACAGAAAAGTGGAATACATTTAAAGTAGGCAGAGATGCAAACCAGCTCTTTGTTCTATGTGAAACTGTGTTGAAGTAATTCTATTCCTGTATCTATTTCAGTATCTAGGCCTTCTTTATAGTGCTGTATGCACTATTTCTAGCTGAACAAGAGGAGGAATATAAGGTGAAGTAATCTCACCTTTCTAAGCAAAATGACTGAGAAATTTTGCTGCTTTTCTCATTAACCGAAACACTATCTATTTTTGGTGACCTGTTTTTAAGTTTCTGATTATCGAGCTGATTATCTATTCTGACCTTAGCCCTGGCTGCTTGGTAAAGTCAGCAATAAGTATGCTTTGCAAAATGTGCTCAGAGTCAAGTAATACTCAGTATAAAAATCTATGTACTCAGAACACAAAAAACCAACAAAAAAAATATAAAATTTTGTATAATTACATTGAAATATTTTATTTAGATAACAGAAATGTTTAACTCGTTAAGCTTTCTGCAGGCTGTAAAAAACATTCAAGCTCATTTTTTTAATAAACAGAGACATGGATTGGAATGTGGATGTATCCAAAGTGCTTTTGATATGATGGTCAGAAACAACCTTAAAACGTTCAGAACATGATATTTTTTTCAATCATCTTTTATAAAAAATCCTGTGTCGCCACAATCTATCAAGAATTATAAAACAATGAAAAACTAATATTTTTTTTATTATTTTTTTTAGGTTGCTTTTACCATAAGAAGCTTAGTAGCTAGACTGAAAGAACTTAGAGTCTGCAGTTACCAGATAGTACATTGTTAATTTTCCCAGTTATTTTTCTTAGGTAGAAAAAAATGTAAAATGGGTTTTCTTGGCCTGAAATTAGAGATTTCTGGATGCTTATAGAGCCTTATACCCACCTCTAGATTATGAGATTTGGACAGTGTCACAGTTCTTGATCCAAAGTAGGGTCTAAATCACAAAGTAAAAATATCAATAATAGGGAATAATACTATAATCTAATTTATCTTCTCCAGAAAAAATATCAAGCTGCCTCTTTATTCTCCTCAGATATTCATATTTTTTAAAGGTAATTTAAAATTGTGGTCTCAGGAGCGAGACCAATGAGAAGGAACAGTGACACCGGTGGCCAGGCAGCAGGAGGTGGTGATTTTCTTTGGAGGGTGAAAAGAATGCTAATTGTCCTTTCTTTTCTTAATAGCCCTTTCCCTGGGGTGATTAATTTGTTAAAAAACCTGTGTTTCTCTTGACTCTTAACTCCTTCCTAAGACTCTTTTCAACGTGGTGTCATTTTTCCTGAAATAAACCCTTGCAATTCATTCAAACCATAAAGCTGGTTACTTTTGCAGTTTGTAGGATGTACATGCCAAGTGTTCAATATTCCCTCACAAACAAAATATAAAATATTAATAGTTACAGACCATACCAGGACCTTAAGCCACAAAAGTACAGTATTCATCTTTGATGTGGGTTGTGTTGATAGATTTTCCTTTATCCTGCAAAAGAAGGAAACTGTGAGAGAGCAGCGACGACTTGGTTTTTTCTCCCCAGCACTGATAAACACCCAGAATGGACTGCAGCAGCTTGCCATAAGCCACTGTCTGTTCAGTCTCTGTGGCACCACTGTAGCTGTCAGGTTTATTTAAATTGCTCAATGCCAACTATGTTTTGGCTTCAGTAGCACTGTCGTATACAAAGCACTGTATCTGAGGCAGATGCAGTTTCAGGTTTTTAAATGGCAACAACCTCTCTCCTAAAATATATTGAGGATGTACAAAAGGGGGGCTGAAGACTGCTTCACCCACTGTGTCTCATGACAGCAGAGGAGTAATTTGGCACCTTCAGAAACAAATCACATACAGCTTAATGACTGTTAGTTTCACCTAGAAAATAACAGACCATATATATATTTAATATTCTGTTCTACTAAGAAGGATCTCAGCATGTGGTTGCTGACATTCACTCATTCAGCTGCATGAGTACATGCTTAAGAAAGGAAACTTATTAGCTTCAGTAATGACACACAAGCTCAGTTCATGGCCAGATCTGAACTACTGCTCAAATTCTACAACCCCCCAGCTGAAATCATTCTGTGACTTCACCCAAAACTAACTGACACTTGAGAGAAAAAACAAGAGGAGATCAATTTGCCTGCTACTATGATGTCTAATTAAAACACCGTATGTGCTGAGAGACTTGTCACAGTTTGTTAAACCACTGAAGGAGTTGCTGGCATTAACTCTATTTTAGAGGAAAATCCTCCTTTTATATTTGTTACAAAAAAGCTAATTTCAAATTTAAATCTGGGAATCCTATTAGTTTCTGTATGCGTATTATATTCTCTAAATATAAATATACCTGTTAATAAAGCTCTTTACCATTTGAGAAACATAGTATGTATTTCCCAATACAGTCTTTTCATTTTTCTCATTTCCTACAACTGATAATTTGATCTGCGTGTGATTCAGAGGGCCCAGATTCAGCCTGTACTGCCTTGTGTTTGATTCTGTGCTGCCTTCTATTTGAGCTGTAATTTGAGTCTGTTCTGAACTGAATGTGTCCTGAATCAAATTTGACTGTGAGTAGTTACAGTATTTGAGTAGTTGTCTCACCCTGTACTATCTTGTTTGTGTCCTTGACTGTGTACCACCTTGAATGTGTGTGACACCCTGAATGTATCTGTACTTGAACGTGTATTCTACTGTTAATAACTATGTAATTGACTCTATTGTAAATGAGTATGTGTGTGTGAAATGTAATGTAACTGATTGTAATTGACTGTGTGTAGCATTGTAGCTATGTACTTGCATGCATTGCCTTGTAACTCTACTTGTAAGCATTGTAACTGACTGTAGTATCTACTGTAATTCACTGTGTACCCGACTGTGTATTGCATTGTAACTAAGTACTAGGCTGTGCATTGCCTTGTAACTATGTACTTGATTTGATTGCATTGTAAATTACTAAGAATTGTATTAAGTGTTGCTGGAGGGTCTTGCGGTATAGCTGGCTTGGTTGTTGCGGGGTGGCTCACTTGTAGTGGTTGGGGGGTAGGCTGTGCTTGTACCTTGTATGTGGAGTTAATTTTTTTCCCTTTCAGACACCTAAAAAAAAATAAAATAAAGAAACCCTAGTGGGGCGTTAATTTTTTTTTTTTTTCTCTTCCCCAGCTGTTGGTTGTTTTGGTTTTTTTTTTCCCCAGGTTCTGGTTAGCCTGCGAGGTGATATTCATCTCCTGTGTTCAGAAGCAGAACAATCTGGGACCCGGGTTTTGGCAGGAAGGATGAATTAGGACACCCTTGGGAAAACTGCTCCTGAGGAGCACTGAGGATGAGGGGAGAAGGTGTGTAGAAGAAGGGAGGCAGAATTTGGGAGCTGAGAGTGAGGTGTGGCTTGTGCAGCAGTTGGAGGAGGGTTGAGGAATGTGCGTGTCCAATCTTGAGTAATAAAGGGATGGGGGGTAGGTTTCGCTTGTGCTGTATATGTGGAGTTGACAATGGTTTATTTTGATTTTTTTTTCCCCAGCTGTTTGAGTTTTTTTCCTGTGTCCCAGTCGATCTTCCAGGCAATGTTCACTGCCTACGTTTGGATGCAGAAAGACCTGGGACCTGGGTTTTGGCAGTCAGGATGTCTTAGGGGACCCCTGGTAGCACAGTTCCCAGGGAGCACCATGGATTCAGGGCAAAAGGGGGCACCAATGAGAGTCAGATCTAAATGGGATCTTTGCAAGAAAACACTGCATACAAGTTGTCTCAGAGAGGTGGTTTGAGGGAGAAATGGAAGGCAGCAGCGAGATGGCAAGGCAGGCAGGTGGTGTGAAGGTGCCTTGGTTTAAGAGGTAACTCATGGTCTTAGCGAAAGGGATTGTTGGAGGGGAAAGATGTATTTTGGGGTGTGGACCAAATGGAAGCTTGAATAAAGAGGCATTTGCTCTGGTTTTGTGAGCTGTGTCATTATTTCCTAGGCCAGAGACCAATAAAGATTAAATCAAGAGGTGTTTGCTCAGGTTTTGTGTCTTGTGTCACTATTTCATAAGCCAGGGACCAATAAAACTGGAATAAAGCTGTGTTTTCTCTTGCTGTGTCCTGTGTCATTATTTCTTAACCTGTGAAATAATGAAGGTTAAATAAAGAGAAGATGGGTCTTTTATGTTGTCTTTTTTTGTGTCTGGAATGGATGTGTGAATGGGTGATCCTTTGGTTTGTCTATGTCTATTTTTGTGTATGTCTTGGTGTCTCCTTGTATTGGTCTCTCTTTTTGTCTTTGTTTTGGTCAACTCTGTTTCTCTCTACTCTCTTTTTCTCTGTTTCCTTACACTTTCTGTTTCCCTCGTCTTTCTCTCAATATTCGTTCTTGTATCTTTGTATGTCTAACTTTGTCACACTTTTTTAGTGACAGAGCCAAAAAAAAGTTTTTAAATTTAAAAACAGCCCTAGCAGCTGCCTGGGAGAAAAAAAAAATTACTCCCAGGCAGCTGCTAGGGCTGCACCAGACATATTTTTTTCCTATACTACTAGAATAAATTACCGTATAAACACAGTACATACTACATCTACCCACTCAAAATAGATAAATATATAGAAAGAATAGCAAATCACACCTACTACTAATTAGTCACCTAATCAATATGCAAATTATGTATTTTTTTCCACATCAACACACACTACCTGCTAAACTCCAAAAGAAACTAAAAAACAACTAAAAACCAACCCCCTACATACCAATCAACACTATAAAATACCAATCTAACCCAGTATCACACCCAACACTGTGCACAAATTACAGCCAACATACACACCAAACAAAAGGCAAAATCAGTCCAAATAGAAAAAGGAACACAGTAAGTCAACAATTTTGTCACCTGAAGTCACCCATTTTACCTAAAACCACTTACATTTTCACATTTTACAGTTCAGGATGACAATAGCAGTCACTGTGAGTGTGACTATGAGTGTGAGTATGACTTTGAGTATGAATGTGACTGAGGGTGAGTATGAGTGTAAGTATGAGTGTGAGGGTGAATGTGTGTGAGTATGACTTTGAGTATGAATGTGACTATGAGTGTGAGTGAGTTTGAGTGACAGTGTGAGTATGAGTGAGGGGTAGTGATTCAGTGTGTGACTATGAGTGTGAGGGTGAGTGTGAGTATGACTGACTTTAGGGTTTGGTTAGGGATCAGAGAACCACAAAGCTTACAGCTGAAATGACACTGGGGCTGCAAAAGGAATGCCAAGTGTGGAATATAACTTCACCAAACTTGTTCCTTTAGCAGCTTTCTAATCTGGACATCCAATTGCCTGTAGCTGTAAAATATAATTAGGGTTAGGGTTAGGGTTAAGGTTAAGAGAACCACAAAACCTAAAGATCCAGAGAAGCTGAGGGTGCAAAAAACATGCCAAGGGTAGTATATCACTACACCAAACGTTCTTCTTCAACAGCTTTCTAATCTTGACCACCCAGAGACTTTCAGATTGTGACTTTCACCCTCTAAATCCAATTTATAATCTAGACTACTCATGGTCTTAAGAGCTCCACGTGAACTAGAGGCCACAGTTTATTAATTTGAGTTTCCCAGATCTCTTAGATCTTCAAATTTTGACCAAGACCACTGCATCTTTATGCAGGCTTGAGAGAGAAATAACACTCACACAGAGGTAACACTTATTGAGATAAGATAAATTGAACTGATTTGCCTGAGATCTGGCCAGACAAGAACAGCCATTATCATCCTTCCTACCTTTACCTGTCTAGTTTTATTCCTTTTGCTGCATTTTTTTCAATCTTCTTTCTCCAGCGAAACTTCATTCTTATTTCTCCTTAGCTTAGATCCTTTTCCCTAAACATCCTCTAATAAATTATGTACATTTCCACAGCCTCTTTAAAGGTTGCAATATTAAGCTTTATATGAACCCCAAATTCTCTCTTCTTTATCCCCAAAATCTATCTTGACTGTACTTTCTAAAAAAGGTCGGATGTTCCGTTAGGCAAAAACTCCCCTTAAATGTCATGGCAATCTGGAAAGAAGGTTCTCCTGAGTCATCTTGGTGGATTCCACACCATGACAAGGGTCCAATCCTTCTCTTCTGAAGGTTTCAGGTGCAGCTTCTGCATAATGCACCATTTCCACTGAATGTCTTAATAAAGTTCTTTGGCTGCTTTTCTTCCTTAGCATTAGCTTCTTCTTTCCTTAGTCTTTGGTCAGTTGACCTGACAGTATTACCCAGCCTCCCTCACCATTATTGGTGTTGGATTTTAGCTGTTTTCCTCAAGCTCCCATCTATCCTGGCTTTGAGCAGCTCCAGGGTAGGGGACACCCAAAACTTCTTTGGACAACCTCTTCTAGTGTCTTTCCACCCTCACTTGTAGGCAACAGGTGCCAGGACCTGCCGAGTAATGAGCTCAGTCGGTGCTCAGCCTCACCTGTGCCCAGTTAGGGCTGGCCCAAGTGCGCATGCTCAAAGATCAAGGGCCAATAAAAGGTGGGGCCTGAGACCAGCAAATGGCTCATTCTGAAGCAGGTCAGCAGCCGTGCTGGTTGAGGCCAGTTCTCTACTGATTCTGTCCTCATTCAGAGCCTATCATCGCTACGAAGTTCACCTCCTGTTAACATCTGGTGGAGAATGCGGGCATAGACTCCCGTCTAAACCATTTTCTCCGAATAAACTTCTCGACTTTCTACCAGAACTCGAGAAATTAGGGTAAGAGAAACCCCTTTTTCTCTTGTTACTTATATTGCTAAGCTTTTTTTTTTTTTGTCGAAATAGAAAGATGGGTCTTACTGCCAGCAAACCCACTGAAGCTGCCCCCACCGAAAAAATTGTGGCACAGGCAGAGAGCCAGGAACTCCTTGGCTCTCCGGGTCCTGCTAGAGCCCGGGACTTATGTGAAGAGGTTTATGATCTACTGGCGGACCTCAATGCAAAAGAAATTAACGGCAACATCATCGGCGCTGATAACACCTGGAGGGTTGTATGCAGCTTACTGGCGGTGATGAAAACCGAGGTGGAGGCGGCACTCGCCACTACCACAACTCCATTACAAAAAACTGAGGCGTTCCCCCCCAGGGAAGTGCCCGTGGTGATCCCCTCGGCACCACCTCTTGAGGAACTAACACCCGAAAATGTACCCGCCGTGACTCCCTCGGCACCACCCGCCGAGGAAGACATAATAAAACATGTGTGTCTGGGGTTGAACACTGGCAAGCCTGCCATAAAGGGCATGTCAGGGAAGCCCCACAAAAGCGTGGCCGAATTCCTGTCGGATATCGGCCCAGAAGAGACACCAAAAAATAACGAGGCGGAAACCGCGGCGTGCAGCACATCCGGCTGCTGCAGAGAGACATCCCTGGCGCCGCCCCCAGCCCCACGAAAGGCGCTAGAAAAAGAGGCAACCCTTCAACCAGCGGTAATATCGGTGCTGGAAGATAAAATATCGGCCCTGCAAAACCAGGTTGCTCGTGCCGTACAGCTGATAGAAAAAAGGACTTCAATCAAAACCCAGCTCCGAACAACGAGGCACCACGCGACTAAGATCTCCGCGTATTGGTCATCTTTTCCCCATAAAAACTTACCAAAAAACCCAACAAAAATCCTTAAAGACCAAAAAAAAAAAAAAAAAAAAAAAAAGGGGGGGGGGGGGGGATGTAGGCAACAGGTGCCAGGACCTGCCGAGTAATGAGCTCAGTCGGTGCTCAGCCTCACCTGTGCCCAGTTAGGGCTGGCCCAAGTGCGCATGCTCAAAGATCAAGGGCCAATAAAAGGTGGGGCCTGAGACCAGCAAATGGCTCATTCTGAAGCAGGTCAGCAGCCATGCTGGTCGAGGCCAGTTCTCTACTGATCCTGTCCTCATTCAGAGCCTATCATCGCTACGAAGTTCACCTCCTGTTAACACTCACTGTATATTTTTTCCCCTAATACCTAATCTGTATCTACCCTTCTTCAGTTTAAACATCCCATAATCATTGGTTGACTTTGCTTCTTCCCCAAATGATAAAGATCTCAATAAAGATATAACGAATCACAATGATATGCATCATATAACTGCATTATTATACAGATATAATTAGAAGGAGCACATTTTGTTAAGTTGCTTCTTGAAGTTTGAATATTTATAGTGCTCAGCAAACATCTATAAAGATTTTTCTTTGCAGTCACAAAGTGAATAAACTTTATATTTTTTGAAAACTGAGATTCTTATATTTCTAAGAGCTGTCACTGTAATGAAACAAGTAGTAATGTTTACAGAAACAACCACCAAAAGGATTTTAATTTGCTCTTATATTTGCTTTCTTAGAGCTCAAAGTCATTAAGCTCTAGCAGGCCAGAGGTCACAATGCCAGAAGCAAAAATACTAGATGAAAAGGTAATGAAATGTTGATATAAAACATTCCCAAGACAGCCAGAAAGATTAGGAATCTGTTCTATTTTATTTTTTCATATCTACTGATGGATGGTATGATATTTTTACCTATTTATATTCAAAATTTCAAAATAATCTGCACTTTGCTTGATGCTAATAATATATGTTTGGATAGGATTAATTACTCACTATAGGAGCACTGACTTCTGTAAGTAGCGTGTTTTACAAATCAATTATAACAAATTAATTATAACAGTGAGTCTCAATTTGACAGATTACTTTTGAACCTCACCACTCAAGAACTCTCTCCTGTACCCCACATTATACAGAACATATCTTAATTTTATAGCTAGAATTACATTTAAAAACCTTGGAGATACACATATTTCTTGGTTTGCTGTCAGGTGTCTCTATTTGTGCATTTAGAAACATTCCTAGTTTTCCCCAATCCTTGAAACAACTTTGGAAATGAGTAGTTCAATTTGTGGCCACTGTAGTCTCATAAAACAAAAGATGGAAGTTCTATGCTTCAGTCTGAATATTAGGACACTGAATCTTGACTAAGGTTTCCTGTTTAAATCCTTCCACCTTCCTTTGCCACAAAACCCAGTGACCTTCTTTCAAAATTTGGAATAAATATCCCTTGACACTTTCTAGATATTCTGTACTAAATGTGACAGCAGTTGCAATATTGTTTGAAATTATACTTCAGTTATCAATTCATAGCATAATCAAAACTTGTTTTTGATAGAACTGAGGTTTAAATGTCAGATTTTCTCCAAGTCTGTGCCTGACAACAGTCACTGAATTTTCTTAAAACAGCCTTACAGCCCTGTGTCTGTCATATGCTTATTCATGACAATAGGATTTTATTTTTCAGACAGAACTTTAATCTGTTTCCAAAACACTAAAAAAAAGATCTATATGCAGCTCATTCATCATGGCAGTTAATTACTATATAAATTATGAATATTTACTTTGTCCTTCATGCAGTTAATTGACATTTGGTGGTAGTATTAAATAGTTTACACTAATCACCTGGAGTGCTCACTTCCACACACTTATGTAAGCTTTCTTCTTTCTAAGCCCAGGGATATGATATGAATATGCATTTGTGAAATAAAGAAAAATAAAATATTCTAACTGAAAATCACAACATGGAATTATGTCATAATTCAGGATTGGGACCGAATATTCCATAATATTTTACAGTTAATAGTGGCAGTAGGATAAATTCTCTCATATGTTAGTATGCCTCCAGATCACTCCTCAATAACACTCTCACCTTTGGCTGATTGATTCAAGGAATTCTGAATCACATATTAATTACATATTTAAGTAGTGACTTTTTTTTTTTTCCCAGAGGATAACTGTATTTCGTTTTAAGTTGAGTGAGATCTGTAGCTCTGAGAACTAATGGTACTTCAGCAAGGCTTAATAAAATGCATTCATGGTTTGCCAACATAACCTTCATATTTAAAGCAAAGAAATTACATGGTTTGGTTTCTTTAGAACTGCAGTCATGTTACTAATCTTTGAAGCAAGCCTTGTAGCTAAACAATTATGCATGATGTATAGGGTAGAAGAACAAATGCAAAACAAGGAAAACAGATGCTTTAATTTCCTGATAAGAATTATCACAAAGTTTTATCTTGTTTTTCTTTCCATTCCATTTTTTTACTGTAAGCTTTTCTCATTCTGTGAAGACCCTGGGGGTTAAAATTTTAGCCCCTGAGGTTCTGGGAATTTCTCTGTTTAAACAAAACGTGAGAAATGTAATTTCCACTTGTAAGTCAGAACTCTTGAGAGAGCAAAGATCTTGCCTTGGAGAAGCAGCTACTCGCAATCAGACCTGCTTAAGACTATGGAAAAAAGCGGGGGGGAGAGGGGAGGGAGGGAGAGAGTATAAAACCCAAACTATCATGAATTTTATTTTAATTTTTCAAATATGATACAGTAAGCAGATCAAGAACAATATTATTTGCACAAGGTAATTAATAATTCTGTGCACTGAATCTTGTTTGAGAAGGTAGCAGGCTCACAAGTATAGGAAGGGTACCTGAACTCCATGCAGAAATAATTTCAAGTCAGCAAGATGTCTGAAGACTGTCTTTGCCACATCAAGTGGCTTTTTATCAATATTATACTTGTACAGCATGGGAAAAAAATCATCTTCTATTTTTCTTCTATTAGACTTTGCTGATACCAGCAAGACTTGCAAAGTAATAAATACCCTATCTTTACCAGGTAAAATATAGGTAATAATAAAAATAGTATAAAAAAATAATAACAGATGTGTGCGCTTATATGTCTCTTATCAGGATTATAGGTTTTAAAAGCTTATACATGATTTTTTTTTTTTTTTTAAAGGTTATTTAATCTTCCTGTATTGATCTCATGGCTATGTTAAATAAGCTGTCACACCCATATAACTCATCTTTGTGTGAAATCATCCTCCCTTCTCTCGGTTTCAATTACATGTTTAATTTTTCTTGGTTACTCTGAGAAATCTTCAGGGAGAAGAAGCTTTTTCTCCCTTGCAATCATATCTATTTTTGTTTTGTAGAGGTTTCTCTTGATGTCAGCAACCTGTTCTCGAACTGTTCTTCTGTGCCTTTTTTTTTTTTTTTTTTTTTAATTTATGTGAACTATTTTAAAAAATGCAAATATGTTAATGAGTTCTGAGCATAAACAATTCATACTGTATGCATTTTTTTCTTTATATTTTTTAATGTATATTTTTATTTCTAATCATAGAATCACTCAGCTCATATGACTGGAAAAGGTTTCTTGGGTCATTAGTTTCAATCTTTTTGCACATAGCAGGTTTCTTTTTCACTATTAGTCTGTCTCCTGGAGGTGTGTGTGTATGAACACGTAAACACATGAATCATAGCATCAGAGAAAGGTTGGGGTTGAAAGGGACCTTTAAAGGTCATCTAATCCAACCCCCTTGAACTAAGCATATATTTCTAAAATTTAAGGTAATCCTCTGTTAGATGATTGCAACAACTATACCCCAGCTTTCTCTCTCTAGGCATCCTTTCATTACGTATTTTTTTTATTAATGCTAAAAAAAAAAAAGACCCAAATGTAGTTACCCTTTTTTCAGTTTCAAGTCCAGCTATACTCTCTCATGCATTTTATGTATTCTACCTCTCTCCTTTGAAAATTATATTTAAAACAGGATTCTAAGATACAGTTGACCTCTGTATCTTCTCTTACATAGAGAGACATTATTTTTCTTTCCTTCTGAGCTTCATATACTAATGTATTTTAATTACATGCTGGGCAAAACTGGTCTCTGCAAAGTTATAAGATAGAGCTTGCAACCTATCTAAGATCAGCTTGTCCATGCATTTGTTGGGTTACTCTGAGAAGAATCAAGTCAGTGTCCATGGATGAGGGAATTCTTCTCACAGAAATAGATGCCTCTTGAATTCTTGGATATGGATGTGAGTTAATATCTTTGGTCAAAAACCAAGGTCCCATAGGAAGAGGTTTGTAAGGTTTCTCATCATCAGGAATGTTCAAAATTCTTATTACAGATTATAATTTAGACTTGAAAGGTCCTAAAAGCATTTTTCTAGACACTCTCATGTGAGTGTCTAGAAAAAAATTCTTATGTGACAAAAGAAACCATAAAACTAGAAACCTTTTGGAGAATATGATTGTGGATGGCCATTCAACTGCCTGGTACTCCCATTCCATTTTCCTAGCTCTGAACACATTTCAGATGTTAATGACTGCAAGAAATAAAACCACTTAACAAATGTAATTTTTAGGTACTTCCTTGGATGAAGACAGTAAAGTGCTCTATTACTTCTTCACTGAAATGTTGGCTTTACACAGCTGCAGTATAAATCAGCTTCAAAAAATAAAAGATTATAGAAATTATATTTTTTATATAATAACAGTAATCACACATTGATGGAGTTTATGAGTCCACTACTCACAAGTTAGGAGATTTAATAGTCTCTTGCACTTCCAACCCTTTATCTGAGCCTTTCTCTGAACTATTTTTGAAAAGGAAGCATTGCAAGCTTTACTCAGAGGATATCACAAAGGAACTGACTTAAAATTGCACTGGAAACTGTAATACAGGCATTTTGTTACTTGAGAAATCTTTATTTGTAAGTTAAACATTCTATTCATATAATTATTTGAAACTTTTTTCCCCTTTTACAAAAAAACGTTGGAAAAAAAAAATATATTCTTGGTACCAGTATAACCCTCTATCAAGATAACAGCAATCAAGACTTATTGTTCAGCTCCAGTATTTAACCTAGCAGAGTTCTGCTTTAAGAAGCTGATTTGTTGTTTACCCTCAATCTTGAAGCCAAAGTTATAATCTGAAATTATAGAATCACAGAACCACAGAATGGCCTCTCTTTTCCCCTGTCAGGCCTGTGTGCATCTCTTCTGTCTGGTTGCTCCTATTTTTCCTTGCTTACTCTTTCTTCCTTACCTTCTCTCTTCTTTTTAGTCTTCTATTGCAGCTTATCTTAAATGCAATCTCTTCTTTCTTCTTGATCAGCTGAACAAATGGATCAGTAATATGTGAAAGTCTCCCTAGTGTAGCATAGGACTGGGAAACAATCTTTTACACAACAGGCTTGGGGAGTCTTAGTTTGGTAATGATTTATGTGCACTTAGATCTGTGAGAAGATGAAGTTCACTTAGCAAGGACCAAATCTTGTGAGAAGTAGTGGAAAAAAATCAGTCTTACTCAACATGTGCAAACCAAGTTTGGAGAAGTACACAGTTCTCTTGCTAAATGTTCTCTTGCTGGACTTGGTAGATTTAACACCCTCTGAATAATTTCCTGCCTCTATGATGAAATATTGTCAAATGCACTGCTTTTCCTCAAGAATTTATTTGGAATGTGGATAATGCAGGCAAATACCTACTCAGCAACAGCTGATCAAATATTTTTGAAAATTGTGAACTCGATCTGTTCCTCTTTTCATATACTTTTCTTTCTTTATGTTTTTGTATTCAGAGGATTCAAATCCAACAACTTTACCATACAAATCTCAGCTAAGTAATGAAAATGGAAAACATCTGTAACTTGTATTTCTGGCTGTGTTATTTGTAAAAAGATTTAAGATATTATTTAAATAGTATTTTAGTTATTATATATAACTTCTAATCTCATATTGTCCAGAAAAAAACCATTTTGCAATGATTTCTTAATCTTTGAAATATTTTTTGTCCATCACAGCTAATAATATACCTCTTGGAAAGTATTTAAGAGATATTTATGATATATTATTACATACTATACATTTATATTTATTTATTTGTTTATTTGTTGTGTCTTTTTTAATTGGAACTGAGGCTTCCCACTTGGGAAGAATAATAAATAATTTTAAAATTTTCTATGTGGCAGTCAGTAGTACCTGCTGATGAGAAATAGTCACACACTTTTCAACCCCTTGACAGATGAAATGCAAATGCAAGTCCTTGATCTTCTTGTATCAGAAGGATCTGATAAGAGAAGTTCTCTGCCACAGAAAAACTTGCTCCATACTCAGGGTGAATGTTTTGGTCAGTTGCTCAAATAAAGCATGGTAATCCCTTTCTCGTCATCCAAAAGAAATTTCTAAAAATCAATAAAGGGATTTTGGCTTGATTAAAAATTCTCCAGTGTTTTTTGCTTTTAGCTTATGGATGTGCCACTCTGTTTGATAAGAGGACATAGATCAATTCCTCTCAGAAAACCATAGAACAACATCCCTCTCTCACAGCCACTGACATGTTCATTCTGAGTGAACAAAAGAAGGATTTATTGGAGCTCTACAGAAAAGAGAAAAAGAAAGCAAAAAAAAAAAAAAAGTAGCTGAATGGTGCCTGTGAATTGGGCAGAAACGTCTCTTATGCAGCCTAAAGCCTTGTGTAGCCAGGACTTTGTTTGATTCATCTCATTGTCAGAAGTTTTAGTGACAATAGTTAGATGAGTATGAATGTGAGTGAAGTAAAATCTTTCCTTTCTAGTGTCCCCAATCTCTTGGCAAAGTGATAAGGCAGAAGATGCAAATCTGAAGTTGAAATTAATTCTTTTTCTTTCTCAGGCACTTCTGCTTACTCACTGGGTTATATATTTGGGAGTTTCATTCCCTGTCTCTGCCTTCTTTCTAAAAATAAGATACTATCAAAATGTGGAAGACTGTGTGGACATTTTGGGGAATCTCCATCAGGTGATCTCAAATAGAACAAAACTGACAAATGTGAAGGATCTAGGTACAGATAAACTTCTCTGCATCTACTGCATCAACTGCTGAGGTCCTTTCCAGATGTAAGATTTTATAAGGAAGTCTGGTAAGTATATTACTAACTTTTCCCTATTTATGTGATCAGAATAATTTTGTTTGGAATACGGGCTAAACCCCTTCTCAGACATAAATGAAAACCTGAACTGTTCCAAAACAGAAGCATGGATGGACTTCAAACTTTCAAACATGGACATCCAGACCTGTTACTGGTATGTTAATAAATCCTTTCTTTTTCTGGATAAATATTGCCTCTTTATTTCTTTTCTTCTGGAAGTGATAACACTCAGTGATAAGTGAGTAATAAGTGAACCAGTATTTTTCCTAAGACAGAACACCCTGAATCTGTCTTGGCAGAAACAGAGATAGCATATCAGAGTGACTGTAAATTCTGCCTAGGAGTCAGGATGGACAGGGACAATGATAAGCACATGGAGATGTCCACAAGGTAATAGATCTCTGGAAAAGGGTATTTGTCCAAAGAAAAATGGTACATCATCACATTGCAAAAAATGTATTTCTTTCCCTTTTTGTTCCTTTCCCTTTCCTTTCCTCTGCAGTATTGTCCTTTCTTCTTGCTAAATCAACTGTTTGTGCTGTTGTGTATGGAACCAGCTGGCCACTGTCACTGATACAGAGATAAATGCTTTATCCATAGTTTATCCACACTGGGAGTCTTAGATAAATTCTTGATTGCATTACCATTGAATTAACAGGCCACAAGGAGTTTTTTCCAAGTTTAGGCTTATACAGTGGTTTACTCCTGGCCGCAGCAAGATGGGCATGATGTCTGCTTGTACCAAACTTACCACTGATTTTTATGTAGAGAACCTGAACTGGAAAAATTAGTTTTTGCCAAACAAGAACTTCACTAATGTGATACTGTTTCATCTTGCTGAAGAATCCACACCAGAATTAAGAATTACTGAATCACAAATTTCTTCTTCAAGGATCTAATTCACAGCATGGATTCATGTCTCAAAATCGATAATAATGATGGGTTAAGAGATGGAAGAAAAGAAGCTCATCCTGAGCTTGCATCAAAGCACTAGTAACTGGAAACTGTGCCTACAGATGTGTTTTCACTGGCTGGAGTGAAATAGCTTAGCAGATCACAAATTCAAAAAGAAGGAGTTCTCCATCTCATTTTTCTTTTCCTCAGTCTTGCCTGCACAGTCCTTGCTCAGCTCACCTTGACATTTAGCTGAGGCTTTCGTAAGTGCCTTCATTTCAGTAGCTCAGCAAAAATCCTAACAAAACTGTAGACCAACTGAAGCTTATCAGCTTTTTGCCAAGCAGATAAATAGAATTGGCTCAGCAAGGTATCCTCCAAGCCATATAACACAAGGGAGGGAATGATGCAGACAAGAGCAGGGGAATGAGCAGTGAAGAAGGTTACTCAGGCATCTCTGCTGCTTAGGGAAATGTAGCAAAAGACTTTAAAACAATGGCACTTCTCCTCATAACTTGGGAGGTCTTATGAGTCTCATTAAAGTAATTAAGGTTTTGTATTTTTATTTTAATGACAACTGGATCAGGTGCTGTATAAACAGACTGGTAAATCACTACTAGTAAGTCGTTAACATGTAAATTAATTCTGGTCTTTGTTTTGACTGTCTATTATTCAAGGATGGTTAGTAGCTAGGAATCAAATACACACTTCAAATTTAGAAAGCACTTTGTAAGTATCTAGTAATGTTCATCCCTAAATCTCAAAGTAATGATTTCAGAATTCTCTGTGATTATACATCATCACTACTAATTATATGCTAATTTTTATTCCCCTTCTCTACATTTCCTCTGATTAATTGGCTTGACTTTGCAAGGTATTGAAACTTGTAATAAGTATCTTAAAAGTAAATGTATAAGCTTTTAAGTATTATAGATCTTTTTCTTGAGGTGTTAATAGCCTCCTCCAAGTCTTTTGTGTTGATCCTGCGTGAAAGAGCTCTTTTCTTTCTAATCACCACTTCATTTTCAGTCCTCTTTCTTGACTTTCTCAGCTCTTTTGACTCGTGTTATTAACAGCTGACCAACAGCAGAAATTCACCATGCAGTGCATATGAATCACAGAATTATTTGGTTTGGAAAGGATCTTTGGAAAGAATCTAGTTCCACCCCCCCTGCATGAGCAGGCACACCTCTGACTAGAGTAGTTTGCTCCAAGCCCCATCCAAACTGACCAGGGGCCAAAGCCCCAGCCAACCATTTCCAGAGTGGGGGGAATCCACAACTTCTCTGGATAATCTGTTCAGCTGTCTCACCCCACTTATCTAATCTAATGCACAGGATTTTCCCCATTACTTTCTTTTTTCTCTTTGCCATGTTCCATAACACTTGGATCCTGTGGTCATGCCACATGTGGTAGCATAGGACCCTGCTCAAAAAAGATAACATTACATTAGCATGGTTCAAGGGGCTGATAGGGAGTCTTAAGATGAATACTACAAACTCAACTTATTGCATGCTCTGCTGCTGACTGTTTTTTTCACCTCATGTAAACCTGAGCACACTTACTATCATCACCCTGAAAATGTAGCAGCCATCCAAGACAAGCAGCAGTAAAATGTGGAGATGGATAAGATATTTAGGACTGAAATGACCGGAAATCAACACTTATTCTTAGACGTAAAGGATTTCCTTTTATGGTGCTGCCCTAAAAACCTCTCTAGTAAATTTAAGCTTGCAGTTGGTGTAATTCAAAGCCATGTAAGCTAATAATTAAAACTGTGATATTTTATGTGTTTAATGTGTGAAAATACTATTATTCAATGATTTGATATGTTTTTGCAGTAATAGTCACTCTAGAAGCTTATTCCATGATATTAAATGTTATGTGTTTTATCATTGTTGATGATTTCACCCTACAAATAATTTAAGGAGAAGTAATTTGTAAATAGAGTTCTCTATGTCTGTTAATATGGATACTGAAACTAGTAGCTCCTTCTGTGTCTTTAACCAGTTGCCTATCAAACTCTGTTTTCATTTACTTTTAAGACTGTTCCTTCTGTTCCTTCCTTATTCCTTCTTTTCTATGTGTTGCCATACATGTCCAAATAGTAGGACTAGAAGTTTTGGATGCTTCTCTGTGTGAATTTACTATATGAAATAAGGTGGAATTTACAGCACCTGAACCTCTCTGACACTGTGAAGCTGATCTTTAAAGAACACTACTGAATGCCTTTGTATAGACTGTGTGCCTGCCCAAAGAAATCCACGTTACTCTTGAATTTGTGTCATTTATCTCTAATGGGATATGACAATGAAAAATGAGGTTGCCTTTGCTCTGTTGGGAACTCTCCTCATCTTTTAACCTTACTGTAGTTCCACATTGAATGATTTGAAGTAAGCCCAGCCTGGTGGCACAAGTTTTTCTTTTCTTTTTAACTAGAAAAAAACCTCTTCCTTTGAGTAAGGTGAACTCCATAATGAATAATGAACTTGATCACATTATTTTCCCAGATTATTGAAATTATCCTTAAAAGGCAATAAATTACAGGTGACTTTTCAGTTTGTAATTTTATTACATCAGCTCCCTAAAGGTATAATGACATTGTTCTGAAGTGCAATGGTATTAAGAGCTCAGGAAATGTGATGCAATTAGTATCTGTGTTCATAATTGTGTGTCATGAATGCAAGAAAGGTAAGAAGTGGGATTTTGAATAGCCATACTGGAAATTACTGAAATTTTTGCCTGGAAGTCAGCATAAGGTGAAAATAGCAGTGTTAACTCACAGCCTTCATGCAGATGCAGAAATAAGCAAAATATTTAGAATAAATGCTAAAATATATTTTTTTATCTTAAATATAACATATTGATATGCTGATAATATATTGATATAACAGTAGAGCCATTAAGTCTAAATTAATACACATGTATACACACAGAAATCTGCTCATGGTAAGGATGTTGGCAGTACGATGACATTCAAAGACACTTCCAACCCATTCTGTAATTCTATTATTTGATCTGTATACACATAAACATGTGTCTACATCTTTGTGTGCACCTCTTAAAAACCTGTATGTGTATATGTGTAGTGATTTGTGTCTTTACTGGAAATACTGGAATACTACACCAGAAATAAACATGTAAGCACAGAAAACTTCATGCACATATTGGAAATATGTACGAGCAGATTGAGAGCATACAAACTGAAAATGTTCATTTTGTGGCAATAATAATGCTATAAACAGCTATATTAATAAATTTGCTGTAATTCTATTAAATCTTTATGTAGATGGTTAGTTTTATGGAAGAATATTTTAAATTAGCACATGTACATGGTATGCTTGCATGTTATTATTCTCATTATTATAGTAATCCTAGTTTCACTCCATAATCTTTTACTACAATTATCTTCTCTTTGAAAAATAGTATCTAGGCAGACATGCCTGGTAGTGAGTAAATGCTGCAAAATATGCAACATTATTTTCATATTTATTTCTTATAATGATTTTTAGGTACTTTCACTTGAACTGATTGCTGGTTGAAGAAGTATAAGCAGAGGGTAATGAGCAATGGCAAAATGGGAATTTGCTGGAAGGTGTTTACTAGGAGAAATGAGGTCCCTTTGATGTCTCTTCTAGTTTCCAATATTTAATGGTCTAAAGAACAAAGAGCATGTTCATGGAATTCAGTGATAATCAGTCTGATATTTCTTGGAAAGGAATATTGAGCACAGCTGAAATGGAGGTAAAACAAAGACAACAGATGTTAGAAACGTGGCAGAAAGCAGTAACGTGAAGTTATACAGAAAATAGTACAAGCTTATATATATATACATGTAGGGTGAAATAAGGTTACTGCTGAAGTAGATTTCATCATGCTGGATACTACTAGAAAGTACTGAGACATAAAGTATTACACTAGAAAACCAGAGGAAGCACCTAGACAGAGCATACTTTCCACAAAGGAGAAAAAAAACAAGCAGAAACATAGCAGTGTCAAACCTGTGCTTCTGATGCCACCTCAGGAACTGTCAGTGCAGTGTCTGCAAATGCAGAATTAAGCAATGAATGATATATTTTGATGTTTTTTTTTTCAGTAGCATAGAGCTCTGTCCCACCTAGAAGGCTCCCTTTCCCTGTAGCTCCCACCTATTTAGATAATGAACTCTTCAGAGCAAGGACTATATTTTTTGCAGAAACTTTGAGTGCAGCAGTCCCATCTAAGGTCCTATCACCATAGGTGCTGATAATTATGGTTCAGTGTGGTTTCTTCCTCATACTTCCTCACAGTAATGATAATATGACCTAATGATAGCCTTAATACTGTAAAGGCCTATAAATTAAACCTATAGTTGATTTGTCATAGTTAATATTTTTAAAATGTATATTTTGTGTGGTTTTTGTTGTTTTTACTTGCCAGGTAGCAAAAGCTTTTTTGATTGGTAATCAGTTTTTCCATTTCAAAATTATTTCTGACCATTCAAACACTGTTCGTGTTTGACATTAGATTAGATCAAAACCTTTTGAAATTGAAATTGTAGTGAATAAAATAAGGAGAGAATATTGGAGGACAGACATCATTAGAATAATTATTTGGGCAGTGGGAAACAGACTTTGTAATTCCTTCCCTGCTCAATTTGAAGTTGGAGATGTTTAATCTGCACATGTATCTCTAACTGACTATTCTGAAATAGAAATCATTCTTGCTGGAGATCTTGACACTTTCACAAAGAAGCAACTAGCTATGTCTGCAAGTGTATCAAAACCAGGTACACTGTTGCTTGCAATTTGGAAAAGACAATAAGGAAACATTGAGAAAGCTGGAATTACTTATTCAGAGAAGACTAATCAAGAATAAGATAAAAACCTTTCATCACATAAAGTACTGCTATGAAAAAAAAAAAAAAAGTATTCCACATCCTGATGGACAGAAAAGAAAAAAAAGTGCTTAAATTTATGGAAAAGAGGGTTAGGTCAGTCCATGGAATAAAATTCCTGATCATAAAGATAGCCAGGAAAGGAAAGAGAAGTGGGAATGAAAAACATCTCAAAAAAAAAAGGGAAAGTAATTCATGAACATTTCCAGGAAAATCTTCTAAACTTGTCATGAAAGAGGAATACAGGCAATACTACAGATACCAGACTGATTGAATTACAGTTCTAGCTCAAGGTCTTATCCATCTGTTATAGAAATTTTAGGTATTATGCCATCACCTTCCAGTAATAGGTTTATAACTTGTTCATCTCCAACCTGAGTCCTGGGACACAGATCCCAGGATAACAGACGTTTCTATGTCATCAAATCTAGCCTTGCATCTCACCGACTATCTGTGAAATTGTCTTAACAAAATGGCTTTAAACCAACTTCTTCAAAACAAGGCATTATTTGTTTTTACATTCATTAGTTCAAAGCATGTTGCCTTCAGATTCTTCTGATTGTCCCCAGAGAATAGTGCCTTACCCCACAACACATGATACAACCATTCAGGTCTTTTGATATCCTTCTTTTTCGTCCTGTCTAAACAACTTGTATCCAAGGCTGGCAGAACTGGGCAGGCTCCCACTGATAGGCTCCCTCTGATAGAAAAAGGGGAGTTCCTTGGGATAAGCCCAAGAGGTTTTTTAATTTTCTCGGGTGCTGGGGAGTGTGAAAGGAGTCCAGAGTCACCAGTAGCAAAAGTAGCAAACAATCCTGCAGAAATAACCTTGATGAAATATTTTCCAGAGTACAACATTTTTTATTGATGCATTATCAAGCCTCCTGAGATGTTCTTCACAACTATACATTGGGCAAAGTTGCTTTTTTGGGGCTACTTCTGACTGGATCACAGCTTTATTTTTCTTCTTCTGTTTCTAACAGTGATTTCAGACTCCTTCAGAGTAAATATTATGTAAACAGGTGGACAGCAACAAGAGAGGCAGAAAGAATCAGATATGGTATTCATAAAATAATATTCAGATATTTTCCAAATTCATGGTAGATGCTGAAAAATTTAATTTTAATAGTTTGAGAAATTTTTTTGTCACTTCTTTCAAAAATAAAATATAAATAAATTTAAATCTTTAAGACCTGCACAGACCGATAAGTGTTGGTAGGGAAATATTTAGTAGTCCAGGAAAAATTTGGGTCTGAAAATTCTTTTCAATGTTGCTTGTGGAAAAAAGGCAGAGAAAATGGATTTTTAAGATCAGAAGCAACCAGAAATCAAGGGTCAGAGAGAGCGGATATGATGGGGAGCTCAATGTGATGAGAAGTAGCAGGAAGGGAAAGGTCTTACTGAAAATCAAGTGATCAAATTAAGAAGAGGAAGAATGTGCTTTTATTTTTTGTGATGGAATTCAGAGTTTCACTGGAAAGTGCTATAACATGCTAAGGACACTGCAGAAGCAACACCTGGGGACCAGGTTTGAAATGTGATGCCTTCACTCTGTATTGTGATAACAGGAAGTGAAATTTATCAGTTTGAATATAAGATGCAATTATAAAAGACTGTTAATCATATGGGTTTTTTACAAGGGACCCTTTTATTGGAATCCTTGAATGTTTCTTGTCCTTAAATTTCACCTGGACGGTTTACATTAAGCAGAAAAAACTTTTTCTTCTTCTTTTTCTCCATATCAGGATATAACGGGCTCTTAGAAAACCTTCCAGACTTGATTTGAAGCTATCAAAAGATGCAAAAACCTGTCACTAGCATTGACAGATTTTCTTCCATAATTGATTAAAATGCACAATCTATTTCCAAAGTGGATATCTGGTTTCAATTTCCAACTGCTAGTTCTTGTTATGATGTCTCCCGGTGGATAAATGAGCTTTTTTTTTTTTTTTTTTTTTGTGAAGATACTTATGCACGGTAATCAAAATGGTACAATCTTATTTTTTATATGTTCCATATTTCACTTTGAGGTACTTTCTTCAGTGCTTCCATTATTTTAGCTAGTCTTTTTTTCGTGAACTTTCCCTAAGTTTTATCCTTCTTTTGAAAAATCTCAGAACCAGAATTATAGGGAATATCCTGATACCATTCCCAGCAGTTGTAAAAACAACTATGTGCTCTAACTAACTTTCCTTTCTCCAAAATGCAGATTACTATAGCTAAGCAAAAGTAAAGAAGCACAGCAGCACTGTGACAGCATTGTTCTGAAAGCTGGTTATCTTGCCACTGACTTCTAGATCTTCTATTCTGCAGCTACAAACACCATTATTAAATTAATAGATTTCTATCTGGCTGCATTAGAAATACTTCATTTGGATATGACCAGTTTATCAAGCTATCCAGATTACTTTATGTCCTCTAATACTCATTATTATTTACCATTGCGATGAATTTTATGCCTTCCACATGTTTTATTGCCACTGCTTAGATAATTACTTCATTATTATGTCTCACTGGACAGTGCCCTGTTCCCTGTGGAACACCATCCTCCTGTATAGTGATGATTAACCACTGATGGCTTATTTTTAAGAAGTCAGTAAACCAATTCCTGATCCATTGAACACATTATACTTTATGGTACTGCACTGTGCCTACTATCTAGATTTATTAAACAGTGAAAATTAATGTCCTGGAAATTTTAAAAGTTCTTTCAGCTTCAGTTTGCTCTAGCCTGCCTTCAGCAAAGAATGGTTTTTTCATTAAGGAGACATCAGAAATCATGCTTATGTAATGTCCTTCTGCACTAGGATGTAATCTATCATTCCAATCCCATAATAACTCATTTTCAACCAAACAAGATTGACACTGGCAACATAGAGGGCAATTTACATTTACATCCTGAGATTTTTTTCCCTTCATAAGAGGAAAACAATTGCTAAGAAAATTTGCTACCTAGAAATTCTTCCAATACATAGGAAATTTGGAATTATCTCTGCATTTGGATGTAATATTCCTTTTCTCCATTGCAGCAGGATATTACTAGTGATTTTCTAAACTACCTTACAGTTCTTATCAGTCTTGTGATTACATCTCCTCTACTTTTGATTGAGTACTATGATCAGTGTACCAGATATCCTCTGTCTCTCAGCAACAAGGATGTATTGAAGACAGGATCCCACCCCATCTTCAGGTTCTTTTGGATTAAATGTATATTTTTTAAGTATTAGTGTGCAGCATAAGAAAGAGCATCTACCAATGTAATGTCTCAGGAACACATTATCCTCCATTTTGTAAGTGAAAAAAAAAAGCCACGAAGGAAAAAAGGGGACTGAACATAAAATTAAGTATCTGTTCTTAAATCCAAATGTAGAAATAATATTTAAAAAAAAATACTACCTGCATAGTTCAGTTTTCAAAAAATTGTTACAATAAACAAACAATATTTTCAAGATACTTTGAAAAGGCTTTCTGGGATAATTTTAACTTCTGGAAAACTTGTCGGTATCCTGTTGGTACAAAAAGGAAACAGGATGATAATATTTTTGTGTTTAGAAATGCTCATGTGCTACATGGAGGAATATTCAGGTCCTCAAGTTTTAGAATAATCATGTGAAGTTAGAACACAGTTCTATTAATCTTCATTTCATGTGACAGTGATGCTGCAAGATTAACAGACTGTCCAACAACAGAGTAACATTTGCTGGTCATTTTTACAACCTCAAGTGATTTGTACCGCAGTCAATGCCTGAGTGAGAAGTGGGAGCTGTGGGTGACCTTCTGAAACACTGTGGACTTGTACAAATGAAAGTGCTTTAAGATGGAGATCTGTAGTGTTTGTTGTCATAAAATCATAGACTAGTTTGGGTTGGAAAGGACCTTAAAGATCATCTAGTTCCAAGTCTCCTGCCATGGGCAGGGTTACCTCCCACAAGACCAAGTTACTCGAAGCCCCATTCAGCCTGGTCTTGAACACTTCCAGGAATGGGGCATTCACAGCCTACCTGGGCGACATGTTTCAGTGTCTCACAAGCCTCATAGTAATTCTAATGTCTAACCTAAATCAGCCCTTTTCCAGTTTAAAACCATTGCCCCTTGTCCTATCCTGTAAGTCCTTCCACAGCTTTCTTGTAGCCTCCCTTCAGGTACCGGAAGGCCTTTATGAGGTGTCTGCAGAACCATCTCTTCTCCAGGATAAACAACTCCAATTCTCTCAGCCTTTCTTCATAGAAGAGGTGCTCCAGCACTTCTCTGGTCATCTTCATGGACCAGCCCTCCTCTGCACTCACTCCAACACGTCCTTGCCCTTCTTGTGTTGCAGGACCAGGACCTGAGCACAGTACACCAGGCAGGGTCTCACAAGAGCTGAATGAAGGAGGTGAATCATCTCCCTTGAGCTGCTAGTCACATTTCTTTTGATCCAGCCCAGAACACAGATGTCTTTCTGGGCTTCAGATCACATAGCCAGCTCATGTTGAGTTTCTCATCAACTATCATAAACTATCATCCCCAAATCCTTTTCCTTAGGGCTTTTCCCAATCCATTTTCCACCCAGACAGTATTTGTGCTTGCGATTGCCCAGTCTCATGTGCAGGATATTGCACTTGGTCTGTTATACTCCAATTATGATATTTTTGCTCATTTAACTCTTGTAACTTTACCTCCTGGATAAATTCTTCAGCATCAAAAAGGACCAGAACTATTTCAAATGTGGATGAGAAGTCAGTTTGTACATTCTCATAATAATGTCTCTGTCATTGATTTTCCTTTCCTTAGTTTATCTCCTGCTCCTTCTTGCTTTTAGAAGGTTTTCTTCTGTTCTGGTCATGTTAGCTAGACATCTCTCTCTTTGTTCATATAATGCAGAAAACAGTCACCCATTACCATATATAAGAAAGTTATAGAAGTTTCTTGTCAGTCATTCTCCTCATCATCAAATAAGACAGCAGATGCTCCTAGAACAAGTGTTACTGGCCTAGCTGAAATCCTTTGTCTGAGCTCCTTTCTAACAGGGTAGGTAAAAAAGCTTAGTAGACTTCTTGTGGGTTCTGGATCATCAGAAAGTGGCAGGATATAGTCCCTGTTAACATTTGCTGAGCCCTAAAGTAGACGACTGTGCATAATTGTCTATAGGTTGGCTAATTTGTCACTGCCATTTTTAAGTATAGTGTACTTAACTATTTTTAAAAAATTCTATTAATTTGCTGATTTTCATAGTAATAAGTTAGATAACATTTTCCAACTTTCATTTGCAGTACCTACTTTCAAATCTGTTTAGGTAAGCACTAGACAAAGCAGTGTATTTTATGTTATCTAGGTCTGACCTCTGACAGACTGATGCAATACTGCTTTCATGAACTCCCTGCTCCTCAAAAGGTGTATCTTCTAGATCAATAAAGCAGTGGGATTCATTTAATGGAGGAAAAAAAGTAAGATATTAAATTAATGAGATTTTAAGATATTACAGCAGTGAGCAAATTCGGTTGCTTCTCTCAGAGTCATTGCAATTTCTATCACAAGGAAAGATTGTTCTTGCTCTGTATTTCTTGCACTTGTTACACCCTTTGTCATCAGGCTGATGAATTTTATTCCAGTGACTTGTTTTTCTTGAGTTACATCAGTTTGCCCTGTCCCGTGCACTTCCTAGTTTTCCATAGTTTCTGAATAGCTGGAAAATCTTTTTTTTGCTTTGTTTAGCTGTTGTTATATCTTCATCTCCTTGAAAAACACTTCCATATCAAAATAACCATCTCCATACAAAGCTGAGCAGAAGGAGATCTCTCTACATAATGTGAATAGAATACAAAAACTGGAAAGGTAGAGTCATGTATTTAATTTACCCCTTTTTCCTGACACAGGTCTTTGTCTGAAATGTAGATGGATACAAAGGAATAGAAAGAAGGAAGATATTATAGAATCATGGAATTAGGTTTCCACTTAGGCTGGAAAAAACCTCTAAAATCACTGTCCAACTCTTAACCCAGCACTGCCAAGCCCAGCTCTAAACCATGTACTTAAGCACCACATCTACACATCTTTTAAATACCTCAAGGGTAGTGATCCAACCACTTTTCTGGGCAGCTTGTTTCAATCTTTACAACCCTTTGAATAATTTTTATTATTGGTTTTTTTTTTTAATTTTTTATTTTTTAGATTTCTGGTCTAAACCTCCTCTGGTGAAACTATATTATATCAAACCATGGTTGCCTCAACTGGTAAAAAAAAAAACAAAACAAAACAAAAAACCTCCAAGGTTCCTGGACCAGTGGGATTTTTATGTAGAACAGGAATGCATGGCAAGACATTGTTGTACATCTTGCATTTCTGCAAGAATAAGCAAACAGTGAAATTTCTTTGAACACTGAGAAGGTCCCCCCTTCAGTACTGGAACTATGTTGTTTCTATGGATTCACAAAACTCACTGAACATTGCCATTCCCAAGAGAGAAACAGAAGCTGTTGCAGTGAGTTTCTATTATAATGTATCTAGCATCTTCCATTTGCTTTGGCTGTTGAAAATTCTTCACTGTAAATAACTCCAGGAACCTTCCTTCTGGAACACAGTAAGACATGTTTTAACTCAAAAAACCTCCATTTTCAGCAGAGTGATTTTCTTTATGGTAACATTTTACTAGAAGTAAAATATATTAACCTTTCCACTCTTTCTTTTCATAAGCTTCAGGAAAATGTTGCCATGGAATATTTAAAACAACCCCATTTCCTGCGGGCTCATTTCAGCTCACCTCCAAGCAAGAGAGATTCTCCTAGAAGTTCTGAACTATTCTGAGCACTAAATAGTATCAGGTGCTGAGAAAAAAGAAATTTGGGTTAATACTGTGTTGCTCTCCCATTCTTTCCTATCAAGTTGTATTGACACTGAAAGCTAACAGAGACAGTAAAATCGAAACGCTTCAAAATAAGGTGAAAAAGTTTAAATTAATATTTATTTTCAGCATGCTTTCCACCTGGATTTCGTAACCTCTCTGTGTTTTCAACACTATCATTAGAGTTACTCTTCCCTCTTGACTGAATAATGAGCTGTGGTTTCCTGGTCCCAAAATAACTGGTTACAATTTCTACTTACTAGCTTGATAACACAATGTACGATGTAATAGCAGTAGCTGTAACAAAATACTTTTTCCTTTTATTTTTTTTCATTCTTTACTTCTTTAGAAAAAATCTCCATGAAGAAGTTTTGTCCTCAGGAGGTCATTAGAGAAGCATCAGAGTTCTTTTGTGCTGCAATCTAATTGGAAGAATTTTGTACACAACATGAAGGATTCCATTTTTGTCTTAGAAATATATTGAGAAAATCTGGTCCACTCTGCATAATAAAGATTCAGTGAACATGAGGGCATAAACATCTCAGTGTCTCATAATTCACATGTTCTTCCCTTTCACCATGAAGCCCCTAGAAGTTTTTCATGTGTGCAATAAAACCATAAGTCATGGGTTATGATCTTCTGCTGAAACCAAACATGCTGTTACTTCTGCGACCTCTTAAATGTTATCTGTAGGGTTTGGAAAATATTTGTATAGCTATTTTCCCACAAAAGACATTTCTGGTTTTTCTTTTTTTAGTGTCAGAAAATGATACGTGACTTGGTATTTACAATGAGATTAACAGCCTAAAATTTAAATTTCCATTTTATTCACTGCTTTTTTTGATGGAACTTAACAGTAAGAAAATTAGCATAATAAATTCACCACTCCTTTAAGAGGAATTTAAACAAAAAAGGAAGTTTTATTAAGTGTACAGAAAATTATATTACCCTCAGTGCAATTTCTGGAACATAGAGGGCACTGTTACATTAATGAAAATAACATTTTACAGACTTAACTATTTAGAACTGCTTTTAATGTAAAGAACTACAGAACCAGTATGCTATAGGATAGTGATAGTGATAGTTACAATGTAGCTGTTCTTGTCAGCAAATGAACAGTTCATGAAAGATGTAAATGTAATCACATATGCACTGTATTTAACTAGTAAGAAATAAAAATCTCTATAGATATTACATTATTATTATTATTATTATTATTATTTTTATTATTTCTTTGACTATGATTTGCTCTTTAGTAAATTCTACGCCTTTAAAACAACTTCATAGCATTCTGCCTTGCAGAGATGTATACATTCCTTATTCTACTAACACATAACTGATAAATTGCAAACTGCCTTACACACAACTGATAGACTGCAAACTACCTTACAAACTAAGGAGAACCATAATCACTATTTTACAGATAGAGAAATTGAGTAATTTTGCTCCATCTCTGTTGCCTTCCTGAGTGAGAATTCTACTCACACAAGTGCCATAGCTCTTCATTCCAGTTGTCCTGTCCTCTCCCTGCTGCCCACAAGCAACAGCAATACTGAAAGAAGAGGAGGAAGAGGAGCTTTATGCAGACTGTTTTCTTGGCCAGGCTTTATTCTTTGCTCTGGAAGGCCATGCAATAAGAACTACACTTGTAGGTTAGGTGGCAGAAAGCAGAAGTGTTTATGAGACTGTTGCACAAGCAGAGAATAGTAAGTTTTCTGATTGAGGGAGTTAAGACCATCTAAGAGGTCTAAAGACCATACTTAAAACCCTCTGGATTTGGCTACAAAACCTGTTTTGGGGCAGCCCAGCCTCCTGAGGGGGTATGGGCTGGTCTCAGGAGACACTGTACTCTGCCACTGGCTACAAAGTTGTTTAGAACCACTCTGATACTGCGTGCAGGTAATCAGTTTCACTGGAAGAAAAATCTTCACACAGACTGAAGATCATTACTGCAGGAACAGACACTGATGCTCTCACATCTGCTGAAAGACTGAGAAGAAAGACAATCTCTTCAGCATCACCTTGAGTCTTGTAGCCCAGTCTTTTTTTGTGCATATTTGCTTTCTTGAAAGTGATAAAAATGTAAGGTAAAAAAAGAGAAGATGAATATTTTAGTTCACTTCTTTATGGAGGGAACTCTGTGACTTTAGTAAGTACCTCTGTTTGGAAACTCCCATGAAATCCTAAGTCTTGCAGAACACATAAAGTTATAAGAAACCATGCTTTCCTAGAAAATCATTTTGAGTGTAGAACTAAGACAGTGACATGGGATGTATTTTAATTAGAGCTCCATAAGTACCACTGTATAATATACTTAGTAGCAGTGACCCTCTCTTTGTTGTAAAACAGTGACTGTGGGACCAAACCTATTCGCTTGTTGACTGCAGGTAACCTCCTGCTAAAGAGAAGTATTCAGCTTTTACTGCTTTTGATACTAAGTACTTAAATAAATGGGTGTATATGTATACTAGTTCAGCTGAAAGTGCTTGCTTTTTTTTAAAGCAAAATTGATTAGGAATGCAGCCACAGGCAAGAAATTAAGAGGACATTGTACTGATAACAAAATTTTTCTTTAAATATGTCATCTGCCTATGGATTCTGCTATTTTTGGAAAATCATGCCATTAATATTTATCTAATATGACCTGAAAAAAATCTGCTGATTCTTTGGTCCACTTCTTAACATTAAATATAAAAATTCTCCTGAGACCTTTACTTTCTCTATGTGCTGTTGTGAACTTCTAGTGCCAGAAGTCACAGTATTATCTTGAAATCAACTATCAATATTGATCCTGGCTATCAAGTATCAGAGTCTACATTTACTGTTTCCAGCTGAGATAATATTTTTTCTCTTATTTTATATTTCTCTATTTTATAGAATAATTTCTGTGTTATATAGGAATAGTATGCTGGACAACTTTTCTATAATTTTGTTGTTACATGTAAATATGTTGAAGATAATAGGGAAAAAAGGTGATATTTAAAAAAAAATTGAAAAATTTATTGTAATTTACTTTTGCCAATTATAACTGAATTTTGTCACCTTTAACTACAGTCCTACTGTGAATAGAAACTTTCTCTAAAGATAGACTAGGATATAGTCCTAGTCTATCTTAGTTTAGAAAGATATTTAGAAATTAATAAATTAAAAAGTGCCATTCTTATTCAATACACATTTTCAATTGAAAGAAAACTTGTTATAGTTACATAGTCTAAGATGAAAGCTAGCTATTACAAAATATTTATTATTAGGAGATGGTTAATCTAAATATCCATACCTGTAAATTTTCTAAAGTGAACAAAAAACGTTTCCAGGAACATGTCTAAAAAATCCTTTTCCGAATAATTATTATAAATAGTGTCATTAGTGTGATATCAACTCCAGGAGTCAGTTGATTGATAAAAAGTAATTTTATTGATATTTATTATAACACAGGTAAGCTCAAAAACTTCAAAATTCAAGTCAAAGTTATTTTATTATTTTGAATAGTATAAGACCTTATAATGTTGGGACTGTGATTTTGAAATGTTTAAGAGTTACTTTGCATTTCTGTAGCTCCTGCAATAAATAAAAAATCTAGCTCCATGCAGAAAGTATGGGTATATGTGATAAATATATGTATTAAAGAGGTTATAATGTTTAATTCATAAAAGTTTCACTTCACTCAAAAATTACTAAAATATATTTTTCTTTACAGTATTTTTTATTCTACATATCAATTAGTGCTCATTTTTTCCCCCCTCTGTCTCCATTTCTAAATGTCACTTCTCCAAATAAAGGATATTAAATTCCTGTTCAGGAAGAACATTTGAAAAATTGCATAACCTAGACTAAAACTTTGTAGTTTAGAATCAAATTTAAGAACATTGGGAGCTCTGACAGAAGCAGTCAGAAGGTCCAAGGAAGACTGATACCTTCCCACAACCTGAAAAATGAAATATTTCACTCAAAACTTGACCCAGCAAACTTTTCCTATGACACAGTTGTGGCTTGTTTTCAAAATCATCAGTATATTTGAACTCTACATTGCATAACACTTTTTCCAAATAAAAAAAGCCTGTAAGACACCCTGCTTTAACCATATCACAAGCATATTTAAAATTTATAGCTTGAACTGTAAAATTTTGTTAAAGATCCACTTACCACTGAGCATGCCTATTGATGGAGACAAAGACTCACAGATTTTGCATAGTCTGTATCACAAATAAATTTCCTTTTTTCTTTGCACTGTGTACTCGATAGACAAACGTAGTTTAAATGCTTATGAGCTAAGTAGTATCAAATACTTTTATTTTTCTGATTTTGATTCATATTGGGAAGCCTTTTCTCTTTAAGGTAACCTGTTATAGATTCATCTTCTGGTAAAGTTACCTATAACTTCTGTGTCCTATCCCTCTCCTGACAAGCTGTAATAACATCACATTCAGAAATCTTCAACTCTAACACAGCAATTATCACTCTTTTTCTCTTCCAGTTCAGTTCTTGGATCTCTTAACCCAACAACTTGCAGAAGGCTTCTTCATGCTGCAGCCTCTTCATCTGCTCTTTCCTCTCACAGTGACATGCTCCTTTCTTGGTAGCAGACTTAAACCAGCAAAACAGCAGTCTTTGAGTAATTTTAATCATAAATAAGAACGAGAAAAAAAAAAAATCCAAACAGATCTGTGATGTTCAAATAGTGAGAAATGCCCACGCTTCTTGTGCTACGAAGGACCAGATCTTATAACTGAGGGTTCATGCATGAGAGACAGAAAATCATGTAGGATCTTGTGTGCACCTCATTATATTGGCTTATAATAACCTGCCTGGGGTGAAGTTTTTGTGGAAAACAGAAAAATCCCAAAGGAAATGTAACGATTATGACTAACTCCATATAGCCACAGTTAACTAAATCTTAATGACAATATATTTCAGAATACATTTTTATTGAATTAGGACTTCTTTCTATATAGAACTGCAGACTGTTGAGTTGCTTAAAAATGTGATTTTTTTCCTCCCACGAACTCTGCCTCTTCCATGCTTCTGGCATCCTCCTTTCCTTTGACAAGTGTATGTATAATAGGAAAATTTTTCAATTCACATTTTCTGAAAATTGAATATGAAAAAGGCATCAAGAAAATATCCCAAATTTTATGACATTATTCATTTTAAGACAAAGTGCAATTGGAAAGGGATTTCATAGCTTTGAATTCAGAGAACTACTCATATAATTTCTTGAAGACTGAAATACTACCCATATTATCTTTTCTTCCCATAGTGCAATTCCTTTCACAAGCAAAAGCAGTAAAGCTTGACTATGCATCTAGTCATTTGCTTTGAAATGTTTCTGAGCATTAATTGATGCTTCTGTCAACATACTCATTTGTGCCATTCAGATGACATAAAAGCACCCACATGTGCTCCATTGTCCCAGCTCCTGGAAGGTCTGAATTTGAACAATACAATAAAGTGCTTCTGAAAAGGATTTCAATCACATGTTTTTTTTCTATATAATTTGTAAAGTATAACTTTGGAAATTTTTATTTCCTACAGGCACATTCTGCAAATTACCTGAGTGAATATCTACTGTAAAAATCCCATAAAATCATTTATTCCCTATAAATTTTTCTTGTGACTCTTTGAAGAGATACTTTTGGTTGTTAAAGAGCTGTAAGAATGAAAGTGTGAAGACATTTTATTTCATAATGGGATGATAAACAGGCATTCATCTGTACCTAAAAGTATAGCATGGTTGCTAAATGAAACCTGACAAATTTCCAGAATCTTCTGAAATGTTCAAAAGCAGTGGAATGGCATAAAGCAAAGAAACGGTGATAGCCTAGAGTTTCCATCTTTAGAACAAATTTTACTGAATTTCTTAAAGAGGTTCAACAAATAGTTATATGAAATATGTAAATTTTGTTTTGTTCCATTTTTTTTAAAACAGGAAGAATGGGGAAAAAAAAACTATTCATAAAAAATATTCATAAAAGAGTAGGAATAGAAAAAAAGCAGAAGATATTAGTTTTCCTACTCTTAGCATCCCTTCCCCTATGAAAGTTCTGAAATATAAAGACATTTTCAAATTTGCATCATCTCTAATCATAACTAATTTTAGCTTTCTTCAAATGGAAAGCTGATTGTCAAACATTGTTGCTACTGTTCTCTGCAACCTCATCTCAAACTGCATCTCACACTGCAGTATTTCTCTTGGAACACAAACACAGAACTCCAGCTATGCCACTAGGCACTCATGGATTGTTTTTCTTCTCCACTCCTGGATGAAGTAATTTACAGAGCTATGGCAATATTTTCTTGCACTGTTACCTCCTCTTTCCATCCTTTTTTAAGCAGCTTCTATTCCCTGCTGAAAACACAGCATCTCCCATTCACTCTCATTTGTCTAATCTTTCTCTCTTCTCAAGCTTTCTTTTTAATGGAAAAGTGAGTTTTTCTGTTATATTACTTCATGGCCTTTAGGAGAGGTAGAGGATGAGTTCTGCCACTGCATTTTCGCTCTCTCTCTCTGTGATGCAGCAGCTGTCTTCCATCACAAGTGCCTAAGTAACTTTGTAGACTCAAGGTAAATCCATATTCCCTCTGTTTACACAGCACAAACACTGGCCCCAGGATCCCTTGGAAATAAATACAGGTATTCCATGTGAATAACAGTTGGAATGGTGTGATGCAGGAGGTGCATCAGTTTGAGATTTTGGCTTGAATTATATTCAACATCTTGCTTATCAGCAGTGCTGAGCTGGGAATGGAATTGCATGGAGTTTTTCTTTCTCTGGTCTCTGGATCATTTTAATTTGCATAATAACGAGAAGTGCACAAGTACATAGAATCATAGAATCGGCTGGGTTGGAAGGGACCTCTGAGATCATCAAGTCCAACCCTTGATCCACTAGTACTGTGGTTACCAGACCATGGCACTGAGAGCCACATCCAGTCTTTTTTTAAATATCTCCAGTGACAGAGAATCCACTACTTCCCTGGGCAGCCCATTCCAATGCTTGATCACCCTCTCCGTAAAGAAATTCTTTCTAATGTCCAACCTAAACCTCCCCTGGCACAACTTGAGACCGTGCCCTCTTGTCTTGCTGAGAGTTGCCTGGGAAAAGAGACCAACCCCCACCTGGCTACACCCTCCTTTCAGGGAGTTGTAGAGAGTGATGAGGTCTCCCCTGAGCCTCCTCTTCTCCAGGCTGAACAGCCCCAGCTCCCTCAGCCTCTCCTCATAGGATCTGTGTTCGAGTCCCTTCACCAGCCCAGTTGCCCTCCTTTGGACCTGCTCCAGGACCTCAATCTCCTTCCTGAACTGAGGGGCCCAGAACTGGACACAGTACTCGAGGTGTGGCCTCACCAGCGCTGAGTACAGGGGCAGAATCCCTTCCCTGGACCTGTTGGCCACGCTGTTCCTGATCCAGGCCAGGATGCCATTGGCCTTCTTGGCCACCTGGGCACACTGCTGGCTCATGTTCAGCTTCCTGTCAATCCAGAATGTCTGATGTGAATTTGAAGATTCATGAGAAAATGGTAGAAATGTTGAGGATTTGCAAAACTTGGAGCGTGATGTCTAGCCTTTAAAATGTTCATATTTAACATGTAATGTTTTTTGTAAACTTTGGCAGGCCAGATTTGGGACTTGTTTAATGGAAAACTTGGGGATTATGATTTGCAAATGTTTTGGTCTCAGGATGGTTTAATTGGACCTTCGTATTATGTGAATATGTATGGGACTCTCGGTGTTTATTAATAAACCTGCAGGAGCCTGAAAAAATAAAATTAAACAAACAAAAAAATGCTGTTGGAAACACATTATCTGCTTTATAAATCTCCAAAAGCTTTTGAGCCTAGTGAGAGATTTATTAAAGTTAATATAAGAATTTTCTTGTATTTCACTGAATTTCACTGAATGCTTACTCAACTGTAAACTTTATTTCAAAGATACTGCACTTTTCCATCTTCAGATAATAAAGTTGCAATTTAACCAGTGAAATGACATTCTAAATTCCACACAAGTTTCAGAAATCATATACTTCAAGTTACTTAAAGTTGTAGCACAATTTTCATTCTTTTCTTTTGTCTTTTATATTGCATTAGAAAGTGAAAACTTTTCAGTATATATGGTAATTTGAGTATATACACATGCATCTCCAAAACCAAAAAGATAAATTAATAGTTTGCTTTACAGTAATTTTATTTTTAGCCATGAAGAAGGCTGTGATTCTCAAAAGCATGCATATACCTAAAGACAACCAGATTTTCACAAATGTGAAGAGACTGACTGGCTGTGAAGTTGATAGGCCAAGTGTCTGATGGGATAAATTAGATCATGACAGACTTTTTCCAAAGTACTTAAACTAATCACAGTCTTTAAAACACTCACAGATACACAAATCTGAGACAAGAGGATTAAGTATTAAAAAGCGTATTAATTCTTCCTGAGAAAACAACTCTTCACACATTCTGGAATAAAATTTTAGAAGTTGGATATATGTTAGAATCATCACCTTTGTGTCAGATTTATCAAAAGGAACAAAGAAAAACAATTACCTCAATTTTAACCATGATGAAGGCAAGCATCTCTGTGGAAAGTTTGTTATATCCACATTGGTTGCATGAATGTTGATGAGAACTGTGCCATGCTCTGTGGGACTGATGCAGATAATAAGAAATGACTGGATTTGCTTTCCAAATTTTTTTGATGTTGCAAGAGGATTATAGTTAGGAAGGATTTACACATGGGAGGGGGATCCCTAGCAATCACTGGCCACACAGATAATTTTAAAATTAAACATTGCAACCCATTGCTTTGCCCATTATCCTAACCTTTGGGAAAGTTTGCTCCCAACTACTTTTGATATATGCTGCAGGTTTATTTGCTGGAATACTTTACTCTGAAATTACCTTTATTACCTTTATTAATATCATCCCCATTACTAATGTTTATCCAAAAGATCAGGGGGGAAGTGTGTTATGTGCTTAGATAACTGCAGCAGAAGAGCATTACAGCCCTGGATATATTCCCTTATTGCCCTCCACAGCTTTATGCTATCATGTCATGGCAGGGTGAAATAATACCATTTATGCTGGCTGATCACAAGAAACTCAGACATTTTGTTTCCAGGCTCCACAGCTTTGCTTTTCTCTCCCACATCATCTTCAGGTCATAGAGAGATGGAACAGCTACTTGTACAGGAGGCAAAATTTGTAGGCTGCACAAATTAAGGGACTTTTCATTCCCAAAACATCACAGTGTCTGTTCTGAGCAGTGTTTATATAAATCTACTTTGCACCATAGCTTGATTTGTTTTTTGCTGTCAATAGAGTGTAAACCCTTAGAAATAGAAATTAGGGTTTTTATGACACCTTAAGTGAGCTTATTTAATCTAGGCAGCAGGAAAGTATAGGTAAGCAGAAAAAGAAAAAAAAAAGAAAAAAGAAAATCTAAAATTCTGACTATGTAGCACATCTCTCTATGGCAAAAAAACTGAAAAGAAGAGCACATTCAGTCAGGAATATCTAATGTAATAATTTATTAGTGTAATGAAAAGATAGCTGAACTGTGAAAAATTACTCAAGTTACAATGGCACTAACCAAACTGGGTAGTTACTGCAGGGAAAAATATAAAATAAATAACAAAAAAAGATATTTTAAAAATTTACTGTAGAGATACCCTAACTTTTTGATATCTAATCCTTTCTTTGGTAGTAGGCTCAGTCTTCCAGTATTTCTGTGGGTCTAAGGCTGATAATGCCTGTCTTCCTAGGAGCAGATAGTATAACTTTAAGGTCAGTGATCAACATTCCAAATCCTTCACCAGAAACATGACACTGTTGTTATGTTACTTTCATCCATTCTAAGAAAGTCTTATTTCTGTTTTGATGTTTTCCATTGAACATTTTTTTTTCCCCTATGCATTATACAGTTTGCATGTGCTGGATACTTGTTCCCTTTTTCCCTAAAGCTACTTTTTACTAGGCATCAAAAATTACACTTCTCCAATGACCACAAATTGTTCACTGAAGATCTGCTTAAAGACTTATGGCTTGAAGCCTCTGCTTTCTTCTTGTGCCCACACAAGATCTCTTCTATCATTGCCCACCTGCACACTTTTATACTACGTGTTCAGTCTAGCATTACACAAAGTTGTCTACAAATGGTAAGAATGCATGTTACTGACTGTCACTTACAACAATATATCAAAATAACTTTAAAAAGAGACATTACTCCAATCATAAAAGACAAAGCTAGAGCCAGGCTGCTTGCTCTTTATGTAACTTCTGTTATGAACAAATTAACAAGTCACCCAGTAAACAGTTTTCTTCTCACCATGGCCAATACCCAGTCTGAAAAAGGAGGTAGCTCTTCCTCTGCTCCTCACTTGACTGAGCTCCAGTAGAACATAGTTACTTCTAACCAAGGAACTTTTAATAGTTTCACTATCAAGTGCAAGCTATAAAGTGAAGATTGCTATTGTGGTGAGAAAAATATCTGAAGGAATCACAATACAGGATCTTAACTGAGCTGGAAGTAGATAGAAAATAATTTGAAGGTAACTTCTCTGTAAGTTTCATTCCATAGTAAAATACGTAAAAGTTTATAAAAAATGCCAGTTTGAAAGATTCTTCATAGTTTAAAACCACCTTGAATTATCATCACATCAGACAAGAGCAGTAAAAGATAAGATTTTTCTCTTTGTCAAAAATAGAAATAGAAAATTTTATTCCCTTGTGTATTTTTATTGCTTTTCTTCAAGATGTGCATGTGCCTATGTAGGCAAAAAAAAAAAAAAAAATGGTCTTATACCTCATCTGATTAAAAAGCTGTGGAATAACAAACCAAGAAAAGGACTAAAGAAAACAAACAAACAAAAAATGAAGAAACAAAATTCCTTCTGTAAAAACCCATCTTAATGTTAAAGGAAAGCACAAGCACTCACATACTGGCCTCAGCTGACCCTAGGTTTAAGGATCAACTACATCCAACAGCAACGCTGGAAGACTTCTTGCATATGAAGAGGTGAGTAATTAGCTCTGTAATTCCTATCTAGTTCTTGGATGATGAAGTGGTTGCAGTAGCATAGAAAAAGGGGAAAAAACAAGGGAAGCCAGACTAGAGGCTTTTGCAAATTCATTGCACATTGCATTTTTTCACCTGCTCGTCTATTATACATATTCATGAGCTATCCAGAAAAGAGGTGAGTTGTAAGGTGACAAAGTTTTCTGGTATTATTAAATTATTCAGGGCAGTAAAAGCAAAATATAGCTGTGAAAAGCTGCAGAAGTTTACAATACTGAATGGGCAGTAAAAGAGGAATTCACTGGAATATACAACAATGAGCAGAAAGAATAACCTCTATGTATATAAACAATGAGACAATTTATTAGCAAAAGTTTCTAGACTCATTGTAGACAGTTCTACAATAATACCTATTCCATTTTATGAAGTGCTCAGAACTCCCAAATATAGCAGTTAGAATTACAAAGAAAGTAATAAACAACAAAATAAAGAACATATTTAGGGCAATGTAGAAGTACTTTGCAGCTCTATGTCTCCTTCTAGTCTTACGTAGAATATAGGAAAAACAGAATAGGGTGAAAACAGGTAAGAAACCTATAGAGTAGGTTGGGTTGTTGCTGTTTGTGTTTGTTTGTTTGTTTGTTGTTTTGGGTTTTTGTTTTTGTGAAAATAGTGCGTGTTTGGGGTTTTGGAGAACTAGAAAGATTACTATGTACTGTAAAATATGTTGCAGAAATTTCAGAGTAAATAAGTTTTAAAATTGTGGGTATGAATCTCTGCGTATCTACCATACAAACTTCTAGCATAGATAAGGATTCTTCCTCTGTGATGTGTTACCAATATACTTGAGAGTTGATAAACCACAGCTTTAAATATTTCAGTTTATACAAAAGCAAAAATAAATCACAATCTATGTAGAGATTAATTGTTTTTATTCCAATGCAGAATTAATTATGAAGGATGGTTAGGAATATTGGTAATTTTATTTCTTTTAACAAAATCTTGTGTTACTTATCTTACACTGGGCAATATATAGGTCTCGTTAACACCACTGCACAATATATTCATAAACAAATCAAGCATGAAAAGAAAATATATTCTTTTTAAAAATAGCAGCCACCTTAACATGCATGGAAAATAATGACTTTTAAATGCAAATTCTAAATGAAGATCTTCTTTATGATGGGGATATTGTCCAGCATTCAAACCCAAAGAGTATTTGTTACTGGTGGGAGAAGAAGTCAAAAGTAGAGTCAACTCTGTAGACATAGCAGTGAAAGTTTTGCTGTGAGTAAACTTTTTTTTTTTTTTTTTTTTTTTTTTTTCCCAGCTAAAGCATTCTGAGAGGAGAAAGGCAAAAAGGCAAACAAAGTTCAGGGAAGAATTATGCAAGGATGGGAAGTTTAGTCTTTCAAAAGTGCTAGTAGAGGTAGTGTTGACCACAAATTATTGCAGCTGATAACAAGATGATGATTTTGGTTTGGGTTTTTTTTTTTTTTTGTCTGTCTATGATATGGACTGTGTTTCAGCTCACTAGAGAAGTATGAGATTTTGTGGCATGAGATGAAAGATATGTGTTACATTCCCTGATATGTTCATGAGGGCATGTGAAAATACAAAGCCAGCTACAATAATGTTAGAGGAGTGTGCAGAATGTGGTTTCACCCATATTGCCTTTGAGAGCAGTCCTGGAAGGGACTACCCAGAATGAGCTCCTGTGTGGAATACTAAAAAGTGATGCAGTAGCTGTGTAGATCAAGATCTGATGCTGCAGCCTAGCTGGTGGACTTGGTATTGCTATTTCAAGCAAAAAGACTTGTACTTTCTGGTCTGTAAATCCCAGACAATAATCCACCATAAGGTAATGCCATTGCAATAGCTAAAAAGCACTGCTGTAGAGATAATTGAACTGATAATTGTTTCTAATCTGCCCTACTTTCGATGTATCATTCATATGCCCCTGTTACTTTTTAAAGTCCCTCTTGCCCACCTATTATATGAAAAAAAAAAAAAAAAAAGAGATTTGCACGTAGAGCATCATTTTTTTTTTTTTTTTGAGTAAGGAAATACGACTATCTTCAGCTGTTTCAAAAGGCAAGGCATGGTAATTATTCAATATTTTCAATATTTTTTACTGCAATGTAAAAAAATAAACACATGAACTTTCTGGTCTAATTTCTTTATTTCTCATAAAAGTCTGCTTAAATGCAAAATAAGTAAATAAAGAAATAAATCTGTTTTAATGCAATAAATATATTCCATACCGTGGGGCTGGGATCCTCAGGTAGCACATGAAAACAGATCTTAAACTTAATTTAACCTAACTTTCTGTCACAAATCTCTAGTGTGAAATCAGCAGGCAAAAAAAGAATAGGGATTTGTATATGAATTTAATGTAAATTACAATTAATATGTTGAATAATACTGCTTTTTTGAGGTAAAAGTTAAATACTTTAGATGATTATGCACTAATAAACTATCCCTAGCTTTCATTTAATGGAACTTTCAAGTTATAATATTTCTAGAAAACTTCAATAAATATGCAGCTATTTGAATGTTATAAAAGGAGTCATTTTGCTTTCAAAAGAGGCAGTATTTTTTCTAATATGTATTCTAACCCTTAAAAAAATAAGTTTTCTTAATTCTTCCATGGCATTAATGATCTTATTATATTTTATTATATCTATAGATTCCTTTATGTTGTTCATCACTATAACATTGCAGTGCTTCTATCTATCCTATTTTATGTAAAATAAGTGCTTGCTCTTAGCATATACCACTTGATAGCACTGCTTCACTTGAAGAGAAATAGCATTTTTAAGAGAGAAGAGAAAAAGCTCCAGTAAAATAAAAGGACTCATTTAACACAGCTCATACAGTAAGTGATTAGTAGCATGAAGGATTTGTCTAGATGTACATTTTTTAACGGTACATAAAAGAATGAAAGGCTGACCTACAGGTTTATAGTTTATAGAAAAGCAAAAATAAATCACAATCTGTGTAGAGATTAATTGTTTTTATTCCAATGCAGAATTAATTATGTAGGATGGTTAGGAATTTTAACAAAATCTTGTATTACTTATCTTACACTGTGTAGCACAAAACATGTTCATCACACAACTTCAACATCACCACCTGCAGGCCATCTTCCCTTCTTACAGTTTCTACACAGCAGCATGAATTAGGTCATTAAAGAGCTTTGCTATCTTCTTTCATTTGCTCTTGATTGTGAATGAACTGCCCAATATTCCTATTACTATTTATATAGAAATTACTGCTTTTTGCTGTAGTTTTCCAAGGCTTAAATTCTCACATTCCCACTGAATGTGCATGAGAGTACTTTTAGCTGCCTCCTACAATATCCTTTGGTGTATCATCTTCATCAGCTTCATTTCACTCAGTTGCCCCTTTTGACACAGAGGTAAACATAGCTGCTATTCAGACACTTGTCAGTCAAGGTGAATTTTAGTTTCTGTCTGTAAAGGTGACATATACTGGAAATCTTTATATGAGCTGAATTCTTTGCAGAAGTTAAACTTATTTCCTCAAAGACTGATTATAACTCGGACTTTCCAGATATACCACAAACTCTGTCCTAGTGCTGCCTGGAATCTAGAAACCAAGTCAGATGAAAAATACTTAATCTGGGAAAGCACAAGCTAAAGGTTGTCTCCAGAGTCCTTGTCATTTATGCTAAACATAACTTCAGACACTTCTGAGAGTTATTTTCATTCTATTAGATCAATTTATTTCTATGAACTGACTTTGAATCCCAGGTGTTCTTGATTTTTAGAGTATTTGGAAAAAGTAGTAAGAAAAGAAGTATGGATTACAGTATTTCTATTAAATCTAGCACTCAAGAGTGACATTTAGGATGAACAGCTTAGATGTGAATGAAGGTAACCAAACGTAGTCCCTTTATTTTCTCACACCTGATGTGTACCAGGCTGATATTTTTAAATTAATTTCTGAGGTCAGTGGTACCAAAAGGAGTAGTGGCACTAATTATGTTGTTGATGTTGTTATTATTGTTGTTATTTTTATTATGTACATCCAAACCTTCTTCATAATGGATTTACAAATAGATAAATTTATTTTTATGAGTGAACAAAAAGATTTAATTATTTCTGAGGTGCTCTAATGAGGATCTTTAAGCCTCCTGTTATCTTCTCACCTCCTGACAGAAGACATGAAGGCACAGACCCCAGTTGCTGTGCACAATCAGAATCATTTATTGTGTGGCTCATTACACTTATATAGTACCCCGATATCTATTGATTGATCTAAAATTTACACCTCAAAGTGCCCTCTCTACTAATATAAAACCATTTCTATCCATTCCCACTGGAGGCACCTGGTGCTAGGACATAACATCATCCAGATGGCAAATTCCTTAATTTATTTACAGCTCTTTGTTCTTCAGGGTCAGTGAGTGCCAGGGAGTCTGCAACACTCCTCTATCCCACCCAGGCCTTCTCCTCTGCTGTTCTCCTACAACCTCCATTCAAAAAGAGCTCATGAGCTCTTTAGAGTTAATCATTCTAAAGAATTTCTAGTTTAGTTGTAGGCTCTCTTTTTTCTGCTCCAGAATCTATATTATATCCAGAGTCCATATTAGGTCTGTAGTTGACAAACATGATGGCTGATCAGTAGATCTATAAAAATGTGCTAGAACAATGAATAATTTTAGAACAGTTGAAAATAGACTGGACTTTTTATTTTGTGTAAGCCCTGGCTGAATGAGTGAGAGGAATTCAAGACAATGCAAAAACGACACATAAGAAACAGCCACAGATGTAGCCCTTGTTCCAAAATTATCCATCACTGGGGACACGTTTTTTTAGCAGAGAGCCTTTGCACTTTTAAGTTAACTTGAGAGAGATGATTCGCAGACATAACCTGAATGCTGAATTCAGCACACTCATTTATCCATAATTAAGGGAAAAAAAATCTGAAAATACACATTCATGGTAATTATCTGTTGCTTTCTGTAGCATAGACTTGTTTAATACTCTCAGATAAATGCTATTAATTATTGCTTAAGTTTAAGGCTGACTGCTAAGAATTAGTCAAAACAAGCACTGAATAAGAATATCTGCTAATAATTCAAACATAATCTGAGCATTAAACATGTAGTGTGTCAAGGGTGAAGAATAAAATGTAAAGAATAGCAACAAATACAAATGATAAGTTCAGATGAGTCAACAGTCTCAAAACCTACAGAATTCAAACTCTTAGGAACCTCCTTTTTCAGTGTTCATAAAGAAAACTTGCCTGCACCCTGTTACTTCAGGGGATAATGCGTAAAGAGAGCTGTTACAAAAACAACAAATAGTGGATACACATTTAAATAACTTTAAAATCATATCACTTTAAAATCACATTAAAATAATATTAAAATGGACTTTTTTCAGTTTTTCAAATTTATTAGATCAAACGTAAACTTACTGAACTTTAAGCATTTATATCTTCACATTTAAACAGATATTTTATACATCCTTGAGAAAACTTAGGCTGAAGGGAGACTTAATACCATATCTGCATGCTCTAGTATACTCAAAGAATTCTTAAATTGTACACATTATTTTCCCTTATTTTGCAAACTTATAGGCTCACTGAGCAATGAGAAATTTTTAGTGACAAATTATAATCAGGGTGCCTTTACATCTTTACATGTCTTTACTGTAACAAAAGAAGATGTCATCAAGAAAAGAGGTGGGCACCCTGGATCTTCTTGTAGACAATACCTAGCTAAAGTATACTTGGGAATTGTGCAATGTTGGTATTGGTGAGAAGAATATTTTAGTGATATGAGAAATATCCACACTGATGGTCTATGCAAAGAAAACTATTTTATCTGGTATGTTGGATTTTCTCCTTTTCTTTACCTCTACTGCACTGCATTTACTCTGGCTTTTGTTGATAGTACTGAAGGATGAAATCTACCAAAGAGTATTTATGTGATATATTATGATGGCTATGATAGCCATCAGAGTAAGTGTTCTGTGGATAATTCTGGACTAAGTATCTTTCTTGTACCATATGCTCCTCTGTCTTTCGATGATCTTCCAGTCTCACAGTTGTTGAAATTTCATATTTGCTTCCTTTACAGCAAAATAATTTTTAGTCCCACAATTTATATAACACAGAAAATTACACTAGAGTATAGGAATTGCAAATTTTATACTTGTGTGCTGGAAAGACTATATGGAAACCTCACTCAAACTAGAAACCTTGAAGGTATTTTCAATTATAGCAGCATCTGCTAACAAGTCTAAAAAAATTTCTATTGAAAGTAGTAATTATTTTGGGATGTGTGTAGTTAAACTTGAATTTTTATAAAAATGGAATTGTGGTGCTTCACATTAGTATTCACTGTATCTCAATATTTAGATGCTGGGGGTAGTTTAGCTCTGTATGGAAAGATTTATGCTGTTTATTGATCTTAAATTTTAATTATCACTGTTATAGAAAACTTTAAAATCTACTATCTGGGGGTGTTTTATATTCTTCTGATTTTTTTTTCTTTTTTCTGACAGTTTCTCAGGATCTGAAGCTCTTCAGAATAAATTTAACCCAGATATTCCCCAATACTTAGATGGTAGGCAGGTTCCACAGTAGGTGAGAGCGTAGCTGTTTTGTTTTTCTTGGACAATAAATCCCATTTTATCATTTCATGTTCCTGTAGACTCCCCCTTTGGGCTGCATGAGTTTTTAATTCCTAATGAGACAAGCATTCTGTCTCATATTGGCATATGATTATTGTTACAAATAATGTCAGACAAGATAGGTCTACATATCTATATTTGATGCTGTGCATGATATATCTCTTGTGAAAGCAGAATATATTGATCATAGTGTTTCGTTTTAGTAGTTTTGCAAGAGCCAGCAAATTTCTTGTTTGTTTGTTAGAATGTCAAAAATGTCAGATTCTCTTATTAAACACATGCTTTTATTTACCTTAAAAACCATACTTCTGTAATACTTACAGCATTTTTCATCCTTTCTATAATATCTAAATGCCTGTCAAACACCTGTGGGAAAAGTCCTTTTTTTTGGTATCCAGTAGATGTAGGTAAACCCACAGTCATATTTGTTGCAATACTTCCTTAGGCTGTCTGTACCCAAGCGTAACTGATGGGCTTCTGCAGAAACCACAAATATCAGTAGTTCAATGAAAGAATCACATTACTGTTATTAATTAATTACATAATAATAATAATGGGTTTTCCCATGTTTCTCAAAAGTCTGAGAAATCTGATCATTGTTGGAACTCTTGTGGAGGCTGAAGTATAGAATTTTCTTTTTTACTGTAATTGCGAATGACGGTGAATCTTTATATTGCACGTAGCATTCTCACACAGATTGAAATTAAATTCCAGAAATTACAGGAAAAGGTGATTTATGGGCCGTTTCTTATGCCTGAGAAACCAAGAGTGTTCATTGATGAAAACCAAAAATGCAGGTTTCTTTGTTCTTTTTTAATCTTATTTTTGACTGTTTGAAGAGAAATGAAGTGAGGTGCTCAGATATAATCTTTAAAAATGCTTAGCCAGTTTTGTATGAACATATCTGCATGGACAGAAGTATCATTTCCACAAATGTCAACACATAATGTCAACAGTAGTAGTCATCACCATTCTCTGAGAAGAGACTGAATGTTTTGTTATTATTCAACTGTATTTTGGGGAAAAAAAATATCTTTTTTATTAATAAACATAAAAACATCTCCCTTCCCTCAAAATAAGCAAACTTCTATAGTGTACATTCTCATATTTAAGTATTTCATCAGATCAATGCCAGTGGGCTAAACCCTCTTGACTGAGAGCAAAAGGCTCAGCTGGAGTAAGGATTGGGCCTCAAAGACCTTAACAGAGTCATGAAAACCTGAGGTAATACTTTTCATATGTCCATTCAACACAGCTGAAAACAAAAAAACAAAAAACTACTGGCAAATTAAGCTTGTCAGAGTGAAATAATTTTTTATAAATTTCTCAGGATATTTTATAAAGATCCTCCAAACTCTCTCAGCATACATTCAGTTTTAAAACAGCCAAAAGATGGGTGGAGGCTTCATTACAGTTACTCTCATCATCACCTTTATAAAAATTTCATTTTTATTTTCCTAGAAGAAGATGAAAATGAATAGAGCAAAGATTTATGTCATTGAATGTCATAGCTGATTACCTCCAGAAATGAGAAGAATGCAATTTTTATGACTTTATTTAAAGCTGAGCTATTTTTCATAAGCAAATATAGCCAGGCCAGACAGCTTTAATTTTTAAGAATGTATGGTACACTCTAATGTAAATTTGTAAATTATGATATGTTTTTAGAATCGGTGTTTTCCTAAATAAAACATTCAGAATAATTCTAGTATGCATAATATTTCTACTGTAATTTGCAATGATATTAAGACAATAATTTTTCTTAGTAAGATGCAGGCACCATGAACCATTTGAAAATACCATTCACTGATAATATACTTCCAGGGATGACATATGGTTACTGTATAAAGCCAAAATATATTTATTATGACATTTCAATAAACTGGCTTATTTTTTCAGCCAGTGGAATGAAGTTGCATGGAGAATTAGATGTTCAAAGAATGTATAAAAAAATCTAATGAAATTCAAGGATTATTGCTGTTAAAAAGATATGTAATAGTTGTGTGTCTTGGATTAATTTTTGGTTTTGTTTTTTATTTATTTATTTTGTTTGGTTTTGCTTTTGGTTTTGTTTTGTTTAGTTGTTGTGGGGGGGTTTTGTAGTACAAATAAAAGTAGTTATATTTGTAATTTACAAACTGTGCATGGCTCATACAGGCAATGGTTCCAGAGACCTACAGATCCCTGCTAGATTGCCCACATCTACAGGTAGTGCATCCCCTAAATGTGGTGTAGAATTCACAGACTCAGGAGTTACCCTTGCTAAGACAAACTTTATTTGTCTGAGGGTCCTTTAGGTCCACACCTGAAGAATACTCTCAAAAACTAATCTTTATGACTGGTTGTTTCCTCTTGAATCCAAACCTGAACACACACATTCTTTGTAAGAGCTGAGCAGAGGAATTTGTGAGAAGGCATGGCCATATTCAAACACATTTTCATGGAACAGCAAGAATTATCTACAACTACAACCGTGTAGATGGTGCCAGTCACTGGAAGAAAGCTCTGCTCTGAAGGCTGTGCTCAAGGCTCATAGTCTTAGGTATGTGTCCTGAAAAAGTGATGCTCAAGTACAGGGACACAGAATTTTTATTGTTGCTTTATTTTTCAAAGTTTACCTAAATTATTGTAAAAATATTCACAGAGAGAAACAGTGAGTGCAGTAAATATGTTTTGGGAGTAAGCATAGAAAAATATGGTCATTTATTTTTATATGTTTAATAGAAGTTCTGGTATAATTAAAAACAACTAATGCTGACTCCCCTGTCACATAAAAATACCTTTATTTCCTCTAAAACCTGACTAAGAGACCCTTTATGTCCTGCAGTTATTATACTTCCCAACAGAAGCCAAGGAAATTCCAGCATCACTGAAAAGGTTTTTCTTGGGCAAATTGGTGGGTTTCCCCCACATGTCCTATTAACAAAGAGGATCCTAAAATAGTGAAGTTTTGATTTTTTTTTTCAAAATCAACATTCAGCTAGTCAAAAGAGTATCTGCATAGAGAAATGCAGTTCAATATTATATTGAATACATTTGATATGACTTCACGCAAGCCCTCATTTAACAAATTCCAGCAGACAAAAATAATTTAAACATTCCTGTTTCTCACTCACACACCAGCTATTCACAAAACATAATCTATTCAGGCAGAAGGGCAGGCATTGGGTTAGAATAATAGTTGCTTATTTTTTGACATAATCTTGTATTCATGCTAGAGCCTGGAAGCTGCAGTTACCTTAGTGTGATGTGTTTTTTCTGGTTACTGATATTCTCAGCAGGTTGGTAGCTTTAGCATTATCTGTCATGCTGTACTATTGACATGGTATAAGAAGGACAGAACTGATATTGTTGGTAAGGGCTGAGGTAACAGTGAGCAAAAAGGTTCAAAATGAGCTACTAACACCTGAAAACATGGGTGGGAGGGTAAAGTTGAAAGTCCTAAGGACTCTCATGATTGAGAACAGGATCAGATGAAAAATGTGCATCGTAAGGAACATTCTCATCCATAGGTCTTCTAGTTTCAGATTATAATGAGCACAGAACTCCTATCAACCTCAACTGAAGTACTTAGGAATATGTTACAATCTGTGTTACAACTTTATAATGTGAAAACACTTAACTTGTAGATGAAGTCTCTAGAAAAAATAAGTCTATTAAATCTCCAACTTGAAAGCTGCAGCTTTATTGGGTATTATTAATTTCTGAAAGTTCTTTGCCAGGTGTCTAGATACGCGTGAAGGATTCTATCAGACTATGTGGCTATTATATTTCAGTGGTATAACTTTTTGGATACACATATTCCTAGAAGAAATCACAAAGGACTTGTTTGTTTGTTTGTATCTGTGAAAAAGCATTGATATTTCTGTTCAGTTCTGTACTAATACACTTGATACCTTCCTGTGGTATTAATCAACCATAGAAAGAATTGAAACCATTACAGCTCTGAAATCTAACCATGCAATACCAAAAATAAGTATGAAAAAGTCTGTTCAGTATGCTTCCCAATGCTTTTAAGAATTGTGTTAGCACTGCACTGCATTTGTTTCCTTGCAACTGTAGCCAACTAAGGCAATATGCATTTTATATGGTGTATTTGATGGAAGGTGATGTATTCATCACTTTAACATTACTATTAGAATCTTAAGAATGGATTCTGATCACAGATTCTCTGGTGAACATCTGGCACAATTCTACATAGGATTTTTGAAGTCATCTTAATTTATACTGGTGTCACTTGGCATCACACTGATGAAAATTTGGTGCTGCAGTCCTCCTGTCGACAAGTTGTTTATGTTTGCAGTTTCCTAGCTAACAAGAAATTTTATGCTGATAAGTAATTTTTCTCCAATTCTGAAATACTCAGCAAATCTTTGACTTTGGAAGGACATACAGGAAAGATTTGTTTATCCTTGAAAAAAATAACTCTCGAGAAATTCTAAGCATAATGCAGAAATAAAAATTACATTGCAAGATATTTTCATTTAGATATAATTGCATAATTTAACCATTTCATTCTATTAGGCCATAATGCCTATTTGATTTTTAATCAAATGCAATAAACCAAGGCTTCCTTCCATTATAACATGGGACAATCCCTGATAATTATACCTGCATAATTATAGGTAATTATGGATAACACAGGCAGATTCTGCTTGCTTCTCTAGAAGATTAAAAGTCTTTGTGATTGAGAAATAAGCCCCTACAATGGAAGAAAGGTCAGAGGAGATGGGCACAGAATATGTGTTCACGAAGCTAATGCCAAGCAAGAACAACATAGGCAGTGATCAGGGCTACTGAGAGAACCGGAGGGTGATCTTTGTTTTAGATAAAAAACTGTATGAGTTGACTGGGACAACTAGCTATATTAATTGAGTGGATCTACAATTTGTGTAAATGTTTCTCCCAGTATTAATCCAAAGGCTGTGAGCGTGCTCTTTTAGCTAGCCAGAACAGCATCACGGAAGGGTCTATGTAGCTCAGCTCAGCTCAGCATAAAAAATGAACAACCAGTAGAATGAATCAGAATCATGGAGTGACAGCTTGGAAGAGACCTCAAAAATTATTGGGTCCAACATTTCTAATTACAAACATGGTTTAGATGAGATGGTCTAACACCCATCAATCTGAGCCCTGAAAATATCCACTGTTGGGGAATCCACCACTTTCCTGGGAAAATTATTCCAATGTCCAATGGTTATCATAGTGAATTTTTTTTTTCTAGAATCCACTTAGACTCTAACCAGAACTAACTTGCACCCATTACCCTTTATCTTTCCCTTATCCCTGTAAGAAAAGAGTCTCCATCTTCTTGACAGACACTCTTTGCTTAGACAGCATGGTGATAAGGCCTCCTTTTCTCAAGGCTGAACAAACCCCAGTTCTCTCAATCTTTCCTCATATTGCAGGCTTCCTAGTCCTCTGATCATCTCTGTGGCCCTTCTCTGGACCCACTCTAGATTGTTCACATCTTTTTTGCATAGCGGAGACCAGAAATGAACAATGTTCCTGAAGTGGCTTGCCAAGGGCTGAGTAGACTGTGAGGATGATGATTTCTTTATCTTTGCTGGTGATTTCCCTGTTGATGCAACCCAACATCCCTGGTGGCTTCCTTTTCTGCCACAGTACATTGTTACTCATAGTTGTCCCCCAAGACCTCTAGATTCCTTTCCACAGAGATACTCTCAGGCCAGGTGGATCCCAGTCTGGGCTGCACTCCTAGGTTATGTTTTCCCAAGTGCAAAACCTCATACTTGTCCTTGTTAAGCTTTATAAGGTTTCTTTTTTAGCCACCTCTTTTAGAATGTCTGGTTCTCCTGCAGGGTAGCTCCACCTTCTTGAGTGGCTACTTCCCCACTCATTATGACCCCACACTGCTCTGAGAAACCTGGTCTAATGGAAGGTGTCCCTGCCCATGGCAGGGAGGTTGTAACTAGATGGTCTTAAAAGTCCCTTCCAACCTGGAATATTATGTTATTCTATGATTCTATGACAGTGAGCATACAGAGACCATTAACAAGAGTCATATTTGTATTGTGATTGAGCTGCATATTGCAGCTGCTGTGCTCTCCTGTGTACTTGTGTTGTGGTTACAGTATATTGATGTGTGTCTCTGATAAATAAAAATTCTGTGTAATGTCAAATACTTATAAGTGAACTTCGTACTAAACAATAAATCCATATCATACAGGATTAGATCCTATCCTATTAGATCTCACTTTAGATTAAATAGGTCAAATAGTATTGGACTATGACAACATATTGACAGAAAAGTGAGCTTTCTGATAAATTATTGTTCTTTCTTGTATTCAGATAATAAAACTAGAAAAGTATCTTCTTGTCTAGTCACATCCTGTCCACTCAAGACAGTTTCAAGCTACTACATGAAGAAGCAATGGTTCCTGTTATACAAAACATCAATTCAAAGCAACTGTTCAGATCGGGCAAGTAAAGAAGAGGATATCAAGGGTTTGGTTGGTTTTTGTTCTTTTTTCTAATATTAACCATACAATCTTTGTAAAAGAGATAAAAAGATCTCTCTGCACTTTCAGGTCTGTCATAATGTAAATATTTCTCAATGCTTTCAATGTATTTTCTTATCCTAGTATCTGTAACACTTTTCAAGCACTAATTAATCCTCTTAACAGTGTAGGGATTAAGTTCTGACCTCATATGAATGAAACCCGTCTGCTTAATCTTACAGTTTTGCTGCAAGTCATACAGCATTTTATGTGTATAGGTATATATTAAGATATCATTTCAATTTAATATGCTATCTATGCATAAAGTCCTTAAGTGATATTTAAGGCAGAAAATTCAGCATCTTTTTCTAAAATTTTATTATTATATTTTGCATTTGATTTCCAAAAGTAGCCATAAATGTTGTCTTATAAAAAAGAATAGAACATGTATTTTCCCTTTATTAGCACGTTAGTAATCCAGCTATCTCTAGCTCGCTGCATCTCCTGAGCCTGCTAAATTTTTTGTACTTGCTCACACCATTTTTCTTCTTGTCATGCAGTAAGTAGGAGCTGCCTCTCCAGTTTAGATTCTAACTGATACTACCTTTCAGACTTGCAGGATTTGCCTATTGATTTCTTGAATGTCTGCCCGTATGCTTCCAGACTATCCACTACAGATCTCCTCTCTTACTGTTCAGCTGTTTTATCCTAACCTGATTTATTCTGCCTGGCTTCAGCGATGAGTTGTGGAGTGCACCAAGTAGCTTGCCAAAAGATTCTCTGTCTCACAAAACACTGATGGCACAATCTCTCAGCTCATAGTGCAAGTGTTACCTTTCCAGCATTAGCAATAGCATAGAGCAATGTGTAATAACATCTGTCTCCCTCAAAGCCTGCCATTTGCAGAAATAACTGATCTGTTTCCATAAGCTCACAGGAGAACTACTCACAGCTTGAGTGGGACACAGGGAGGAAGGCTATCAGTTGTCCTGGTCTCTTTTTCTGATTTATTTTCATGTGCCACACAGTACTGCTAAATAGAAGTAACCTCTTCTGTCCTGTTGTCTTGGTGAACCAACTCCTGTTCTCCGTATCCTGGCCTTCTTAATATCCACCTTTCTGTTCAAGCTCTTCTTGTATGCTTTTCCTGTATACTCTACTCCTTGTCTCATAAACCCTGCACAGCAGTCAGCTTTTCATAAAACTAGCTGCATGCTTCCCAATGTGGATTAAATAATCAAAACCACTTTTATGCCTGGCAGGTCATGTTGATTATCATAAGACAAAAACAAGACAAAAAAATGTACTCTTTTCTCAAATGTCATGCTCTTCATGAAATCTGTTAACAAAATGTGCTTTAAAAACTAACCTGTAATAAACCAGTAGATATATCTGTGGTGTTACTTGCTCTGTACAAAGGAGATAAAACAAAATTATATTTGGAGTTTTTATTTACATCCATTACTTTAGTCTTCTCTATTTTTATCTCAGTATCTGATTTATATTTCAGCCGTTTGTAGCCTGCTACAGTGAGATGCGATATTTCTGATACAGTATTGTGCACCATATGACAATATGCTTACTATAATACATGAGAAAGATCAACTTATTTCAGACAGTCACTTATAAGGTCTACCATTTCTGAAATAAATGGTAACAATAAATAATGTCACTTATGCACATGCCCCCTCAACTTAGAAATAAGTCCCTGTAATTTCAAGAAGATCACAGTAAATCAACTGTAGTACGATTTGGCATAATATGCCTTGTATAGGAGCTAAATGATTCTTCCAGGTTTTCACTTAAGTTATGTTCTATTTAGCAAGATGCCAAACTGACAGAGAAAAAGGAGAAATTTAGAGAAATGTTCATTCCAGTGATCACAGTTTTGATGGTCTACATCACCTGAAAGGCAAACCTCATGTAGGAAGCCAAATTGTTTTTAATGGTTTTTTTTTCATCATTCTTCATTAAGAACATCACAGTTTCAAGCCACCACATTTCTTACTATGAGAAACAGTAAGCAAATTTACATCGAACTCACACAATGTAAAATTATCCTGGCTTTTCTATCTGAAACTATGCAAGTATTTCTACATCTGAAGCTATAGAAATATTATTGAATTGCTATAATTTAAAAAAAAGGAATTCTCCTGTAAATTTTCACATCTGCTGCAGGGATATATGTTTCAGAATGAGACTTATCTCTTTAAATGCAGACATAAACTATGAAGTGAAAAATACCAGAGCCATATATTTACATTTGTTAAAATCAATTAAGACATGCATGTTATTTCAACCATTCTTATCTCTCGGTACAACAAGCTGATAGAAGGTTGTAGTGAGGTGGATGTCAGTGTCTTTTCCCAATTAAAAAGCAATAGGACAAGAGGAAATGGCCTCAAGTTGCACCAAGGTGGTCTAGATTGGATATTGGGAAAAATTTATTCTATGAAAGGGTTGTCAAACATTGGAACAAGTTGCCAAGGGAAGTGGTTGACACACAATCCCTGGATGCATTTAAAAGACATATAGATATAGGGCAGATTTATGTTAGACATTAGAAATTCTTTACTGTGAGGCACTCAAATGGGTTGCCCAGGGATATTGTGGATGCCCCATGATATTCAAGGCTGAATTGGATGGGACTTTGAGCAATGTAGTCTAGTGGAAGGTGTCCCTGCATGGGACAGGATGGAACTAGGTGATCTTTAAGGTTCTTTCCAATCCAAACCATTCTATGATTCTAAAATATATCTTTTAGGGACATGTTTAGTGGTGGACTTGGTAGTATTAGGTTTCTGATTGGACTTGATGATATTGAGTCTTGTCTAACCTAAATGGTTCTACAGTTCTGGATGCCCTCAGATGAATAGTTTCCAAAAACTAAAAGCATTTACTTCATTGACTACTAATCAAGCCCCAGGTAATTATCTCAGCTATAAACACCTGTACCTTGGACTTCTAAAACTGAATGAGATTAACCCCTGCTCTAATTTACATTACATCTCATTACCATAACATCTCACCCCACTCCAAGATAGTCTCTTCTGCTGCAGTCTCTTCTAGAAAGACATTTGAATCTGTAAAGCTAAAATTAGGAGAGTTTTTAATAGTCTGCAAACTATATATGATAAAGCAGTTCATTTCCAGGTCACCACATCTTTATAAGATGGTTTGGGTGTGTCTTAACATTTCAAATCAAAACAGGAGAAGACAATTTAAGCAAAACAGAAGAGAGGCATAATCCATGTCTTTGTCTAAAAGTCTCAACACAGTGGTGTTGAAGGTACCTTTCTGAGCATAATAGAGACCTCAAATAGTTCATATGGCTTGTCTAATTAATTAAACAACTAAAAAAAATCTGCTGAAATGAATGCAGGCCTTTTCTTAGGTGTCTAAAAGTTTTGGTTTGGGTCAAATGGGATAATTGAAATTTATTTCTTAATTCAGCTGACATTTTTCAGGATTCATATTTTTGTCTGAACCCATAAAATATTATTCTCAGTCAATTCAGTTATAGAATAAAAATATCTGTTGTTATATTTCTGTGTCAGAGAGTATCACAGTTCATGATATTGCTGCTTACTGTTGTACACAGCTGTTTCATCAGGGTAGAGGCCCAGGTCATGTCACTCATTACTGGGAGACTGTGTAAAATGCTGAAAGGGTGAGGGGTGTCTCCTTGCTCTAGGTAACATGGGAATTTGGACTGATGCAACAAGCCACTATCTCTGGATTTGATCCCAAATTATTGTACTGACCTGGACACAGTTATAAACAATAGAGCACACCGAGTTTAATTGGGAGGAAAAAGCTGGAACATGTCAGCTCAACTGTAAGGAAGTTCAGAAGTAAGATTTATGTTTAGGCTTGAATCCTCTGCTTTGTGTGAACTCACGGGCTAATAAGTTATACTTCAGTGTTTAGGTTACTAATTCTACTTTATTTTCTACTATATTCCATTTACAAAGGAATCCTTGAAGATACAAGAATCTTTAATTGTCTTTAATGGTTGCTTGCTTTTTTTTTTTTTTTTTTTGTATTTTTCTTATAATTTTTTTCTCATCCAAACATTTTTTCTCTCACTTCAGATGCCTGTTTATCTTGTGTCATCTTTAAACAGATGACATGTTTATCTTGTTGATGTTTGTGTAATCCAGTCTCAACCTGGTCAGTTCTTGCGTAAGATACCTCCAAGGAAAATGTAAGGTTTCATGATAACTGCTACTGTGGATTTACCTAAATGTTCTTCCTTCTGAATCATTATTGAATTAACAGACTAGTAGAGCATAGTCTGGGTTGGAAAATGGGTTTTGGAAAAAAATATTATCTCATAAATGATGGACCAGTGCTTATAGAATATTAAAAAAATTAACTTCTACTGGCAGAATTTTAAACTGTATAGTAACTTGTGTTTATTCCAGCATTGATACGGGACAAATAGTGTGGAACATAGATTTTTTCAAAGATACTTTATAAAAAAGTCAATTCTAGAAGGCTCTTAATTTACAATATAGCTGTTTTGAATTGATACATTACATAATGTAATACCAGTGCCTCCTTCATACATCAATGGCTAAGAGTAAACAAGCCTTTATAATTTTGTTTTCATGTAAGTCTACAAACTTTAATATATTGAAAAATTTCTCCCTCCTCTGATATTAAGTATTTCTAAGGAGAGCTGCTTTTCAAAATGTAATAATGGATTGTTGTCAAGGCTAGTAGGGCTATAAGGGACAATATTTTTTCAATACTTGGAGCTGGGAACTCTTTTCAAAGAAAGTAGAATATGCTGTCAGTGACAGGGTATGATGTTATAAAGTGAGTTCATGCTGTTTACTTTCAGATGAGGACCTAAGTTTATCAGAGCTCAAGGGTGAGCTGAATAAGTTTATATAAGATTCTTGATTTGTCAGAAATAAAGAGTGCAGGGGACAATCCAGCGTAAATATGGGCTTCTTCTTGCCTAACCTTAGTTATCCAAACTCCTTGAAGAAGTGGTGAAGAGAGGCCCCTCTGGAAGGCAGTTAATGTCAGCCTAAGAAAACTGGTCAAGATGAAAGGAATAATGAGCTCTCTGGAGGCTGCCTGCCAATCTGCACTTACAAAAGAGGGCCAATAGTTCTAGATGCATAGCCCTGAACTATTAACTCCTAGATATCCAAAGCATAAGAGGTGATTCCTTCCTCCCTTTAAAATGGCAATATATTTCTCTCTCTTATTAGCCCCTAATTTTAAAAAATTTCCTTTTCCATCTCTCTTTCAAGAATGTTTTCCATCAGCTTTTTGAAGTCTGACTTTTCCTTGTTAGTGTAAACTGCAGCTAAACCCCAGAAATTAATTTTATTAAGGGCTGCATAAAAAGAAGCATGGCCAGGAGGTCAAGGAAAGGAATTCTCCCCCAGATTCCACCTGGAATACAGTATCCAGGTTTGGGGGCCCCAGTAGAAGAAATATACGGAACCACTGGATCAGGTCCAGAGGAAGGCCAAAAAATTATCAGTGTATCTCCAAACCACCTTTCATATAAACTGCTGGTTTGCTTCCCCTAAAGTTAAATTGCCCTTTGCCCCATACATGAAAAAATTTCTTCTGACTACAAAGGAATCCTGTTAAACCCTCTCTTGAACATACAGCAAATTCTTCAATTAGATTTCAGGCTCTCAGTTAGAATATTAATTATGTGCAACCATGCCTTAATGTTAAATGTCTAATGCTAAATGGCCAAACCTAAAATTCTGGTTTCACTGGTTTAACTAGTGATTCCTGTAGATCAGTCCTCCACTCTACTTTATTAATTATTACCTCCCTTGTTAAATTAGAAAAGGTACTCTTTGTTTCTTTAAACTGGTTTTGGAAAACTATTATTATAACTTGGAAATTATTAACATTTCAGATTTTCTTTGAAACTACTTTCCACGTAGCATAACAGCAAACATGTTTCCTTTGCCCTTTCAATTATAACTGTTTATTTCTCATTGCTTTCTCAGAAAACACCAACAGCATTCATCACATTCATAAAAATATTTAACGTAAGAAGATAGGAAATACAAAAGTCACATTGGTTCTTGTTTATTTTAAGGTGAGTTTTAAAGAAATTTGTCAAAACATCTTACACAAAGTATACTGCTGATCATCCATGAAAGTATTGTAAATGCATATATGGACACTGAATATTTTTATCATGTTAACAGAATTTCTGCTCAATACATGTTAGTAAAGTAAATACAGAAATTGCACATAATCTTATAAAAAAAAAATACAAAAATAAAGCAACATCCATGTGAAGACAACATCAAATTCTCATCCAGCTATGAAATGTCCACTTAAAAATGTTATTTCCATATGGAAATTATAATTCCAGGAAAAATTAATTAATCTATTTCTGTAAGTCCAAGTACTTAGGTATTTTTCTCATTTCCCATGTATTGCCTCATTGATTTTTTTGCCTCTACTTTCCTGGTTTTCAAGATATGTTTACCATATTTTTTTTTAATTTCTTTTTTTAATATTTTTTTTCATGTCTATGTATTTGCCCTGAAAGCTTTATTCCCCATTTCTCGTATCCTGCTTCTATGTTCTTTGTTGTTATGGATTCTCTACGAAGTTGTGATTGACTTGTCTTTGCTGATGAAGTCTTTTGAAAGGAAAACACCAAATGAATAAGCTCAAAGATCAACAGAGTGAGTAAGTTTCATCAATGATGGTTATTCATAGTAAGCATTAATAAGTTATTAATTGCAAACTGTTTCCAGCTCACTTATGCATTGTTCTACACCACCAAAGCTTGTCTCCTGTGTTTATCTTCCTAGATTTATGAGTGGTAGTATGCAACAAAAAAAACCCTGGTTTTCTGAATGCAGTAAAATAAATTATTTCAAAATTTTTCTCTTGAAGATTGAGGTAGTTTATTCTCCTGACTTCAGGAAAAAAAAAACCACAACCAAAATAGACAGGTTCACCTACTGCCATGGCCATCATCTGAGGACAGTGTGTTTGGATCATAGATTTGGTAACTTAACTGTAAAAATCCCACCAAATGCACTTCAATTTTAACATATCTGTTCCTGTAATTGCAACACATCCTGAAACAAAGCTTGTGGTTACCACTCAGTGTCCCTGAAAGTAACAGTGTCCTGCTCATAAGATGCTAGCAGCCAAATTGCATTTATTCTCACACAAAGGTTCACATCTCCTTACATTAACTGAAAGGTTTGTATCCACTGAAGGGAAAATTTTGTATTCTGCAAGTGTTCTTGAACATATTCTCCTGATCACATTAATAGTGGGTTGCCGTAATTGTTTCGAGGAGTCTCCTCTAAACATAACAAATCTGCAAAAGCTGCTGAAGTCTAAATTATTTTTTTTCCTTCCAAATCAATGTCTGCCAAAGGAAAACAGGCAAACCAAACAAACAAATTAACAAATCCCAGTCTATGCTGTACATACAAATTGGGCTTTATGTGAAAAAGCACTTTGTGGTGTATGCCAAGTGTGGGGAAATGGTGGATATCACTATTGAATTCTACCTGAATATCAAACATTTATAAGAAACCAGGCATTTCAGTAAAAGAGCTATGTATTTTTCTCTGGTCCTTTGACATGCTTTTCCTCATTTTCCAGAGAAATTGTAAGGTTTTCTCTTTTGCTGCCTTTTCTTGACAGAGATGCCACAAGGTATCTATACATCTCAAAGGCTAACACAAAATCAATCTGTGTGATTATGCAATTTAACTGCATTTGCAGTGCTAATTTATCTTCTAGCATCTGTAAATTACTTTATTATAAAAAATTCAAAGGCTTAGCTGAAAGCCAAATTAAACCTGGTAGCAACACAAAAACATTATCAACAAGGGAAATCTTTAAAAGCACTGCAGACAACAAAATATCAAGTGATGTGTAGAAAGACATAAAATGTGATATCAATTCATTATGTGCTGACTATTGTTTTATTTGAGATATAAGTAAAATATATTGCTGGAAGGGTTTCCCAAGTCGTCCTTTTTTCTAACGTGTTATTTGGATACTTCATGCTTACATTTTTGTTTATCAATAAATTACACCTCTCCAATTAAAAGCAGGAGGAGCAGGGAATTGTAAGACATTTGATAATTAAGAAAAAAATTGTCCTCCTATTAGATGAATGTGACAACTAAATTTTTCCTCCAGTTATTAAATGACAGGCACTGAATTTGATGTTAAAAATTTATGCATGACAAAAAAGTAACCTATGAATTCAAGGTTAAACATTTATGTAAAAGAGCAGCTTGGAAAGGAAAAAAAAAAGAAACTTAGAAGGATACTAATGACCTTCAAACATCACAGGCAAATTTCCTATCCATTAGGAGGTCAGTGTGTTAATGAAGAAAAAAACTGCACTAACATGATTTCTGATGTCTCATCTCATACTGAAATAAACCCTTTCTTACTGAGAAAAAGGCTTTATCCTGCTAAGGCATAAAGATTTCAACTCTTCTCTGTTCTGCCTTTACAAATATTCATAGAATCATAGAATCATAGAATCCTAGGGGTTGGAAGGGACCTCGAAAGATCATCTAGTCCAACCCCCCCTGCCAGAGCAGGGCAACCTATATTCCATGATATTTTTTTTTTCTGAATTTCCAGAAGAATTTCGCTTAAGAATTGACACTTTTATTAAAGTGAAACCTGTCAAAGACAAGTCTACTTAATATTTGAATATCAAAGAGGTAGCAAATGTAATGACTCAGCATGGTGTGAGATTCCAGTCAGAAGAATTTTCTTTGCCTCAAAAGACAATTTTAAAATTAATTAAGGTGGTTGGAGTAGAGCTAGCTATGGAATCCTGAAGAAGAGGATTGAGAAGTGGGTGGAGACCCCCCCCTTCCTGTCTTCAATGGCCTTCTCAATGGCAATTGACCACCTGGGAGGTGACATTTCTTAGGACCAGTCTTCAATGTCTCTGTTGGTCATGGAGGCACCTTGACTGATAAGAGGTTCTCTCAGATGGGACAATCTGCATTGAATGGGACACCTACCTCCTCATCCTCCCTTCCTGGCTACAACCGATTGATGAGTTTCCCCTTTTCTTGGGCAAACAAAGAAGCAGCGCTGGAAAGGCAGGAGTTTGGAGGCATAGAAGCAAGGCTGAGGTCCCCATTTTGTTGACCTACCACCACCTTGATCAAGGCCTGTCCAGGATCAGAACACCATCTTCAACAAGAAAGTCGATGGACAGCAGGACCCCTGGTGGTGACTTTCCCAAACTCAATTACTTTCTTTCTTTCCCGCTTTCTTACTCTTTTCTCTCTCTTCTCTTTCTTTCATTCTATTTCTCTCTCTCTTTTCCTTGTATCTTCTCCTTTTTCTGTCTCTCTTTTGCCAGCAACATATTTGCCATACCTTCATGGGGTTCTATCATTTTGCTTGTGTCAATTGTCAAATAAAAGTTTATGCTTCCACCCAACCCTTGGTGGTTGGATTTTGTTCTCACAGATTAAAAAAAGTGTAAAATTTTAATGTTACTTCAAACCTTAAGAGGAGGCTACTGCTCCCACACATTCTTTTTACCATGTTCTCCATCCCAAATGCCATAAACAAGGTATCTACTACTAGAGTTCCACATTGGAAAGTTTCTTCTGAAGACAGTATGTAAAATTATGAAGGCAGATGTAGGACTAGCAGTTGCTCGTCAGTCTTCCACTACTGGAAGATTTATGTTATTTCTGGATTACTTCACAATGACTTTTTGTGTTAAATAACCACATATGGTGTTTGGCAACAAAAATACTGGGAAAAAAATAAAGATAATATCCCACAATATGAAGTGTTTCATTGGAAGAAAGGAGTAAATTGTCCATCTATAAAGCTACTGCAATCTTAAAGTTACAAAACTTCTGTGTTTCCGCATTAGTTCACATTTAAAATATACTTTTCTCTGCCTTTTAATACTTCTATTTATGTATATATGTTGATGAATGAAAAAATATTTCATTTAGATTATATTTAGAAAAGTGAACTTGTCCTTGACGGTACCTTTTAACTCTTAACTATAATTGCACAACTGAAATATGTCTTATTTGACTCCTTTAGTTCAGAAAGCTTACAGTGCTTAACCATGGGAGTCTATTTTGAAAGACTAATTGCAGCAGCTGACTGCCTGAATAGCCCTTTTAGCCAAGAGAAATTGATTTACAGCTGGGGCTACATTAGCATGGTTTTTCTCTGGCTCATATTCTAGAATTATCAAGAAATTAAATTCTCTCTGAACTCTGGTAAAGTAAAACTGAGAACCAAGATACTGGAGATCTAAATCCTAGTCACTCACATGAGAAACAAAAGATTAATTAACCAAGCAATCACCTAAAATATGTCAACTAAGGGCACAGATATTCTGTGGACTACTTTGGTCACTGGTTTTAGATACTTAAGGTCTTTATTAGTTGGCATGTCCCCCTGTGTTTCCTAGTTCATTAATTTTTACTGATGTAATGTAGAAACTTAAAAAAACCCACACAAAATATAACAACAAAAAATACCCAGATTCCTTTGTCTGAACAATATACCCAACAAATTAAAAAACCAAACAAACAAATAAACAAAAAAACCAGAGCAAAAACCTGGGAGATTTACCCTAAGTAAAAGTAAACCACAAGAAATCTCAAAGATGCAGTCCTGCCCTACAACATAACCTGAAAGAATGAATATTTTCTCTTGTTATTAATCAGATAAAATTCATTTGACGAAAGCAGATGCTTTAAGCACTGAGATAGGAAAAGAGAAAGCTAAGAGAAAAGAGAATTACCAAACAGAAGCAGTAGAAAGAAGTATCAAGCAGAGTATAGACAGAGAAGTATCAAGCAGAGTATAGACTCTGCTCTCTTCTCTATAGAGTATAGAGAAGGGTATATACCAGTATGAGAACTATAATGTTGAGGGAAGAGCAACTGTAGAAAATTAGTTATTATGGGAGTCCAGAAAAAAAAGCAACTGGAAAAAAAAAATATTGTGTTTTCACTGGGGATAAACAGAAACAGTGAGGAGAGAATAGCCAAAAATCAAACAAGATGGTGAAAAGAAAGTATATGAAATAGAACAGTGATTAGAATAATGGAGAAAAAGAAGGTAAAGAAAATAGAGGGAAAGATTTTGTTTTCTTGAGGTAATTTCTAAATTTTTTATTATGTTTAACCAAGAAACTTCATATCTATGTGGAGGGTCTTGATGGATTATTTGTTATTTGTGGGATTTAGAGGTGAACCATAAAAATATAGTTTAAATCATATCAGAAAAACTGAAGACCAGACATCTTTAATAACCAGAGTAACAACAGAATTTAGAATATCTGTATTTTAAAAACTATGTTCAGCAAATCTTGACATATAACTTACATGAGTCTTCAATTTCTCTTTTTATGGACTGTTCTGTGTTCTTTTCTCTGTAAGTGCTATGTACATTAGCAGATGTACATCCTCGTGCCATTTGCCCCTCCAACAAAAAAATTCATCAGGGCAAGAATCATTTAATAGAAGGACTTTGCTAGGAGTAAGGATCCATTCACACATCCTTTGTTTCTGGCCAGCCTTTGGTAGGAAAAGCAAAGGGTTATAAACCCCTTGCAAAAGCAAGATATTAAGAAATTTTTTTTTCTTTTCCTGAGATGTTGCTCTATGTTATTTGGCTTTTTGTCCAGTGCCTTTTCTTGTCAATTTTCCCTAGTTTTTTTCTTCCTCTTCTCCTTTCCTCTTTCCTCAGAACAAGGTTTCCAGGTTCTAGTTTTTAATTGTGGCTTTTTTTCCTTGTTTGTTTTGGATGTTTTTTTGTTGCCTGCACCATGGCTATTCCTGCATATTGCAAATGTATGTAGCAATACTCTGAGTTAGATCAGTTATGGAAAATGAAGCTGGAACCAGAGGATGTATTCATAACTATTTAAGCTAATGACCCACTATGATCATCAGGAATGTGATAAATCTCTACCAGGTCCAGACAACAGAAGGCAGCAAGACCCTGCTGTGTTGGCATAAATTCCAGTGATATTTTCTGAGATTCTCTTTATTGATCTTGTTTTACATTGGAGGCTTTAGCTCCTTGAGCTACATATGATTTATTTTAGCTTCACCAAAATACAAGTCTGTAACAATTATATTTATAATATGAAAGGAAGCAAACCAGGGCCAAGTCTCTACCTCTGAGAACAAGTGTAATGGTACAGTTCACTTCCAGATGATTAAATCTCTTATCCTGCAAAACAAGGTGCCTTCAGACTGCTTTTTGAGACTTAATTTGGTCATCACTGTCCCCTGAACTAAGCATAAGAATTGCCTATGCAAACCCTAGCTGCCCCAGGTGACAACCATGTTAACAAGGTAGTAGCAGCAATGACTGGGTGGCATTGCCTGTTCCCATACCCCTGTGCAGATTAATTTACTAGAACAGGCATTGCCAATAAAGATTTTAAGTCCTACTGTAATGGAAACAATAAAATTAAACTGGCAGATTTCCCAGGTTTATGTTAATCTCTTTGGGTGTATTTGGGTGTATTGGGTTTTTAAAATCCAGTGACTGCTAAAAAACAAAAAGAAAAACATATCAAACCAACAATAAAGTTTATTCATTTTCCCATTCTGGAAAATGATAATACTAATAGACTGAAGTATTTAATTTGTCACATATTAAAAGGATGCAGAAAAGGTCTGCAGATAGGAACAATGGCTTGGACAACATCCATGAGACAGATATAGGTCTCTGTAAAAAAGTTACACCAAAAAAAAAAAAATCGGAACCTGGGATGGATTGTGTATTTCTAGCTTTAAGGCTCAAGTTGGAGTATATCTGAGGTGTAAAAAAAATGTAAACACAAAAACATCTTTGTGGAAGGCACTTCAGTATCTCTGAGGCCTGGATTTAACTAAGTCTTGTTTTTTTCCACAGTTCAAAATAAGCCAGTGAAGCTGAGCTTGGCTTATTGCTAACCTGAACAATTTCCAAACAGCAGTGTGGAACCTCTAAGGTAAATTTTCATACATTGTTTGCTCTGACTCTTTGTTGTTCTGCTTTACCACGCTGACACTGTGCTCTCTTTCTTCTTACTGAAATTTCTGCTTGTTTGTTTCTTACAGAGATACAAAGAGGAAGGAACTGCTGAAAGATGGGTGGCTTGTTGTGGTCCCAGGGATCCAATAGGACTAAAGCAGTGTGGTACTCTATTAAAAAAAATTATCCTAAACCATTTAAAACCATTCCTTGATACTGTTAAAAATGTCAGAAAGATTTTATGTATGCAAAATCACAAACCAAAATGGAAACTGAGCTGCCATTGCTTATGTGCTTGGTAACTTAGTCTAGAATTAGCTCTGTTTATTGGACTTTTTATATTAAGGTAGTCCAGTGAAAAATTCTCTTATAGTCATACATTTGTAGTTATAAATTCATATTAGGAAAGAGTCCAAGCAGGTTCTCTAATTCTGACACAGCCTTCTGGTTCTCAAAATTATGAAGATATTGGAACTAAGAGCCCAGTTTTAAGGTTATTCATTTAACATGGATTTTCAGTAAAAGATAAATTTTGAAAGGGGAACGGTGTGCCAATAAAATTGTCTTCTTAGAAAGGCAAGTGTTACAGTCAAAGACAATTCAAAATGCCAGAAACTACTTTGTGCAGAAAACTAGAAAATATCAGAATTTTCTTTCCTTTAAACATAAATTTCAGACTCGGACAAGAGCATAAATCTGAATTAAAATAATGAAATTCAGCTCAGGGATAATTAATTTTTTTAAAATGTATTCTAATAGATGTATATTTGTATATAAAATCGTAAGCTAGGGTAATATTGCTTTGTTTTGCTTTTAGATAATTGCTAAAATATCTAAATATTTTTATGGTCTATCAACCAACTGTCTTCTTTAGGCTGCAGGAAGCCAAGTTTTTTGATATGAAAGTTCTTTAAGTTTTTCTTTGTTACCATCTGTGTGGCAGGTGATTACTAAAGAGGAAAAATATCACTATTCCACTCAGATTTAAAAAAAAAAAAAAATCAAAGATAATCCATTGTTTCTGAAATGTTGCTATTGGACTTTTTTTTTTTTTTCTTTTAATACAGATTTCACTTACTAACTAACTCATAAGGCCACTTAGAAATTAAGATCTGACCTGCTAAGTTTGTACTTTTTCATCCTGAAAGATATCTCCAAATTCCTACTGAATAAACACCTGCAGAATCCTTGAGCACAGCTCAATGCGGAAAGTGTTAGGAAATAGGAAGGATTATTTTGTTTATTGTCAGCTGTGGATCCAAAAATATGCCAGGGCATAAAAAAGCAATTTAAATGTATTCTGGGCTCAGACCCAGTTAAGAACTCTCTCTGAAGACTTTAGCACCAAAGCCATAAGACAGAAACCATTTAGAGGCTGCCTAGGACCACTATGCCTGACAAACATTTTTCATCAGGAAGAGCTATCTGAAACTTAAAAAGGGGATATAAATCATATTAGAAAACCAGGAATAACGCTAAGAAAGATAGATTATGTCCTAGTTATCTGAGACACTCCTTACAGTTTCATTTTCAAATTATGTATTTATGGCATGGGTTGCTTCAGCTTCTCCTGCTGCCCATATTTCAGGGATGAAAGAATCTGGGACTTTTACCTATGGGTGTGGGACTGCCTGCCTTCTGCCTGCTTCAGATGGTGTCAGCCCAGTTCAGGGGAGGGGTTTTCTAATAGTGTTTCCTTCTGCTGCTTTCTAATACAGCCCTCCATGGATGTCACTTTAATTTAGAAAACAGGACAGCACTGCATGGCAATGTGGATTGTGCTATGGGTAGAGAGGGTTGCACATCAGCTAAGAATTTCTTTGCCTAAACAATATCTGTGCTGTGGCTTTATGGAATATGGCTTCAGAGTATTAAAGTGCTGGCACTAGAGTCAGAATTGGGAATGGACACTCTATCTCCTTGTTTGGATTTAGAACAGGATACATCCAAAAAAGCAATAAAACTCTGTCATGACCAATATTCAGAGACTGACACATTCTGAATCTTTTACTATTTGACCTGATTAAGGATAATGTTTTTGTAGGCTGGTTAAAATCTTCAGAAAAAATATTCCAAAATAGTAAATAAAGTCATAATATCTGAAAATACTTCAGGGAATTATCAGGATAGAGGATTTTTGATTCTAAGTAACTACATGATGCCATAAAACAAAAATTTGAATGCTAGAATTTTTAAAATTCTGACTAATGTTTAAATCTCTGCAGCAGGGAGGACAGGCAGGTAATTCAGACAAAATGACCTTGAAATTTTACTAACAGGATTGTACTATATTGGCTCTTCACAAGTCACACTCACCAATTCAGAGTGCATAATTGGGTGTTCGAATTGTTGTTATATCTCATATTTGCTGGGAGCTGGAGGCAGGAACACACAGATTCAGACTGGCACGGATCAGGAATACAGGTGGACGAATGGACAGAATCCTCCCAGGATGCTCAAGCAAACAGGGACAGGTGAAGATGAGCGAAGACAAAGGGGGAAGTGAAGGGACTTAACCCTCACAATCTTTCAAGTTTATGCCAAGTATGATGCATATGGGACAGAGCACTCTGTTTAGTCCATTTTGGCCACTTGTATTGTCTGCTCCTCTCTAAAGGAGAGTTGCAGGTGTGACCTCTTTACTCCCTTTCTTTTTCCAGAGCATAAGATGTTCCTCAAAACAAAGCAGTGGCCTTGGTTCTGCAGACCATTCTCTAGCCATGACTATAAATGTTGAGCATTATCAGTCCCAGAAGAAGACACTGACTGAGAAACTTGCTGTTAATTTCAGCAAGTACAGCTACTTATAAGAGACTTAGATGAAAGCAAAATTACAAGACAGAAAATTAGCTCTATCCTGGTCCAAATTGGGACAGTAATTCTCAGGAAGGGTGAATGTACAGAGAGCATCTATCACAGCTCAGATGACATTTGCTTTAGCCATTGAATGTCTAAATTATAATTTATTGTTACCAGTGGGACTGAAATCTTAACCTGGCCAGAGAAATGCACTCAGCTGCACTGTATTAATTGTGGTTGTTACTGGGATTTTAAGACTTATGCACTGTTTCTTTATCATAAATAGTTATTTTAGTATGATAAAATAATGACAGAGGTTTCCTTTCAAAGGTAGTTATCATTATTGCAAAACCCCATAGGCACTGATTTACAGTGGAAGGGGAGAATATATTCCACATATTTCGAGAGAAAAGCAATTATTCAGCAATGCCAGGGTGGGAAGGTTATGCTTTATGTGTATTTCTGTATTTACTCAGGCTCATTTGTTCTCTTCTGTATCAATTCTGTGGTGCATTTCTAGTGTAAAATAATTTGTAGATGCTTAAACTGTACTTGTGCAAATACTACTATCCCAATCTGATCCTTGGAGATAATGCTGAAATGGTACAATAGCTCTTATCAAATATCACTGGGAGAGAGAAAACTTCAAGATCCCAAGACAGAACTGATTATAAATATTTTATGAGAGATATGTCTAATGGCTAGATCAGATTTATTTTCTCTTTTTTATTTTTTTTCTTCATCTTTTCTCCTTTTCTCTACAGCACAACATAGGTAATGAAGTATACACATAAAACACATAAACAATACACATAAAACAATACACATTTTACACATAAAACAATATTTTGTAAGATGAGTCTGTCCTTGTTTTCTTAACTATTTAACATACCGACAAAATTGTTTATGCTTTTCAAAGAAATGCTGGTCTCTTCTCTCTTTATAAAACACCTGTCCTGTTACTAGGGTTTTAACTGCAGTAAGAAGAAAGAAACGAACAAACAAACAAACAAACAAACAAACAAAAAAAAAACAAGAAAAAAAAGGAGAAAAAGGAAAAACAAAGAGTATCTGAAGCTGGCAAGACTTGCTTCTTTTTTTTTTTTCCTATGGGAGAAAAAAAAAATAGTACTAGTGGTGTTGCTAAATAAAATTAAGGTTTCCTAAAGGAAAGAAACAGAACAGGAGAAACTACCTTACATACATGGTTTATAGGGTTCTTCAGTTCATTAGCAAGTGTTTATGGGTTCAGAAATTGCACATTAACTCCTATTTCTCAGTTTTCTCATTTATGGTATGAAAATATGTGGTCTATTGCCAGATCAGCAGTGTAATATTAATTTTGCTGGGTAAGTAATAAAGATATTTCACTACTTTTAGCATCTCCATAGCTGGTTTTAGATTTAAGTGACACAAATATGAGATCTACAATTGCACCAAACAATAGCAAGTATTTATAATAGCACTCATTCTGTATAAGGAGTAGGAAAGAGATAGCTGGTATTGGCATATGATTTAAGGGATGCTTTAGATATTGTTACTTTCCAGAATATGTCACTGTAGCAGATACCAGGAAATCACTAAAGCGATTTCACTTTGAGAATCGTTGCATTTGTACTGCATTGAACGATTTGTATTCTGCCCTGCAGACTGGACTGTGGCTCAGGTAGATAATAGATATATATCTGAAAAAAATTTTCACACTAACAGTTTGCCAGTAGGCAAATATCAGGTAGATGAAATTAAATAAAATATTATTGTTTGAGAAAACGAGGTCAAATCTTTGGGGATATCCTTTTTTTCCCCTGATTTAAATTATGCTTCTTAAGAATTCCTGGTTTTCTGAGGATGTTCCTCTGACTTTTCAAGTTCTTTTTGTGTTTTTTTCCTTCCACTCTGTATCAGAGAGCTCAAAAATAGAACTCTGAATAAAAGAATAAGCAGTTCATTTCAGAGCAACTTTGCTTTTCCTTTTTGTCATGCAAGAAATGTTACCTCTCCTATAGAAAAGATAATCAAGGTAACGTAGGAAACAATAAAACATTCTGTGCTCAATGAAGCGTGTGACTAGGCCATAAATGTTAGTTCATATTATACAGTATGAGATTCACTCCTAGAGTTAAGAAGTGGAATAAAAAAGTTTGTCTTGTGAAAGAGAATGCATTAAAAAAACCCAACAAAACATTTTGTTTAATGAAATAAAACTCTTGAACTTAACTTTAGTAGCTGTTTCACTCTGCATACTTTGTTGAACAGAAAGTGCTATTTTCAGTGCTCTGGAGAAAGCTGCTGAGAGACAAGACGACATTGAAATTCTTCAGTGACATTTTTTGTTAAACTTCATTAAAGTGGATGAAATGGGATCAATTTCAGAAGAGTGATGGGGCAGTAATGAAGAGAGGCCCAGTGCTATTGAAAGCAGCACACATCTGATGTTTTTATTCTGAGACCTGTTCCAGGGGAACATCCTTACTCTTTAGTTGCTGTTCTCTGTGTAATTATCACTTTCACTGCTAAGGGCAGACTGCACATCATTTAATCACTCCATCTGAAAAGTCCTTGCCAGTGACATCCAAAAGCCGGCAGGAAGTTGTTACTCAAAGAGAAAAGGACACAGGAGGATTTTTAGTATTGTAAAACAGAGAATCAAAGTTTTTGTATTTTCTCTAAGATAACATATAATGAACAAACATAGGAAAGAAAGCAGCTGGTGTCACTCAAACTTTTTTTCATTTGAGGCTTTTTTAAAATCCAGATTGCATTCGACATTGATTCTTTTTGACTTCTTAGATAAGATTACAAAATTTTAGATTCTAATAAGTCATTAGATACTGTAGCCAGTTAATTTGTTTTTTATGGAAAGCAATATGGCTAATCACTTGAATTAGGTGATTAAAATCTGGTCTGACTCAGTGTTCATATTCTGTTTGAGGGAGTGAAATTTTAAAATGGTGTTTTCTATGGTACATTGAACGTGAAGCCTTTCAGGAAGTCAGTTTCGTCTTCCTGTATACTTTTTATTTAAAAAAATCTTGCCAAGCTAAATTGCTAAGCCACAGCAGAAGGACTGTATTTTTTTAACATGATCCATCAGTTGGGAATAGAAGTATCAGTATCAGTCATGTGTGTTGTAGTAAGGCATGTCATATGGTTGTTCTCCCAGACTCAAATACCTACAGAAACAGTTCCTACACAAATATTTTTATTACAAATATTATATTTCCACAAGTATTATAGGTCCTTTGTGGTAGTGTTCATGAGAATTGCAACAATATTTTTCAGAATGGGGTCATCATGTTTCCCAATCCTAAAAATAGCATGGTGTGATTTTAATGGAGCTGAGTACCTCATCTGTCCTTGGTGTCCAGAGCAGGATCCACACAGTTTCCCTAGATCAATTCTACCATCCTAGATGCAATGATTTATGCCATCCAGGTAGGCAGATTCTTCCTACCTAACTTCTTGCTACTAACCTCACTGGTATGAGTCAATGATCCTAACTCCAAGGTCCTCCTGGCTCCCATATTTTCTTCCTTCCAGGAAGGATTCAGAGCCACAAGGAGGAAATAAGACCTATTTGCCTGGCTTGGCTTAGAGTACAATAGGTTTCCAAAAGCCCATGGAACTGTGTGTTATTTTTTGAGGGTAAAATGAGTTTGCAGTCCTCATTTTTTTACCCTCATACTATACAGCACAATAAGAGTGAGCTTTTAAAAAATGACAGTATGATTTTCAGGAACATCTGAGCATCTCCTCTCTGAAATTAGATGGTGTAAACTGATCCAACAAACTTCATAAATGCTTTTCCAGCAGCCAGAATTTTACCCTTCATATAACTTATATATGAAGGGTAAAGAATGAATGTGGCTTTGAGAATGAATTTACTTTGACTTAGAACTGATATTCAAGTTCCACAAATGAGTTCTTGGAAAAAATCTTTTCCGAGTCTCAGAAGCATTAAACACATCCATTCTGAAGAGTAGAAAGAGTAATAATGTAATGATTATTTTATTACTGCAGTGAAAAAAATTAAAGGAAGAAGGGAAAAAACAAATGGTATTCTTTTTTCTGAAAATCTGTTCACTCCAGAAAACGAAGTTTCAGCTTCATCTGTAGGGAGTATTAGAAAGCATAAATATGTTATGATATTTTCCAGTTGTGTTTCTTTCTCTATCTCCTGTCTTGACTATGTAGCTGCCATTCTCCTAATGTGATAAAATCCAATTGCTCTCAGCTTGCTAATTAAAGTGCAGTAATACTTCATGTGATAAAAATGTGCTAATATTTCAGAGATTAATTTTTTTCCCCTCACTTTATTCAAAGATGGAAATAATACCCAGTAAGCTTGGAAAGGTATAATAGTTACAGTACAGTATTACTATGTTAGACACATTTAAATTAAAGGTTACTGTCAAAGGAATAGTCATCTTGAATTCTATTAAACATATCAGAAAATGTATGGCTAGAAAGTCTGTTTCGACTAAATCGGAATCAGATGTTTGTATCAGATGGTGGTTTGTTTAAGACACATAATGCATACATGTTAAGGAAGAGGGGTGGTGGGTATTTTTTGCAGAGGAACACATGTAATTCTCCTATTGAATATCATATCAGTAAACAAATAAAGTCTAATTTCATTTTTTTTTACTACATACATATTTCAAAGGCATCATCAAATTCAACTGTAAACCTATCACTGCCTCATTTAACAGTCTGTTGCACCAATGCTTTTAAAATTGCACAAAAGAAATTTGGTTCAAGTACATGGTGAAAAAACAGACATTTGAAAATTACACTCATTCTTGCACTGTGGTTGAACTAGTGAGAAAAGAAATAAAAGTCTGGCACAATTATACACTTTTTTAAAAGCGCTGGTCTGACAAAAGTGACTTTCTAGGTGCAAGTCATCCTAAATCCTCTCACTTTGGTTTTCTGTCCTCTTTAGTTCTTGTTGATAAGGAGTGCTGACTCCTAGCTTGTATAAAATGTCTTTTCTCAGTGCATGTGCCTTGAGGAGCAAGATTTGCCCTCATCATCTGGGAAGTTATCAATGAAGATTAATTTTCTGGAAGAAAATTTTGTCTGTTCATCAGTCTGTATGAACAATGCTTATTTCTCTTAAATCAGGAACCATTGAAAAGGAAAAAACATTTATATCAGGAGTAAAAACTTGAGTTCTATTTTTTCATCTTTCTCCAAATATATTTGAGAGACTTTATTTTCACATACTTTTTCCTTCTGAGATTAAATTTGCCTCACTACCCTTTCTGCTCATCTGAGATATACCACAAAGTACCTTAAATAACTGCAAGCACAAGTAGAACAGAAGGATAACAATTCCTCAGAAATGAATAAAGTCCAAATCTGCAGGACATGTCTATGTATAAACTAGCACCAGAAAGAGAAAACTTGAAGCCAAAGATGATTGGCATCAACCTCACAACTTCTTGAGGAAAAACACTGTGTTTTCACCTGTGAAATAGTGCTATTGGTTCTCTGCAGTTTATGTGACTAAGAAAATATTCAGGAAGCATGTGTGTGTGTGCACACGCATGAAATGTGTCCTGAGCAGGATGGATGTGCTCTCAACATTGCCACCTGAAGTCTTTTTTGAGTATTTTTCTTAGCCTTATATTTTAAGCTTTTGAATATCTGCAACTTTATTATTCCCCCAGTGAAAAAGCAGGTATCACACAAAGGTTCTATGTTAATCTGAGGAACACAACTCCAAAAGACAGTTTAGATGGACAAGGAAGCTATCTTGGATTCAGACAAGGAACACTGACTGAAACAGGCTCATGTGAATATCTGAGTTCTTTAAGAAGAGTAAATGTGTTTTAAACAATAATGGGCTTCAAAGTTCAAGCCTGGTAGAAACAGTTACTGATTAAAATTAGTAAAAGTTGCAACTAGAAACTTCAAACATTTGGGGAGCATTTGAAAATGATTTATTACAAGTAACTTTGCACTCTCTGCTGTATTACTATGAAATAATGTCCTTTAACTCTGATTATCCTCCTCCTTAGGCATGAGTTGTCTAGAGTTGTGAGGAGGGAGGGAGAACATTAATGGTTTTTATTCAGGCACCCAATGAGGCATCAAAGAAGAGGAAATGATTATTTTTTAACTGAATGCACTGGTAGTGATGCATCCAAATGTCCAAAATTAGTTTTATTTTTTGAAGTTTCTAGAGGAGCAGAATGCAGGATCAGTAGCATGCATATCACCAGCACCAATTATCTATGTGATTGCTGCTCTTCTCAAGCCCTGTATATTTTAGGAGATACACTCTCTGTCTTTATGCTTTGTGCTCAGAGTGTGAAATCCTATAAAACAAATCAAAGTATTGCTGATATCATAGGCTTTTTTATTACTTCCCATTGGGTCCATCATTCTAAATAATTCCTGTGATGTAACCATATATGTTCTACAGGCGATTCCTGAAAGCTTGTGGGCAGAAGACAGCTTCAGGTTTTTGTTGTTCATCATTTATATTTTTCCCAGCTTTTTCACTTAATTCCATTCACAAGAAGCAGTAATTCCTGCTCAGATGTCTTTCTGCTCTCAGTTCCTTTCTCCACAGCTTCTGGTGATCTGAATCACATTTACAATAACTTTGCAACATGTTTCTAAGTGGTTTTTCGTCTCTCAGCCAGAAATGCAAGCATATTTTATTTCATTGCTGTTTCACATGTCCATAGAGACAATAAGTAATGGAGAACATAAAAAAAACCCATATAAACAATTAAGGAAATTAATGCCCAAGGATGTTTTAGTTTGGAGGGCTTTAGCTGTTTCCTTGGAAGGTTTTTTAAGTTAGGGATTACATGGCACAATGATGGATTGTATTTGCACACATTTTCAGCCAGCTTGATATCACACTGTTTAATATACATTATGTTTTGAACATAAGAGGATTTTGTAAATGTTCAACCAGGCTGCAGGAGCCTATGTAGAGTATGGATTTGTTCCCCTTTCGAGCTCAGATTTGGGATGGCCATGAAGAAAAGGTCTTTAAATACTGGTCTGCCAGGTCTTCAATAGCCACAACAGAAAAGAAAGCTCAGCTGATGTACAATCAACTTTGTTATCAGTAATAACTGGGAAACAAATAATGTAGAAATAATTTTTGTTGTTGTTGTTGTTCAAATAAAATATTTTGCATTTTCTGGAGTTTTGTAATTTGAGTCCAGCACCACTTCTAAATCTTTGAAATTATTTTGTAAAATATTTTTAGCTGTGTACATTTCTGAAAGTACATATTGCTTGTTAATCTCTTAATCTTAAAAGCTCTATTTTTTTTTATTTATTATCCATATGTAATCAATTTCCAATCCTTACAAAAACATCTAATACCACTCTATATTAGTGTATTTTATTTTTCCAGCATATATCTTAATTGATAGCAAATTATTATGTTAAAAATTTATATTAATTATTGAGCAATAAAATCTTTATTTAAGACATTTAAATTAATATGTCATCAAAAGTTGTTTTCTAGTAAAATTCTATTGAGATTTACTATCACATGTTCATTATTATCCTTTAGCAGGGAGAGTTAGTTAAAATTTCATTATAGGAATGCTAAATATCAAAGAATTTTACAGGGTACTCCACAATGCAACATGTGTTCTAGTGTAATCAATTACATATTTGCTTTTTAAAGCCAATCACTGCATCAAGCAGATTAAGAAATCCGGGCAACCCATTTTGAGATGATGTTCCAGCATATGCAAAGAATGTCTTCCTTATTTCCATTTTAATTGGAGGAAAATAAAAGCTATAGTTCACCAGGAAATTTGCATGCACCATTACTTAGTTTAACTTTTAAAAGAATGGCCACTTTTGGTGCATTTGAACACTTGCAATGTAGAAATATTGCTTTGGTTTCTAACTATCTTTCATTTTTGTAAACACTGCAGTAGTGTTCACAATTTAATATTCCTGTTATCATCATTACCCACAGTGGAATTACATTATACTAAATATATTTCGCCCTGATGGACCTAATTACTTAGGCAGTTTTGTTCCTTAGGATTTGTTTAGAAAGTCTTCTAGGATAGAAGACTCATTTTTCTTAATGAGTGTTGCTGAGCAGTTCTTTCAAGAAAGGCACTTTCTTTTTCAACTAGCTCACTTAAGTGCAAATAAAAATCTCTTTCTGAGAAATGAGTTTCAATTATAAGAATATGACCATGATTATAACTAAGTGAAAAATAATTGTAACCATTAATTTATCTAGAATCTTTCTCATCTGCTCATAGCAGGTAATAGTTGGCTCAAGGTTCTCTGCATGCAAAATTTTAACAGTAGTAACACCTCCAAACTCATAAGGTATTCACTGTAGCAGCAGAGTTTCTACTGTCTGGCTCTACAAATTTATGTATTTTCTGAGTTTGCAATAGTAAGAACATCAGTGGTTCAGTTCTCATTCCTACAGTTAGGAGTACATTAGAAACGTAGTGACTCAAATCTTATCCCTCAGAGTCACGGGACAGGAGAATGCATACACAGGTTACTGTGGCAGAGGATCCAGACCCTTTTAGGCTGAAGGGGAGCTAAAGGCCTAGTCTCACTCATAGATATCAGGAACTCACTCATATCAGGAACAGCGTGCCCAGCAGGACATCAATATTGATGTCCAATAGCTCTTAATAGCTGCCCAGCAGGTCCAGGGAAGTGATTCTGCCCCTGTACTCAGCACTGGTGAGGCCACACCTCGAGTTCTGTGTCCAGTTCTGGGCCCCTCAGTTCAGGAAGGATATTGATGTCCTGGAGCAGGTCCAAAGGAGGGCAACCAGGCTGGTGAAGGGACTCCAGCACAGACCCTATGAGGAGGGGCTGAGGGAGCTGGGGCTGTTCAGCCTGGAGAAGAGGAGGCTCAGAGGAGACCTCATCACTCTCTGCAACTCCCTGAAAGGAGGTTGGAGCCAGGGGGGGTTGGTCTCTTTTCCCAGGCAACTCTCAGCAAGACAAGAGGGCACAAGAGGTCTCAAGTTGTGCTGGGGGAGGTTTGGGTTGGACATTAGAAAGAATTTCTTTACCGAGAGGGTGATCAAGCATTTGAATGGGCTGCCCCAGGAAGTGGTGGATTCTCCATCCGCTGAGTTATTTAAAAAGAGACTGGATGTGGCACTCAGTGCCATGGTCTGGTAACTGCAGCGATAGTGGATCAAGGGTTGGACTTGATGATCTCTGAGGTCCCTTCCAACCTGGCTGATTCTATTCTATGGTTCTATGATTCTATGATTGTCTTATAAAGCTGCATACCTGTATCATTGTTGCCTTGGTTAAAATCTGACACTTTCTCAGTTTTCTCAGATAGAACATTTATATGTAATATACTGATGGATTCTAGAAACTAGGCTCTGTTATTTTGCATAACAAAGCTACTTTTATATCCCAGAGTCCGAGATTTACACTCTGGTGAAAGGCATTATTTCAGAAACATTTTTGCATTTGCAATTTTGGAATAATTTCTGTCCAACTTTTCACGTTGTTTGACTTGTTTTGTTTTCTTTCCCTCCTCACAAATACCCCTTGATGCCCATGCACTTGACTCTCAGGGCTAGGAAAAGTCTATAATACAGAGAAGGAAAACCCAAATACTGGACTTTTAAGTCTGCCCTTTGTCTGGCCCAGACAAAAAGTAAGGAAAAAAATATTTAAAGTTGACCTTTTCAGATTCAAGTTTTTATATGTGTCTATATCTATGCATGTGTAAGTACACTCAAAACTAGAAAAACATATCTCAAAACTTATGCTTTCACATTCATCGATTTACTATGTTTGCATTTAATTTAGCATCTGGATGTTCTCAGTATTGTAATCCTTTATTGCACACTTCTATCCCTTTGCGAAGTGTACTGAACTCTTTCGTGGCATTTAAGATAGATGAAACCTCTCTGGAAGATTTTCATATTACCTGGCCTTGTGAGGGTCTGATTACTTTGCTATTGGACATCAATACATTTCTTTCAATTTTGCTGACATCTCATTAATCGTGAGCAAATTCATGCCGGGTCCTTGCAAGAATTGTAATTGATGCCCAGTGGCATCCAACCAGACTCTCAAATTGTTCATCAATAAAGTAACATGTAAATTCTGCCCTTGAGGGACAAAGAACCTGCTTTATTTGGACCCCAACGAAGAATCCTAATATCCATATTTGAAATCTCAAGTTACTAGATTACTTGGTTGCTGGAAGCAATTTAATGGTGAGGAAGAAAGTATGGAGGAAAGCATAGGAAAAAAGCATAGATAGAAAGCTGAATTATGAGAGATGAATATGAGCAGAATACTATACTGTAACATAGCTCTAACTCACGATTCTCTGACCTAGAGTTATTTTCAGGTAGCAAATCCTTCAAACTTTTTCTTTACAACAGTGTAGTGGTGGGAAGAGTTGGGTGATAAGGGACTCCATTCTGCTACATTTACTGTTGCATTGCTGTCTACAGTACTCATTTACATTTATTTATCTTCTCATATCATATATATATATATATACATATATATATGCTTTGCTTAATTTTTGATTGTCATTTAAAATTGTGTAATAAAGAGATAAAATTCGGAAAGCAGATAGATTGTTTTTCAGATTTTCTGTTTTAGCACAATACATATCTTTTAGGACTGTACGGAGATATTCATACTAACAATGCCAATTATAACTTGTATGACACAGTTATCAATAATGTACACCTGATTTAGGCAAGAACAAATGCATTGAATTTTGACATGTCATGATGCAGGTATAAATTATTTTCTCCATATATTAAATAAAAAAACAAACTGAAAACATATGCCGTAATATGAATGAAGAATATCCCTGGAGTAACGTTGGAAGTGTTCAAGACCAGGATGGATAAAGCTTTGAGCAACCTGATCTACTGGTAGGTGTCTGTGCCCATGGCCGGAGTGTTTGATCTAGCTGATCTTTAAGGCCCTTTCCAACCCAAACCATTCTATGATTCTATGAATTATTTTATTTTAGGAGCAAGCAAGGCAACGGTGACCAAAGCAAAACAGATATAAACTTATATAATTTGGATATTTTGGAAACTATCTTGTTAAAAAATTATTTTTTGTTCAAGAAAATACCAATCTGATTGGCTCATATAATAATAAATATTATTAGTTAATTTTAATAATTTTGTCACATTGAAATTTGCGATGATTGTTTGGTTTTGTTGTGGATTTGTTTTCCAATTACTGCAAAATACAAAGTATTGTTTGCAACCTGCAGTTCTAGTGAGCTGTACAGCTATTATATTAAAGACTATATATTAATATATCTTTGTATTAATTTTTTTCTGATGAGAAAGTCAAGAGCTATTCTTGATAAAGTATAACGCAGTTCAAAAAGTATACATCCTTTTTCAAGTTCTATGCTTCACCTGTCTTGGAGGAAATGTCCAGACACTGAGACCAGCTAGATTTTTCTTTTTATTTTCTTATTGTAAAGTCTTCTTGAGAGAGGAATGTCAGTCTCAAGGCTAGTGTCACAAAGGATAATGAAGTAGCCTTCAAGAGATAAGAATACTCTTAAAATCACCTAAGAAAAAAATGAACAAACAAACCTAAACACAATGAATTACAATTGTTGTTGCTGGATGTTGCTGATTTTTTCTTCTGGGTAGTAGTGTTCTCCATCTTAATTTTATCTAAATGGAATACTGAAACAAATAAGAAGAAAACATTTGATACTTATTTTCAATTTCAGTCAAAATCATGGCCTTCAACTATGACTAAATTGGGCTTTCCCAATTATTCTTACATTATTTTTATTAAAAATATTATTTGTTTTATAATCATTATTATTATTATATTTCCCTAGTTATTAGGCTTTTTAGAAATCTGTGGTATTTAATAATCCATACATAAACTGGAAGGACTGATAAAGTCTTCTCCTTGTACAGTTATTGCTGTTCTTATCTTCCTACTCACTTCAAAGACCATGTAGAACAACTCTGCACATAACAGGTTAGGAAATGATTGTCAGAGTATCTGCCTTTTTAGAAAGAACCTGGAGATTACAGTGAATGCAGGCTGAATTTATATTCAGCAGTGCATTTTCATGGCAAGCAAGCAAAACCTCACAGTAAGATACAATGGAAGCAGCTTGACTGGCAGATCCAATAAAGTTACTGCCTGCTCAGAGCTGGTAAGGACGCACATTGACTATTGAGTCCCCCTATTGAGACCTCCCTGGAGGTCTGTGGAGAAAACAGAGAGGAAGTTGCTATGCTGGCTGGGCCACATGATCTAGGAGGACCAGTTGAGATAGCTGGGTTTGATTTGTCTGGCAATGCTGTGGCTAAGACATGATTCAATAGTAGCCTAAAAGTTACTGCAGAACTGAGGCAGTGAGTTGTGCTAGTCAAGAAAAATAATGCAGGAGCCACACTGAATCTTGGGAAGTTTAGACTGGACAGTAAGAAAATATTCTTCACTAGGAACTAGGATGTAATTAGAAGACATTTCTGGGAAAAGCTGTGGATCGCCATTCCATGAGGCTTTAACATTTAGCTAGATAAAGCCATAGCTGACTGGTCTAGGATTAGAAACAGTCCTGCACTCATCACAAGTTTGAACTAGTTAGTCTACAGAGATGCTTCCAAATAACATTCTTTCAGTCTTGCTATGGTGCTACTATGCAGGGAAATTTCTCAGTATCTCAGGAAGAAAGGATTTAGGATTCCTTTACAACAGTCATAGGAAAGTTCCTCAAACTAATCTTCTGTGGAATAGACCTTGTTCCACTGGCAAAGTAATTGATTCTCTATACATTTAGCTACTACATTATTGAATATATTAATTTTTTTACTGGCATTTTTCAAGTGTCCAGCCCTCTTAGTTATTTTTTCTCCCAACAGACTGCCTGCTGCTGGTGACACGAAGATATAAGAGGTAACAATGCTTCTGAATCAGGAGCTGATGATATTATAGAGAGCAAATTCTGAACATAATATCCTCCATCTCACATATCACATATTTTCTGACCTTTTCCCTCTGACATAAAAATCTGTATCACAGCGTACCAGATGAGAATTATTCAATGGCCTAGAGTTAAGCGTTTTACGGTTCTGACTCCATATCACCATAAAAAAAATGTGGTTTTGGTATGTATATGACACCAGCAAGATTAAAGTAGATTAATGACTTGATTTCCACTCTTGGAAACTCTTGGATAGACTGCCAAGAAAAAAAATATTTCTCATCCATATGTTGTGGCATTATCATTGTGTTGCTCAATTTTTGGCTCATGATCGATAGAATAATTTTTAGACATAACTGGACTAATGCTTCCACCTACTCCAGATGCTTTTCTACTTAGATTATTCCTGAAAATACCACTAATGGGCTTTTACAAAGATTTATGCAGCCATATAATCCTTTCTATGAAGAACATTATTGCCAGTGCAAAAATTCTGTTCCCCTCTAAGGATGGAAAATTATAAAGAACTTATAATCTTACATTTGGAAAATGTTTTAAGTGTACCACATTTAAAGCTACCTTCATCTCTTTCATATAGCTTAACTGAAAACTCTGCTAAATTCTTGTGAATGATGCAAATTATGACTTCTACTAATACCAACTACCACCCTATCACAAAAATATTACGTCAAACATTTTACAATTGTTGGTGACATTAAGTAAAATTATTGGGAATATTAATACAAATACTTAAGGATTAGAAAACTTTGCAATTTAATAAGGAAGTGAATAATTTAAAAATATTCCATAACAAATACTATAGCATTCCTCAGAACTTCTGGTTTGGTAGTTGGTTCTGGGATCAATAAGAGATGCAGAGTGGAGTGCTCCCATCAGCTGAAGAGCATCAAGACAATGAAAAAACTGTATTATTCTCATTGATCTTGCATGTGAAGTTATAATTTTACATGTTTATACAAATCAAAGAACACATACTTTCTATTATTGCATGTTTTTGACAAGAAGACATCTAATTGAAATATATGTCATCTAACTGGTGAAGATTTAACTAAATATGTTATTCTTTAAGATTTTTCTATTGCTTTTATAAAAATACAATAAAACAAATAGCAGAACTATTCATATTTACTAAATATTTTCACTTTTATGTATAATTTCAGAGATGGATAGTTTGAAAAAGAAATTGCAATGTTTTCATTTAAAAGAAGGTGGGGCCTTCTTGATACGTGCTGAAATCAAAATTGGACCCACAGGGTGAGATCTTGATGTGAAAATATTCTGGATAAACGAATTTGATTACCAAGAAAATGCATATGAGTGATGGTTTTTTTTAATTCTATAGATCTTGGAAACAGAAGCTAATTTTATCACATGGAGATTTCCAAGAAGAATTGTAGATTTCTAGAACTTTACATTGTATTCAAGTTTAAATATTAGGGTCTAATGAGCTCATCATAATTACATAAATATAATAGAAAAAGTTATAATATATTCTTATGGTATTATGTCATAGTATCATATATTATTCCTTGCTGATTATTATTTTAAAATGTGGATTATAAATTACATCTATACATTTACTATATATATATATCTGTGAATATACATGTAGAATTTTAATATGTATATGTATGCATGTAAATTTTTGCATGTTGCCAAGAATGTCAGTTAGTGTTTTTATAAATAGAGAATTGCTGCTTTTCAAGATGGTTCATTAGTGGAAAACAAAATTTTATGCATTCAACACATAACAAAAGAATGTCAAAGCATGTGGGATGAACTATTACATAATACTGCAGAAGCATTAATTGTAGTTGTTATACCAATTAAGTATTTTGTTCCAAACTCAGAAACATCTGTAATGCAGGAAAAGGCAAAATGACACATGAAGTGACAGAACTAAAACACTTAAATGCTTTTTACCCAAATAACCCCAAAGAATTAAGAATAAAATGTTAAATATTACACTCACCAGGAACATTTAAAATTTGAAATTGATTAGGCTGCATTTTTCATCTGCTGATTGTATCAGCATGGATGTGTACCATGTTAACTTTTGCTGAAATAGATGTCTGCCTTGATTACTTTAAGAAATAAAAATCCTAGAATAAAGCAATAAATTGCAGGATTCCATTCCATATGAAAATAAAAGACAGTAAATAAAAAGATTCAAAATGAGAATTCAAGGCTTTGGAAAAAATTTCCTATGCAGGGAAGTTTCTTTATGTGATCAGTCCTTCATGAAGCCCAAGTGCAATTCAGACCCTTTCTATTCAGCAGGCATTGTAAGTCATGCTTAGTATTACTATTAGTAATGACTATGACATGACTTTCAAAAGCAAGTAAAGTATTAAACCTCAGCAGAGATACCCATAAAAGAAAAACAAAACAATATTTATGACAGAATATATTTTTTTAATTTATTTATATATTTCGATGACTGATCTTTAAACACAGCACCCCACGATGTTCTGTTTATACATTTCAAATTTACTGGTCTCTAGTTTTTGTCATAAATCTGTTTCCAGATATGGAATTCCATTGGTCAGGTAGGCCAATGCAGTAAGATTTTGTATTTTATTAATGCATTAATATTTTATACCCATCATATTCATTATTAATCTCAATATTAAATTAACAAGAATTAATACGACAATCAAGTTTATACACTTTGTTTAGATTATTAAGGAATTATAAAATATTTAGAGAGATCCTTTATTGCGTTCACTTTGTAAAGTGATTGTTAAACAATTAGATCATCAAATCCCATCCTGCATTTTGTATATAACACAAAGGTAAATTTTAAAAGAGCATTATTATGCTAGCAAATCTCAATCTCATACCAGCAGCTCTAGAAATTCAAAATTCAGGGTTAAAGCTGACAAAATTAAGATTGGTTTTAATTCTAATACTACAATATTCCTTATTGTACAACAGGACCTCAGTTTGTTTGTTTGTTTTCTCCTTTCAGATTAATGTGTTTTTTTTTCTCTGATTCAGTTTACAGATCTGTGTCTTATTTATTACATACCATCCCAATCTCTTCATGAAGACAAAACTATTAATTTTCTCATAGCTATAGGGTTTTCAACACCAGACTACCTGAATTCTCCACAGAGAGTTATAAACTTATTTCAGCAGTATAGTGGTGAGGTAGTGACCTGGGAGGTTTTTTTAGTATAACAATGTCCTGTTCCATCTCCTCACATAAAAGATCCTGCTGTTGGCCCCTGTGTCCCACACCATATTCAGTCAGCAGTAAGCTTGATGGCATCAGCGGGTGTAAAAGCAATTCCACTATCTAATCCATAGATATCTTACCCAGGCATGCCTTTGCAATTGCTCACGAAACACCTGAGAGCATTAACTTTGTAGTATTTAGTAGGATTTTAAATTCCACATGTGCTTTGGGATCATTTTCCTCAATGTGAATACATTTACGCCACCATCTCTCCACCAATTATTTTGTAAATCTTTCACTTTGGCAGTGAATTAATGTTACATTTTGCATATTTTGTCTCATAAAAATCAACTTGGTTGGGATCTGAAACATTATATGAATGAAAAATTAGAGAAGGTTAAAGCAGCACGAGTTGGTTTTTAATCTGTGGTTTTCCTCAAAGCAGGTGCCCCACCTATGTACCTGTCTACCTTGTTGTGTTTCTCTGCAACATATAAGATAAAGGATGAGTCATTTGTGGTCAGTTGAACCTGTTTGATGTAGAAATTTAACAAGTAAATGTAGCATTTAGGAATGGATTAGATAACAATTTAAGTACATGGTACAATGGCAGGGTAAACTAGATTGTTAAAACACAGTGTAATTAAGTCTCTGGTCCTTCCTTCTTTGGTTGGTATTCTGAGGTCTGCAAAAAAGAAACATTTTTTTCCTCATCAGATTATGTATAGCATAACTGAAATACAACACACTAGCTGAGGACATCTGCCACACTCATATAAGCACAAGGTCTTTACATGTGATGTGCTAACTATTTTTTCTCTTCCCTGTCTCAGAAGAGAAGCCTCAGGGATTCTTCTGACAAAATTAATTTATGTATCCAGGTTTTAGCACTTCCAGAATCCTTCAGGTTTATAGATTGTAATGAGGATAAAAAATGGTATACTAAATATACTTTTCTAATATTTATAAAAAATTTTTTCTCATTAAAAATGTGAAATAAAGATTTACTGCTTTTCCAACGGAAAAAAAAAGACCAGCAAAAATTTCATCATTTGTTTTTTTAAACTTATATTTGATTCTAATCAAGTAGGAACAGTCACAAAATTTCTGGCTAACATGGTGAAGTCAGTGGGCCATTTAGGGCTATTTTTAGCATATTGTGCATTCAATCTGCTTTCTCTAAGCATGAGGAAAACCACAATAAACTGGTTGATATTGCCACCTTGGAAGAACATAAAAATTTTCAATTGCATTATACAGAGTTATGACTCAGAGAGAATGATGACAGATTTTGTTACCTTTATAGATAAATGGTACATTCCCTGGGGTTCCCAAATAGAAGTGGATAATAAATTGGTGAAGTTAAATAAAATGATATCATATTATATTTGATTATATTTTATACTATATTGCTTCATATGTTATGACATTAGTTAATGAAAATTTAATATTAAATAATAAATTTATATGATAATATATTGTGATATAACGTGTATATATATTTATCATATGTCACAATCTCTTATCATCTATATCAAATAGGCATATATGAGTGTGTCCAATTCCTTTTTGAATTGTTTCCATTGCCTATTCTCCTCATTGCCTACATGATGTGCACATGAGATTGCTCCTGGGATCTCCTTGAAAAACCTGGAAGTCTCACTGAGATGAGAGTCCCCAAACAGTCCAACACTATCTCACCTAGCAATACAGCTGGGGCCATGTGTCACCTGTTCCAGCTCCCCAAATCTACAGCCCGACAGAAGGCTCATACTGAGCCACTCAGCATTCAGCACATGCTCTGAGCACCATAGTCTGTCTCAAGGTCTAATGGGATGTGACAAGGCAATGTCATGGCGAGGGGATGAGACACACTTGGGCTGCAGTTACGTGAGAGGTGAAGAGCAGAAAATATTTCCTGTGCAGCACATAGACCACTATGCAACAAATTAGACCTATGTGTTCACAGTGGGGTGAATTCTGGCCATGAAGTGGCTGGACTACTTTAAAGGAGGGTGACACCCTTTAGGGTAACCTCCCATGACAGAGGGTACAAGGAGTCTTCAATATCCCAGAGTAAATTGCAAATACAGTTACAAATATCACATACTTTCTCTCTTGGAAGTTGTCCGAGTTTGAAGACAGAAAAATTAAGCAAAGAAGTGTTTCATTTATGTGTATAAAGATAAGTGGAATGAACCTGAGTCTCTTCTTTTTTTCTTTATTTTTTTTTTCCAGATAAAATTTTATTTAAATTAATATGTTATGGCCTCTTCATTTTGTTTCATTTTTCCTTTTGACTAATTCAAATTTTCTGGTGGGTTGTAGACATTTGAGCAATTTTCAAATTGTTACACATCCGACAAATACATTTGAACTTTCCTTTGAAAAATTCTAAGTTTTGAAGTTGTCTGTGTCACTGCCAGCCTTTGAAGCAAATATTTTCCTAAGGTCTCCTTGCTTATAACTCTTAATCCATGCTCCTACTGTGTGATTCTTACTATGTTCAGAGAATAGTTCCCAAGGAATTCTTTGTAAGGAGGCAAAAGCTCCATTACCAGTTTCTTCTAACCGGAGCAACCTCAGGTTTCCTGTGCTAGCTGTTCAGGTTAAAGTGAATATCTATCTCTCAACTAATTTTTTTTTTCCTTCTTGTCTCTCTCTATTCAACCTCTCAGAAAGTCCCTGTGACGTTTCTGGCAGTGTGAAGTGTCTGATGAATTGCAAAGGCAAGTGACAGGTTGAAAAATTGTGAACTTGCTCCCTTGTGAAATTAAAAAGCCAAGCTGCAGCTCTGTGAATTCTTGTATTTTTCAGTTTTAGAAAGAAAAACCCTTACCCTGAGGTCTTTCACTTTCCTCCAGGATTGGTTCATGTTGTTGTCCCTTGAAAGGACACTTCAAAGTAGTTCAGGGCTTAAAATTTCACCTGTGTTTAAGACTGTTGCAATCCTGTGGGGAATGGTCACCATATTCACACTACACTGAATGACCAGAAAAAAAGAGGTCTAGCAATACAACACAAAAGACATTCCGTAAAGAAATAGATACTATTTGTGTGCTATTTCTAAGATGGTGTGAACTTCTTTGATGCCTAGATGACACAGATTAATGCTGAACACCTTTTTTCCCCTTCTCTCACCTAACCTGAATGTGACCTACCAACTCTGACTCCAAACATCAAACTCTAGGTGAACGTAAAGATCTGAATCATGTGGAAAAAAGAACCAGATTTTCTGTTTCTATAGTATTTTTGTATCTGGACTTGCCCATAATCAACTAAAATATTTGAGAGGGCAGAGATATGACAGAACATATATTATTTCCCTCCTGGACCTATGGAAAAGTGGGAGACAACTTATGTCAACCTTACCTCTATTTGCAGAGCTGAGGAATAGTCAGAAGTCAGTCTAAAGAATGAAACAAGGAGATTTGGACATAACTGCCTGGTAAAATGCATTTCAGCACACGGCTTGGGAGGCAGGTGTCAGTGTGAATATAAATAACACTTGCTTCTCACCAAAGCAACATGATCCTTCCCTTTCCATACCTAAAGATCCCATAATACACAGTCTGCAATTCTGAAATGTTCTTCTCTGATTCCCACATCAAGTGCTCTACCCCTTAGCAGAACCCTCCCTCTGTGGGGTGATCCAATGAACCTCACCACTGACTCCTGGTGCTGGATGTCCCCAATCCTTTGGGGCTAGACCTCCCCTGGGATGGCCCTGGCACTGGGGCACTAACTTCTTTTTTGACTGGAGTATTGAGGGTTGACTGACCACCATCATACCTCTATGACCTTTCATGTTTATGGAGATGAGCCTTTAATCTTGTAACCTTACAGGATTCATTTCACATTATCTCCACTTTATAATTAGAGAGTAAAACGAATACTAGTAAAATGAGTGCTATATACAAATGCAAAATTTGGAGTGTCTTTGTATCATCTAGTTATGCATACAAAATATGTACCTAAATTTGAGCTTTTCAATCAGATTTATCACTTCTTACAGAAACACCACAAAGGAATAGGAGCTCCCTCAAAACAAAACTCACCTGTAAGACAGCCAACAGCCCATCTCTATGCCACCTAACAGATCTGTTGCAAAGACAAGCATATGAATTATGAGTACATGTCAGTATAATTTTGTCTATTTACAAAAAATTTAAAATACTATTTTTATAGAAGGGAGTGTTTTTTTGCTTGTTTTCCATAAAAAGTCTGTTCCCTACTATAAGACTTCAATGAAGAAGTGAAATTCTCACAATAGAGAAACCTGGCAGGAATGAAATTGATGGCATGTACTAGAGCTTGTTTGTTTTCTTCACTGTCATCCAGAGAAAAATAAAATAGAAACATCTGAAAGTGCTTCTTCACCAGTATTTCACCACTGAATAGCTCTGCTTGTGTAAGTGAATACACCATTCTAAAACAGGAGTACCACTGCAGAAATTTGGTTCAAAGATGGTTGGTTTTTAAGGAAACTAATGGAGTTTTGTGATAATGTCTGTTAGCTATATATCCAAAGCTGGGACACAATCAAATTTATTATTATTATTATTATTACTATTATTATTATTATTATTATTATTATTAATTATTATTATTTTATTATTATCATTATTATAATTATTATCATTATTATTGTTATTATTTATTATCATTATCTTATGGTAAATTATATATTTTAATGAATAGTATTATATAAAATTATAATAAAGTCACTATAAGATATAAAGAATATAATAGTATTATAATATTATTACTATTATTACATATCCTTATGATTTATTCTTATTACATATATTATTCATTTAAAAACATATTATCCTGGCAATGCAGCCATTGATTTTGCTGGTATTTTGTTTACCAAGCTATATTTAGTTTTGCTGTGGTATAGAACACCATTGTTCTTCTTTCTGCATTGTCATCTGAGAATTTGTATAGTCTGAATTTGTAAAACATGAAAAGTGACACCAGACACTGTGTAAAATCTCCTGATAGTGGTGGAAGCCCTTTTATTTTTTCAATTAAGTCTTGAAATTGCACTGAGTATCCAAATAATGAGAAGAACTAACTTTCATTTCATTTAAATTTCTTCAGAGATTTTAAGTTTTGACCTTCAAGTCCACTAGAAACCCATCAAATGATTTACTCTGCAGTTTTAGTTGAAATGAATTATTCCACTTCATCTCACAAGTAGCATAGGGAAGAGCAGATGGACCAGCTATGGGATGATTGAGGTGTTAGTGAACTGAAATATAATTAAGGAAATACACTGGTTAAACAAGCCTGTGAAAGTCAGAAGGCATTCCATCATTAAGTAAAAGGTCAAATTATTGTCTATCTGATAAATATGTGCTATCTAGAAAATTTCTAATCTTCCCAAAGGGAGACTGCAAAATTCCTTTTCTTTCCTTTTCTTTTGATTTTATGCAGTAATCGCTGAAAGACTGAATAATGAACTCAATTCCAGTGTAAGTTCCATGTAGTAGAGTGTGTATGACTAAAATATCAAAGTCTCTAGTTTTCTTCAAAACACAACTTGTTCCTGCACAGCTACTACCATCTGCAAACCTCTTGTGACTGAAGGTCCAGGTATTTGTCCTGCAGCACCAATTATGATCATTAGAGGTATGTGTGCCAAACTTAAATGTTGATTTCTGTTTTAAAACTGTCTTCAGCTGCATTTCATATTACAGCTCTGCTGATGTTCATGCAAATTCTACTGGCATCAAAAATTCACTCCAGTACTCTGGGAATGGGTTGCACTCCCCCAAAACAAAGATTCTAATTGAAATTGGCCAATTAGCTTTGGTCTGTAATCAGTGGAAGATCACCACTTGCATGAAGTAATTTTCCCAGCTATTTTGGATAAGGCAACTTCCTAAGGTGTTTCTGATTGGCTTTTCTCTCCTTCATATACCTCCTGCTGACCCTCAGCTGTTTTCTCACACTGACCACTTTCATGGGATTTCTTGGTACACCAGGTCCTTCTTCTCCACAGATCTCCACTGTAATGATTCACCTCTGCTGTAACATGCACTGTACCACTGATTATCAGTCTGGTTTTACTTTCAGTTTATTAATAAAATTTTACCCAATTACACACAAACATCAGCAACTAGTAACACATATGCTTAGTTCATACTCTATGTCTTTAAAGTTCATATACGCACATTACTGGTTCTGTGCAGCTTCCTACTTACAGTACTGAAGCACAGATGTTTGAATACACTTTGTAAGACCTTTTATAGGCCAAAGATATTGCTTTTTAGTCTATTCTGTCTGCTTGTCAGCCATGCACTCAAGTTCTCCATTATGTCACTTACACAGCTACATTAATTACCTCATGTTCTTTTCCGGCTTTCAAATCACTGCTTTAGCTTGCACTTATCTCTCCCTGCCAGCTACAGAGGGAGTTGGATGACTGCTTCAAACTAGATACTTAGTTTTTAAGCAGCTAAACTTGGAAGAAGATACTTCACACACTAATACTTTTGATTTCCAAACTAAGACTCTAAGGGAGGCTCGATTTTTAGAAAAAAGGGAGCCTTCATCTTCTGAATATGAGTCCAACTTATATTAAGCACTCAGGAGTTGAAAAACTCCAGATGTTTTTTATAGTATTGATTAATGAAATAGAAAGAGATTTTTTCACACCTAAAATAGAGAGCACTCCTTCAACCACTGCTGTCTTTAAAATTTACAAAAACATTCTTTGTACCTGTTGTGAGCTGACATACTCTGTGCTTTACTTTGTAACCAGAAAAACTGTCCTCTCCCCAAAGCAGTTGAAACCTAATGAAAGTACCACTGGTTTAGATGGATATTTATATGCACTTACGTATTATAGAACATATATTTTGTTCTATAGCAGTGAATTTTAAACACAGGGAATTTTAAACAGTGGACTGTGTTCCCAGGACATCAGCTGTTATTCTTGGTTATGTTAAAGGATTAATTGTATCCTCTACAGAGGTCAATGTAGCAGGCAAAGATTACAAAGAAACTGCTTTAGAGATGGCTATCTCCTGGATAAATTAACTGGTGCTTTATCTTGATTATGGTTTATTCTATTTTCTTAAGTAGGTGAATCCCACAGTCAATAAATACAGTTTAGTCAGCGTTCATTGAAAACTGATCTTCTCCACAAGGGAAATCTATGGCAGACCTGTTCCTTTAACACAATGAAAATGTTTCACTTCACAGTGCAGACAAATGGAGCCTAGGTTTGGTATTTCATCAAGCTGGACAACTAATGCACTTAAATAACTCATACTGCTAAAGCACTGATTATACTTTCCTCTTTTTAGAGTATTTAGGCACATAGAATTAAAAATTATGGATTATTCTTTGGTTTCTTTTTTTTTCCCCCCTTTCTTTACAAAAAAAGAGAAATAAATAAATAATTAAAAATATACATAGAATTATGCTCTTCTAAATCCTAATTAAGACATGACTAGAGCTAGAAGGGGTCAGAGTTCATCTCTCAAAGGAATTAACTGTTTTCTTATTCAAATCCTTTGGCACAACAATGACAGGACACAATTAGGTACACAAACATGTATCATAAGAAAGCTGGGTGAAGAGTCTATTATATGCTTATAAAATTCTTGTATGGATTAATACTTGTAAAAAATAACAAGTGGTTTGTTTTCTGTACTCAGATAGTCCAGTAGTTTTATGAAGGCGGCATCCAAATTCTACCTGAATCCCATGCTAGTGGTCTGGAGCTTACCCTAGATTTTTCACAGGGTCAAGCCCAAAGTGAACCAGGAAGGGTGTTCTTGATCTTCTAAATATATGAGCAGTTTATGGTATTGTTTGATATTATAGAGAAATTTGGGTAAAAGTCTGGTCATAAGATAGAATGATTTATCCATGATCTTCTAATGACAGATTGATCAAAGCACATTAAATTCTTTGTGCTTTTTCTAGATTTCTCAATAGATTACAATAGTACATTCTGACTATTTTTCTTTGTATAGTAATCCAAAACTTGGAAAGAAATTTCCTATCTAAAAATGAAAGAAATTTGTTCAATTAATTTTCATTCAGGTTGTTCTTGTACTCAAGGAGACGTGACATTTGGCAGACTGCAGAACCCTGACAACTTTACATGTCAACAGAGAATGATTATTTGTAGAATCAAGCCCAAATATTTCCACGTTTGCTTTTCTGTAGCTGGTGATATATCATTAACTGAATGACCTGAAGATAGGTGAGGAATTTATTTCTGTTTTGTTTTAAATTACAATGAAGTAAAAAAAAAAAAAAAAAAAAAAAAAAAATATATATATATATATATATATATATATATATATAATTGCACATAATTAAAGTTCTCCTGGACCTCACTTTCTTCCACTGCCTTTACCTTGTTACATTGATCTGATGCGTGACAAGGAATGTTTTCTTTTAGGAAAAAAATACATTTATTTTTTTTATTAGAATACGCTGCAGTGACAGAATAATTTCACATCTTATCACACACATGGAATTACCATCTTAGGATCAGGTAAAGCAAGAATTACCCATCAGTTATATTATCTCAGGTCAAGTGATCTAACACAAAATCTTTCATAGCTATCTGATCAGAAACCTAGTGAACGTAGAGTAAAATGTACATCTCACAATTTATGGTGGTTCCAAAAGAAGAAGCTGTTGTTTGCAGTCAAAATCTGTTGCTCAGAGAGTAGGACATTGTTCAATTTTTCTTCTTTCCTTTTGGTTTTGTTAGGGTTTTTTTCGTTTGGTTTGCTGTTTGTTTTGTTTTGTTTTTTAATCTTGTCCTCTGCATTGATTTGTGATTACTTATTATTTTCAAGTTTTCTTCATAATCACTAAAGCTAAGACTGTGTCAAGAAAAAATTTAGACATGAATGAATAGAACACCTTATGAAAGAGGTGCATTCATTCTTGCATGACCTAATTTTCTCTGAATTTTTTAATTTATGTGCTGATGTCTCCTGGCAAATCTTGCATATATTATGCTAATTAAAACCTCCTCATGTTAATCTGAAAACAGATTTTTTTCACTGCCCACTTGTTATCTTTTTCTGCATTGATCTACTTATACCTTAAGGACTGCTATATCATCTGACATTTCTACTCAGTCTTAAGACAGAAATAAACCATCCTTTGTTTTATGGTTAGGGGACTCTCTGAACACAAATGTTTTGCAGGAATGGAAGCACTAAGTCAGTTCAGACAGAGTGACATTAAAAGAATAAAGTGAAATGCAATGTGTCAAAGATTTACTGCCAAGAAAAGCTTATGATTTTCATATAGTGAAAGCAACATAGCATCTATCTCACATTTAGAGTTAGAATACTACTGGTACCCCTGTTGAGAACAACATATTGAGACAGAACTTATGGAAGCACATCAAGGAAAAAAAAAGGTATATTAAGTTTTGCAAAAAATAGTAATCTTGGAAAGAAATATTTGTTCTCCAGCTGTATTTCAATACATAAACTAAATGTACATATGAAAGTTCATACTGTGTAATTCAACTGCTACTTCTAATAATGTAATCATGGAAATTTTTTATAATTACCACATTAAACAAAACAGTACACTTGCTTACACTGGGCAGGGCTACAGCTGATCTGGGGCTTTGGTAACCCTGGAGAGGAGCCATGGTCCTGTATAGCTGCCAGGCTCACAGAGTGACATCTGCGTTCAGAGTGGAGGCCAAGGTACCAGATCAGGGACAGAGTTTGGGTGAGAGTCTTGCTCACTGAAGCTGTATATGATAAATTTATAAACATTTTTTTCTAATTGGTCACATCATTTCTCTCCCCATATTAGTGATGACCATTTTTATGAAGCATGGCTTCTCAGACAGAGATAAGTAAAGTCTTAAAAGCAACTGCCAACTTTTGTGACACTCCTGGGCAGCTGCCTCTGTGGGCAGCATGTGTTTGAATACAATATCACTGCTGTTCTGAGAATGCATTGATAATTATCTGGGAAGAAATTTCTCCTGGCTGAAACCACTGAAGGAGACATTTACCTCACATTTACTGATTACATCATATAGTGATAACTTCTTTTGTGTTGGGAGGTTAGGATAGTCCAGGAAATTTACTCAACATCTATGGCCTCTGACTTGACATCTATATACATTAAATCCAAAGTTATTTCATTCAGATGGGGCATGATAAGTTTTGTTGAACATTATTCTCCAATATAATCCATTTTTCATTATGTATTTTGTCATGTCTTGTTAAAGATCTAGCAACATCTATTCTCAATAACCAAGTCTGAGCTCTGACTATAGTGTTCATTATAAAAAGTTATTAAATTAACTTTGGTATTGTTTGTGATTTGGGATGTTTAGCTCAACTGATTTTAGCTGGAATAGATTTAATTTTCTTTATAGGAGCTGGTATGGGGCTGAGTGTTGAATTTGTGAAAAGACAGTGTTGATGATACAGGGGTTTTCTCACTTTTGCTCTTCTGATTCTCTACCCCATCCCACAGCTGGAAAGTGAACAAGCAGCTGTGTCAGTCTTCATTGCCAGATGGGCTTAAAACACAATACTAGCTTAGGCTGATGTTTCACTATTTCAACACAAAAACCTCAGATGTTGCTGAAACACTATTCTGCCTAGATTAACGTTTTTAGTAAACTTCCTCAATGAGTCTGCTATCTCAATGCTGTCTCAGTTTTACAGCAAAATGCTTTTATTAGGAATACTTTATCTTTCTGCCACACTATATCATCCTTAGAACATGCAGTCTCAAAGGATAAAGGGAATCTTTAAAGACAGAACCTTTAAAGGTCCCTCCCAACTCAAACTATTCTATTCTATGAACTTCTGCAACTTTTCTTCAACTGTATTTCCACAGTGTACTGGGTTTGGATCTACAGTCAGTTCACTGAACTGCAGGCAAGTATCTTTTCTATCCTGCATTGATTCATTTGCCCAATAAATATGAAACGGAGGGATGATCAATTTGAATGAAGCCAAAAGAAAGATCAGAGGATAAGCACATCCTTTGTTTCCAGTGGTATTGGAAACAAGAATCTGAGACTAAATTGAAGGCAAGGGGAAGGGAAATGACAAGAAGGATGTTGGAACAGACAGTCCAGAAGGCAAAGCTGGAAGGTGGATTAGGTTAGTCTGTGTTTTAAAGGCTGAATTTTCATCTTTAAAATATACTGAAAGCAGTTTCAATATTCATACAGTAAATAACTTTTTTTCCTTTATGTATCAAATTCTCAGTTCTTGCATCAAAGATTACTCTTCTGACAGATTTAGTAATTTAGACATTTTCTTGCATTTTACAGTCCCCATTTAATGATTTTTCAATTAAGAGAGCAAGTAGAAGTTCATGAAGATTAACCATGTTAATGTCAGGGACTAACAAAAGTGGGTTGAATAAACCTTTGTGTGTTTCTCTCCCCTTTGCCTGCAAAAGTAGCTTAAATTACACACTGAGAATGTATGCCCAATGCATAGATGGCTAAATGAGATTAATTAAATTCCTAGTGCTGTTTTATTGTGCAGATATGAAGGTGTGGTGAGATATGGACCACAAGAGGCAAGCTTAAGCCAAAGTTTTCTTTTGGGATTTTTCATAGTAGCATTCATGCCCTCCTGGCGAACCTTGGTACTAAGCTTTCTATTCTGCTGTACGAAGTGTTCAGGCCAAAAGTCCCTGATATCAGAGAACAATAAAGCAATATAGAGGTTGAAAATCTGGAAACAGATGTTCCCCTTCCCTGTAGGTGTAGTCACTGAGGCAAATGAAGCCCTGCTGCTCTACTACTTACTCAGGATGCTGGTATTTCTTTTTTTTGATCTGTTCATACACTGCAGCCAGTCTTACTCTCCAGTCTTACATTCTATGACTCTGTTGATCAAATTTAATATAAATTTTGCAGGTAAAAATTTACCTCCAGGTGAAAATTTCAAATCCAGCCAGGGCTAGGTGTGGCTGGTAAACATTGTTTGTTGGTAATTTTCTTTTTCTTGTGTTTGGGGCCGTATGCATACGTCTGTAATGGATACTTGGCATGAACAACCCTTTTTAATACTCTAAAAGCAGGCATAACTAAAACAACCCAAACCACATCCATTACTAGTAATTGATGTTCATTCAGCATTGGCAAGTATTGATTATAGGCTTAAATGGAAGTTCTTCATAATATTGATTTGGATGCTTTTGACTTGAAACTGGAAGATGAATGCCATTAGTGGAAGACAGTCACATTTCTTAAAAATTAAGCAGTCATTAAATTTGTGTGATTCAGTACCCTGGTTTTGTGGGATAGACTGTATGTCCTTGAGGAAATGTCAAAAATGTGTTAAACATTTCAACATTTGCAAATAGACTACAATAACAAATAATCACAAAATCTTGCAATAGGCACAGCAATTCTTTTTATACTAAGATTTGCTGAAGAAAGAGCTTTTTAAAGAAAAAAGGAAGGAAGGGGGAAGAGGGAGAGAGAGAAGGAAAATTATTTACTATGTACTGCTGCTTTATAACACTGACACAGCTGTTTTAAAACCTTGTCTGAAAAATACAGTTGCAAACGTGCCTAAAGGATGGGGAAAATGTGAAGTTGGATGTGAAGTTGGAATAATAGGTAATTATTACTGTATTATTGGAGAGCAGTATCTGATTGAAAGTGTTATGTACATTTTGGAGATTATTTTGTTTCCATGAAATGTCTGAAATGTAAGCACAAATTTCCCATTAAGCACTTCTTAAAATAGGGTTTTTTGGTGTTTTTATTTTTTTCATTTGTTTGTTTTGTTTTGTTTTGTTGGTGGTGGTTTTTGTGCTAGTTTCAATAATGCAAGCGTTTCTTCTAAGAATGGTCTTTACTTCCACCTCCAAAGTAATACTGAAAAATGTAAATGAGATTTCAGTGTAGATTAAGCTTTACTATTGACTTGAAACTTGGTAATAGGAAAATCTTCTTTAGGAATATCTAAAAGATATAAAGATAGAAGATATAAAATCTATATACTGTAAGAATATATACACAGAAATGCTTGAGTTGTTCAAATAATAACTGAAACCAATAAAATAGAAAGCTGGCATCTTGTAACATACACAGAATTAGGGAGAAAACAAGGTGTAAGGGCATAGCCATCATCTTCTATTGATCAGCTATTTAACCCAGCTTTCCATTGTAGAGAATTTGCCCTAATCTTTTAATGTTCAATTGTTAGTATAGTAGAGCATATTAAAGTTTTCATCAAAGGTGATGGAATAAATAACTGAAAATATGAGAAGAATAGTGCACTGAAAATTTGGTTAATTGTTAACATTGTTAAATCAGTTAATGGTGTCTTAACTAGTTAAGACAGGAAGGGATATTGCTTTTGACACAAAAGAAAACATCTGAAGGGTGTAGCCATTCTGATAACTTGGACTTTGCTAATACAGGGTCCATGAAACTCTAATGAAGTTGGACAATAATTACACTGATTTTACGCCCTTGAAATAAACTGCTATACTTGTATTGAAAGGTCTTGGCAAATGACATACAAGTCAGATGTAATTTTTAATAAAAAGGTGTACTTTCTACATCCTTTGAAGACATAGTCTTGCCAGAAAAGAGTTTGTACGAAAACAACGGGATCTTTTTCATTTTATAAGACTCTTTAACTTAAAAAGAGAATAGTGTTTTAGCAACATCTGAGTTTTTTGTGTTGAAATAGTGAAATATCAGCCTAAGCTAGTATTGTGTTTTAAGCCACCTGGCAACTAAGACTGACACAGCTGCTTGTTCACCTTCCAGCTGTGGGATGGGGTGGACAGTTCTCTACAACTGTCCATGTCATTGACAGAGCTCATCACTTTCAGTTGTTACATTTTCCCAGTGGTTAGATGGGTGTCCTTTGAGACCAAAACTAAGTCAGGTTGTCAATAAAACAGAATTAACACAGGTTTATTTCACGGAACTCTTCTTTCTTTTCTGGCACCTATGTTCTATAACATTTAAAGTTTATCCACCAATACCTATGTGTTCATTTTTGGCTCATATTGGATGTAGGTCCTGATTCTTAGTAGTCTATAAAAATTCATCCTTGAAATAGAAATTACTTTGGAACATTCATTTCAATGACACAGTATTTCTGAAAGGCTAAATTACAAAAGCACCCACACTTAACAGAAAAAATTCCTGAAAAGGTTGGCTTCATTCACTCCATTCCTTATCTCTTCAGTTAAGAACAGAAATTTTATTTGCACCGAACAGCTACACAGAGAAAAAGCATTTTGTGCATAAAGATGTTGTTGCCGAGATAAATTATCACAGAAATCTTTAAAATGGAATCACCAAGGAGTCACTTCAAATAATAGCAGTTCCCAGACCTTCTAGCCTTCCTAGAGCCTCTATAACCATTGTTCTTATTATTAAGAATTATTGTAAATGAATGCATTAGATATGAAAACAAATTGCGTGACTAAATGTTTCCCAGCAAAAAAGGAATGTTTTAATAAATCATTCTATACCCAAAGAGAGTAATTTTTTCCCCTCTTATTTTGATACTGTCTTTCTTTCCCAGTAAGTCCCTGGAATTTTGAACAATATTAATTTGATACTATTTTTGCTTACAGTGAAGTATTTGTGCTGAAGTAAAGTCTTTTGGTCTCTGTTGACAATGGAAAAGTCATTGTGATAAATGCATAGATTAGTGAAACAGGAAAGATCCTAAATAATTTACATTTGTTGAACAATATCTGAAACAGCACTAACAATGAAGAGGAGAACAAGTTTTTTCATAATGAAAAGCTTTTTTAAAATGAATCCTTTTTAAAAATTAAATACAAATTCATGCAAAGAAACATACATCAACAGTAAAAATATATATTACTATTATATGATTCTATATCTGTTAACGAGAAAATGACTTCATAATTTGGACTTTGAGACTTCTACCTAAGAATTCAAAATCGTACCTTGCAGAATTTTTGTAAGCATCAATTTTAATCTCTCTTCTAGAGTTTTAAATGTCTATGCTACATAGAAACGTTGAACCTATGTGCTCCTAACAGAGCATAAAAACCTCAGTTCCCATTATTCTTCTGGACAATGAGAAATAGGCACAAGTGGAATTATCTGCTGTATACAACTTATTTTTGCTCCATTCTTTACCCCAGAACAAGGAGTTCTGGGAGGTGACAGAATAGACAATAGGCAGTAGACTGGTTCTCATTTATTGAACAGTGAGTTGAACTGGTACAAATAGTGTGACAGTCTTCCCATCCTGAAATAAGTATGTACCAGGCCAGTCCCTTCTACAACCTTAGGGTCCATACACGTTGTTGTGAAAGTCACCAGCTGTATATATGTACACGTGTACATATATACAAAGAGCTGTATGTACAACTCTTTTTTAATAATTTCAATGCAGTTTGCTTAGGACAATGTTGGGAACAGCATTCATAAAAACTTTGAAACTTTGTTTGCAGAGGCCATGGGGCAAATAAGAAAAGAAATAGTGATCTCCACCACTGCTTCAGGCGTCTGAGCAATTGCTTTCCTGGAGGACATTTCCATGTAAATGCTAATGCACTGAATAAGTGGCCTATGTGCCCACAGGTTAGGAACAAAGTGAACTAGAGAAAATTGCTTTTAAGGAATTCCTCTCCCTTTCCCTGTTCTTATGGTTGCTTTGGAAGATTGATTAGGCAGTCTGAACTTAGTCTGGATTTAGCTGGATTAAGGTAAATACAAGATTTATCTACAACGTAATCTTTCATCTTGCCTCCCTCTTCAGCACTTCAGAAATTACCTGCAATAATCATGCTGGTTTGCAACCAGACTTTGCGGCCCACAGGTAGACCCTGCCAATATATGTGTATGAAGATATGCTAAGTTCATGAAGTGGATGTATCATCAATAAAGTGGGTTTTTTCAAGTAATTTGAAAAGTCTCTGACATTCCTATGTGGTGCTTGCTAGGGCAGATAGTTTATGCTTGTTTTTTTCCTGCTGAATACAAGCAGCTTTCAGTGTGCAAGCCTGTTAACGTGACTGATTTTGAGTTAATGCTCAAGGTAGGGTAACTCAGTGTAATGTAGGGTAATGTTTTCATGGAGGGTTATGTGGGATCACATAAATTGCAAATGGAAATGTATCTAGGAGATAAAGAAAGGCCCACTAGGCCTGCCGTTACTAGTTCTCTAGTAAATTTTTAACTACTGCATTCTCTATGAGCATGTTTGATTAAGTTAAACTTTCTTCCAGTTTTTGTAGTCATTTCATGTTCAGAGCATCCAATTCAGATCAGACAGAGAAATGCACAAATGTTTTCATCCATTCATGCAACAGTGTCCTAGGTTATTTTTTGTGGAGAGTTAGCTCAACATTAGAAGGGTATCCAAACAGATCAGCTTGCATTTTTATGTTTCCAATGATGATGTGTCCACTGGCAATCACAATGACTGTCTCTATGGTGGCTTGCATAGATGATTTTTCATTACTCAAAGTCTGTGATCAGTCTTTACTGGAATGTAAACAGAACACTTTTTAACATCATATCTCCATGCAAATGCGTTTATTTTCCCAATACACAAGTTTACACACCAATGTAGAGTTGTATTAAATTACCTAATTACCAGTAATTTTCTGTCCCAGCATAAACCCTGCCTATGCTTCAGATAGTTACTCACAAAGCTGAAGCCTGAAATTTCACCAGTGTTAGGTAACTTAAACAAAGCTTGGATGAGATTCCATCAAACCTTTGTAAAACATGATAGAAAACATGCTATCTTTCTACTGATGATTCAAACATTCCTTAGGAAGGAAATTATATTTTCTCTCTGCAACAACTTCTCTTCTTTTGCTCTTTTTTTCAAATTGTCCTAGCTGAATTCAGCCATTTCATAGGCCTTTGGAAAAAATCTTTGCCAGAGTATTGCATGTATGTGATTTCATAAGATTTTTCAAACCAGACATCCTTTTCATGTGGATCTAGTCCAATAAGAAGAACTGATTAACCTTTTCAGATTGCATGAAATTTCATAAAATTGCTAAACTAATGATTGCATTTGTATTGGGTTGAACTTTAGGGTAAAGTTAGATGGTGAAGGACCTTGACCCTGAAGTCTCATCTATTTTTGATTCCAATTTAATGAACACATTCAAACTTCATTGCTTAATTTCATCACACATAAATGAAGTTTGCATTTTGATTAGGTAATAATTCTATGTCATTCCCTGTATCACTTGAGGATATGCCCATGAAACATCTAATCCAAACTGATGAGTTCTAAGAAGGACATATATGTATGTTTTGGACTCATTAATGTTTGGTTCTTATCTACCTAGAGGTATTTGTATTTCATTTTATAATAAAACAGATATTTGTATTGTTAGTCTCTCTTTATGCTCTGCATTATATTTTGTACTTCTCAGATACTGTTTCATTTCTCACTGAGTAATGGTGACAAGTACTGTAGCAGTCTGATAAAACTTCATTAGGAGACAGGGAGATATTGGTCTTGTATTTCTCAAGTATTATATTTTTAGGAAAAAAAAAAAAAAAAAAGACGCTCAATGAGCTTCAGTTGTCTCCTCTATTATCTTGTTCTTATTTCCCCCCCTCCCAGCTCCTAGCTCCAGGCCATTATATTTTTTGAAAAATACAGTCTTCCTGGATTTTTCTCTCCTTTTCAGGTTGTTTATGTATTATCCACACATTATGTGACAAATGGATGCAGAAGGCTTCTAGTACAAAATTTTCAGTGAAGAGACAGTGGAATACACCACAACAGTGGAACACTTCTTAAGTTTGGATTTCTTAATCATAGAAAAAGTTGCAACTAAAGATGAACCATAGGATATATGGAATGTGGAAGAACACAGGCAAAAATGAGGCACTTGGAATAAAACTTAAGCTGCAATAAATGCCCTCTGAGCACGAAATATAGATGGTATCCTGTGCCACAACATCAGTGTGGATGCTCTTTTCTTAAGGCCCACATGCAGGAACAGCTTAAGCATGGAGAATTTCCCATAAAGATCAAAATAGACAATCTTCTTTCACAAAATCTCATGAGTATTAAAAAGGCTGTTAAGCCCAAAAAAGACATTCTAAATCTTTCACTATGGATCTCTATTCAAGAAAAAACAGCATCTGACATGCCATACTGCGAAGAAATATTTCTGTCCTGCAAGGCAAATGCACTTTTGACTTTACTGAAACTACGTTTGATTTGTTACAATTTAGATAGTTCATAGAGATTAATCTCTATCAAGCAATGCTATTAATTTTTCTACTTTAAAGAAGACATTTAATCATCCCACATCTGCCGTTTCAGTTTTTTCAAACTTTGTAATGCTTTCTTTTCTGTGTTGGTGACTAGTGGCTTACTTTTTTGAAGAGAACTTGTTTATACCTGTAATCTATTTTTTTTTTTGCAGTTTATCTTCAAGCAATAATGGTACCTTGGAGATGTCAAGCTCTGTAATTAGAGAATCTCTTAAATGAAGAACACTGGTGGCAGTCATTGCAACTGTCAGCAGTTTTTCACTTTTCACATGAGGACACTGTTTGCTAATTGGATTAAGTCTGGCTCTGGCTGTAATCTCTACAAGCAGTAGTTAAAGAAAGAACTGCCATGTCACACCTGGTTTGTGGGCTGGAAGGTGATGAACACAGCTAATAAAAAGTAATTTAAAGCACAGCCCATCCACATAATTAACTATGCCTTATTTCCTTGATTAAAAATCTGCTTATCAATGATAATGGCTCAACTAAAAGATGTGGTAGTATTTTAAGGTAGAGTAGATACTTACATTACCTGAATAAGTTACTGTTTAAGAGTGCGAGAGAGTTTATCTTTTTTTTTTTTGTGGCATTGCTGTTCTTTTCACCTACATAATCAAGTAATGTTAAGGGCCTTGCAAATGTGTTTTTCTACAGTGAAGACATTTAACAGATTGACGTACCAATCAAATGTAACTCAGTGTACCTCTAAGGTTTGCATTTTTCTGAGCAGTACCATCAAACTGAAGAGGAAGCTGCTCAGGCAATCTAAGGCTGCCAGGACTGTGAACAGAAAGTTTTCATCTTTGTTGACTTACCCTGTTGACCCCATTGTTGAAGTTTAGCATCTCTTGATTTTTACTGGTTGTACCAATTTGTGTGCCTTTTTTCCCATGCAAAAATGCTGATATATAGATCAACTAAATCAATTCTCCTCTGCATTTGCAGTGAGAAAAGCCTCTGGTCATGGTTACTCAACTTTCTCAGTCATCATTAGCGTTTAACTCTGCCTTTATTGAGCCTGAAGTGAAAGCCAAAATAAATAAGGTTTATGATTGCTCAGTGATCAAAAATTTGGTGCACTATACAACCTCTGCCATAACAGTATAGCTACACTATTTGGTGGTTTCTTCAGTCTTTATAGTTCCTAATAGGACATGGATTCAAGGCTTATGTTCAATAGTACTGCAAAGGTGGATAATCAAGAACTGATGACTCTGCAGAGGTTTGGAAATTCAGTCTAGAGGAAATTCAATCTAAACAACATTGACCTGACAAGGATAGAGAAAGAAACAGTTGACAGAGACTAGATTCTCTAAAAAGGACTTTGTTACATTGTGCTAAAAGTAGTGGTAGAATTTCAAGATGGGTTGAGAGGTTATGGGCAGTAAGAGAATAGAGAAGCTTTATTTGGACCTATAATTACAATAGCTGAACTCCTGAGGGAGATATTGTCTTTGGATTGACTCTTGGTATGTGTTTGCAGCCATCTGAAACATTTTGAAAGAGTAGGAGTATACCTTAAAAATGCTACATTTTCCATAACCCAGCTAAGTACTGAGCTAAAGATGGAGAAGTCAAAGGAGGTGACTACTCAAGAGTTTGAGACACTGCGAGAAGCTCATCAGCAGTGGTTCAGTAAAGTCACTCATAAAAAATCATGCAGTTATGGAAAGGTATATTTTAGTTCCCTAAAAGAGTAAAATAGTTTTCTATTTCCTACTGCATTTCAGAGAAGTCATATTCTGTCAAATATGGAAATAATAGGATGTAGAATGCAAATGCAAAACTAATTCTTAAAGGGAATAGTGTACTCCCTCCAAATGCATATGGAGTTTAACAGTCCCTGTGGAAGGGATAGAGTGTGCTGATGTTGTATATATTAGTCATTTGTCTTGATAATGTATTTTCACTTTCTGGAAATTTATGAATATGTTTACACTAATAAGATTAAGCCTGACGTGAGTACTCTAGCCTGCAATCTCCCATATACTGTAAATGTAAGAGCAGATTATGAAATAGTTTTGGCCAGGCCAACAAATATGCATGCAAAAATTTCCTAAACATAACTCAGAAGTTGTGATATGCCCAATAAGCATTTTCATTCAGTTGCTGTGCTCTAGGAAATATGTGATTTTAGTACACACAGCCCATTCTGTGTCAGCTGGCCTCAGGAACTGAGATTCATTCCAGGAACACTCAATTTATTCGTACAATTATGTACTCACATCTTAATACTAAAATCACATCTTCTCAATTGTAGGACAACAGCAGAGGAGCAGGCCTGTGTGGGATAGAGAAATGCTGTGAATTCCCCGGAACTGCTTGACCCTAAGAAGAACAAAGGGCTCTAAATAACCTAAGGAATTCGCCATCAGGAGGATGTTATGTCCTGGTACCAGGTGCCTCCTGTGGGAATGAGTAGATATGGTTTTATGTTAGAAGAAAGAGTACTTTGAGGTGCAAATTGTAGATCAATCAATAGATATCAGGATATTATATAAATGTAATGAACCACACAGTAAACTGTTTCTGATTGTTCAGCAATTGGTGTCTGTGCTTCATGTCTTCTATCACTCAGTCATAAATCTTCGCTTAAAACTTAAAGGTTGACATCCTAAGGAACACAAGGATGTTTGCCTTTCAGTAGTCTCTCTGGAAGTATTAGTGCATTGCCACTGGAGAATTGCCATGTATTGTTTGATTTACATGCACCATATGATTTCATGCATGATGTGTATAGGTTGTGTCAGCTGTCTTTTCTAAGTAATTTTGCCCCTAATTTTTCAGTTTAAATGCTAACAGTTCTTTCCAAAGTGCTCATCCTGGCAAGTCCTGAGTAGCTTTTATCGTGCTGATGATTCAGTTTCTGGGGTTTTTTGATTACTTTGAATCTCGATTCCTAGCAAACAATTTTTTTTCTTATTTTTTTTTTCCTCATGAAATGACAAAATGGCTTTTTAAAACCTTGGACTAAGTCCTTTTGACAACTCAGCTGTTGCAAATGCTTTGTCTATAGACCATGACTTGTAATTTGCAATGTACTGTGTAGGCAGCAGTTTTACAGGTACTTGTCAATCTGTTTTACTGTATTCCCTAGCCTTGCTATTTTTTTGTCTCCCACTGGATGTATTCTTCTTTATTTTATTTTCCTTTTAGCCCTCAAAGTTCTTTCTGCTATTTATTTAAGAAAAAAGGAAAATTTACAGTTTAAACTTAATAGATTAAAGAGTTTTATACTCCACTATTACACATATAATGAATTCTATTAGGCCACATGAGCACTGAAAGCTCTTAATTTCACTGCAGTTTTTATCACTGCAATAAAAGATCCTCTAGTGTTGGACTATTAAAGAGTATAAAAGAAGAGTCCCTACATAACTATATGTTGACATGTAAGATGTGCTTAGGATGTTCATTTAGGCTTTTCTAATACACATCTAAGCATCTAAATATCTGAACATCTAATAAGCATCTAAAAGATGTTTGTTTTACATCTGCTGCAAATTATAAATGTGTCTGTGTATGCAAATATTTATATATCCAAAGTTCAGTGTTCCTTTGCTATGAAAATCTATGGCAAAATGCTCCATATTTAAAAAAACCACCAGTCCAGTAAAGTGTGTTATCCTTAGTAAACATATTGTATCATATCCTCTTCATATTTCAGAAGATTTGGAGTGTTCTTAATTAATAGGGGGAGAGCTAAAAAATGAAGTGATATCTTTAGTTTCTTTTTTAAGGGGGAAGGGATGACCAATGGAATAATGAAATTTGTTTGGGTACAAGAAGTAGAAATATGATTTGGATAAATAAAAGCCTCTTCCAGATATATGAAGACTATATTTTGATGTAGTATTTTAAGCAGATAGGTAGTAAACTTGCAAAAGCCAAGATCCAAAACTGCTTGCAATTTATGTTTCAGTAGCAAAATAGCTACTGTATAAGAAAAGACTGAATTTTGAAAACTGTCAGTGAAGTGTTTTGACACTTTCTGAAAAGGAAACACTTTGTTTTGAAATTATATTTTTGCTATTTTTATCATGACTGAAATACTTCATGTTGATATACATATTTATCTTCTTTTCTGCTTTTAAGAAGAAAGTCCTCTAATAATTTGTTTTTCAGTTCAAGGGAAAACATGGCCAAGAAAATCATAACTACTTTATCAACCAGTTTTAATAAAGCAGAAAATCTTCCTGACATATTGACTAATGTAAAGTTATGATTTTACAAATAAATAAATTGGGGTGGGAAGTCTGTCATTATGCCCTCTGATATATCCTTCTTATGTTTATATAGATATGTATGACAAATAGCTAGAATGAGGAAAAATAGCCAACCCTTGTGATAAGTTAAAAAGCTTTATGATGATGCAAATAACTTCCTCAGACAGAGACCTTGTACCCTCATATCATAGAATCATAGAATTATTAAGGTTGCAAAGAGCCTCTAAGATAATCAAATCAAACTATCCATCCAAAACCACCATAAAGACCACTACCACTGCCACAGGAAAAAAAAAATAAAATCTCTTTCAGTTAGGAAACACAATACTACAGAAAATGATGGAAAGCATCTTCTTTATCCTTCACAACTAGCTGGATAGGACTCTGGGAGTCCATACAATCCTTAAAAATCCTGGATGTGGTAGCTCATATCTTTCTGATTATGGATTCAGATTGGCCAGACAATTGATGGAACATATAACAAATGTTTGCGTTTGATCAGACATTGGAATGGGCTGCCCAGGGAGGTGGTGGATTCTCCGTCCCTGGAGGTTTTTAAGAGACTGATGTGGCACTCAGTGCCATGGTCTGGTAACCACAGTGGTAGTGGATTAGGGGTTGGACTTGATGATCTTAGAAGTCCTTTCCAATCTGGATGATTCTGGGATTCTAGGTATGCTGACATGTCACATATTCAGGTTTCACCAGGTAAGGAAATACAGTTCTTAAAGAATTGGCAGTTCACCTGAAAACAACAAATCAGTACTTAAGTTTTATCTGCAAAATGTATATGATTACCTTTTCTTATCATTATAACAAAACCTTTAAGTAACTGATCAGTAAGAAAAAAAGCCCCCACAAATTGTACGAAAAAAGCCCTTACAAAACAGGAAAAAGGACAAATGGATTTAACAAGCTATTGGAGTTTTCAACAAGTAACTTCAGCAGTGATTGATATGAAATTGGTTTTCTAGTACATCTATATTATTCCATCTTGTGTACATCAAGGACAAGACTGACAGTTATTCAGACCTATCAAAATCTTCAGCTATTTTCAGATACAGATTTCAAGGATGCTGAGAAACTGTTAAGGGACTAGTTCTAAATATTCTCCTATCTTCAGCTGTTTCCCTTTTTAAAATTTTTTCTTTCCTTGACAACGTGCTGCTTTCTACCTTAAACTGGTTTTTACTTTTTAATGCAAATTAGCTTTTAATGTCACTTTACAAAAGAATCACCAGGAGACTGCAGTGTGTTTGGGTTTTTAAAGGTTTTTGGTTGGTTGGTTGGTTGGTTAGTGTTTTGGGGGGTTTTTTGTTTGTGTTTTGTTGAAGTGTTTCTTCTTTTCTCTCATACCGAGTTCCTTCAAAACTGTCTGGAAGTCTCCATATCTGGAAATCATGAAGAAAAGCTGACAAAGGTTAAAATTTCATCTGAATCCTCTCCTCTTTTCTCGGCATCCTCTGATTATCTACCCGGATAAATTTATAATGAAATCAAGTTCTGGGCCAGCTCTGTAATGAACCAGTAGATTCCTCAATTACAGTGAAGTGTGGGTTTGTTTAGTTTTGTTTTGTTTTATTAGAGAAAAATACTGGGATTCAATTTTTCCTTCTTTTGGAACCAGGTTTCCAGCCCTGCACTATGGTAAAACTGTGTGTCAGCTCACTCTCTCTCTCTCTCTCTCAGCCTTGATGAAACTCCTGCAGTCCACGAATCTAATCCCTTCCCCAGCACCTGCACAGTGGGATCTGGTGAGCACAAAGAAACATGAAATATGGAGTGAGAAGATTCCCTGGGAGTGCATTTAATGCTGAATGTTCCTGGCTCTCTTTCCTTCTCTCCTTCTTTCTCTGTCTGTATGATGGAGGTGGAGTGCAGGGAACAATTCTACTCTCTGTTTAATATAATTATGTGTTTTCATAGCATTGTGAATGGTTTAATTGGAAAGAAATGTTCCTAAGGCAAACTTGTATGTGGTTTCTTTACACTGTAAAAGGTTTTGTGCTTATTCCATACAAAACCAAACATCTTTTATACAAATAACAACTGAAACTCTTAATTAGTCTTCATTTTAATCAAATGATGATCCCCTTTAACAGTGATTAAATTGCAATTGCTAGATAAATTAAGATAACAACATTTAGTTTAATTAAATTAGGTATGGTATTGCTTCTTATTACCAGTGTGAATGACTGACATGATGGAACTGCAAATTTCTTTCCTTTATAATTTAATAATTTATTTGTGCAGATAAATGCATTTTATCATTAAAAGAAAATTAACAGGATTACATCACTGTATTAAAAAGAAAGCCTAATTTGATATTCAAAAGATTATCATATCTGAAACAGAATACAAGAAAGTTACTTAGATTTTCAGTCTTAAATCCAGGACTCCTAGATTTTTTCTCAAATTACTCTTAGATAAATGAATACTATGTACATTTTTTAAAATATAAACATAGTTATTTGGGCTCAATACTCTTTTTCTTTGAATCTGAATTATGCTGGCTCCACTAAAAAGTCCTTTAACTTAAAATAAATTTCCTGTTTTAAAGTTCCATTTTGGAAAATTTATCTTTTCCTGTTTCTTACAATTCTGCTGCTCCTTCTGATAACAGGAATGCAGCACTTTGCTTCAAATTTACATTACATTGAGATGTTTCTTCCCAGAGACTATAGCTGAACAGACAGTACCTAAGCATGTTTGGATGTGTTCATGAAATCTAAGTTTTACTTATAAAAGAGACAAATAGGGAAATAGTTGAGTTAGAAAAGAGAAATGAATGGAGCACAAAGAAGAATTACATTACTATTTGCCATCTTGTTATACAAGATGTATAACATCCTTGTTATACAAGGAAAGACACATTCAACAAAATTGAAACCCAAACTTACATTTTTTTTTCATCAGTAATAGAGTGCCTTTAAGAAAAAAACATGTAAGTTGTTAATGCTGCAAGTTAACATGGAAACCAACATGTCAGATTTTAGAAAGAAAACCTTTAAACAAATATTCAAAACAGCAACTGTTACACAGGCAAATAAACAGAGAATTATCCTTATTGAGAAGGTGAGTATAGAGCTCAGACTATGAATTGCTTATTCCTTGAGGTGTTTTCAAATTCTGATCATATTCAGAGATGTAGTTCTGGACTTACTGGATCGCTGAAATGAAATGGGGATTGTATTGTCATTTTCTTAATTTTGTGGGTTTTTTCTTTCATTTTCTCCTAAATGTTCTTTCTATTTTTTCTAATTATATTCATACCTCTTTCAAAAAAATTCTATTTCTTTGGCAGCTTCCTAGACACCAGAGTAACAATACAAAATGCTAGAAGAACCTGATTTAAATATTTTCTGTTTGTTCTTTATGGTTGGTCAGTTAAGGGGGTGTTGTTTAATTGGTTGGTTCTTTGCCAGGGCACACATCTAGATTAACACTTAAATAAAGATTGAAGATCATAAATTACACTTGCAGATGATCTTTCAACTGCCCCCATCTACTGTACTTTGTTTCACATTGTAAGACAAGTAAATTGAATTGTTTTGAATTAAACTAAACTGGAAGATGAGCTCAAGCATTTTGCTACTAAGGGACATTCTTCTGAAAGCATCAGGATAGGGCTATTCCAAGCTAGAGCCACAGCAAAACACAAGTGGAGAAGATTCTATGCCTCCAACAAAAGTTACTTTACCTTACAATAGTCCCCAGTGGCACCGTAAAGTTTGTCAATGCATAGTAAACAAATAACAATTAAAAAGCCTCATTTTCCACAACTCTCAAAGAGTGTGTATAAAAAATAATTCAGTGCCTATGTGTATAGTGAAAGATATCTAATATGGGCAGTATGAAGGATTGGAATGGATGTCCAAATATCTGGTTACATTTTCTCACTGTCATGAAGGCTGATGTTTGGAAGATATTTCAGATATAAATAAACCACAATAGCATCTTTTCTGGCAACAATGGGAATGGAAAAAAGGGGTTATTTTCAGTTTTGTTTTTTTTTTTTATGATACAATATAATACTGTTCCAATTGTCTCAGAAGAAAGATCTTCCATTCTTACAGTGTTATACTCTATAATTTTTTTTTACTAAGTTTGATTTTGATACTGAAGTAGAAACTGGGTAATCAAGAGTTATCAACAATTTGTGTCAAATTTGAATTTGATACTGCATGGTTACATTAAGTAGCCACATCTGGTCAGCAACCTATAAGATTTGTGAAAACACATGAGCATAAAGAGGAGACATTTAAGTTTCTCTGTGGAGAAGAAAGGGTGGAGGTGGATCTACTCCTTATCCTGCAAAGAGCTGACAGGAAATTAGAGCCTGTAAGGGCTCTTTCCAAAAAAACTTGTCTTCTACAGATATGTTTAGTAAAACATAAAAAATCTGATGAATCACAGAACTGAAATTATGTACTACTTTATTTTTGATGCTCTTTGGTGTATCTATCTTTTCATCTATGGGAAGTTTGTTCCTCCAAGTTCACAGAACAGACATGTTTGGTGTTTAATACATCTATACTCAGAAAGCTTCTGATCACTTCCATGTGAGGTTCTTTGTTAGAACTTATAGAAAAGAATTTTTCAGTTTAGGTTGTATTATTTTCTCAGGATTTGGTTAATTTGGTGTCCAAACTCTAAGAAGATTGATGCTAGATTTGATTCCAAAGCAAAAAAATGTATCTTGATCCTGGGAAAAAACCTCCCTTTAACACATCAATTATTTCTTTCATCAACTCTAATGCCACTTAGAGTTATTAATAAGCAATTAGAGTTTCAACATCTTAAAAAAATAGAATAATCACTTTAATATTCAAACTTACTTACCATTATGGTTTCTAAATACATAGTAGAAGCATTTCCTTTAGGTAAAGTCCAACTGTTTAGATGCTGCTCTCAATTCTTTTTGTTGTTTTTTTGTGTTTTGTTTTGTTTTTAATTGCTTCAGTGTTTGTTTTCAAAAGAAAAAGGTAAGTGTTTCAGTAAGCTGATTAAAAAAAAGTAATTTAGTTTTGCATTTTTACACCTAACAGCAGAAATATTATTTAAGCATATTTTAAGCTGTGAGATCAGTGTTCAAATACTCCCCAGCACAGCTGAGATGTGATGAAGGAAGGGGAAGTGTGTGTGTATTAAGTCAGTGACTAGACAAAGAAAACCTTCAGAAATCTTATGCAATTGATGTTTTAAAGTTCTGAAACATCTGGAAGTCTCATTATATACTGTTGTTCATTAAGGATCCTAGTGGGTTTATCTAGCTGTGGAGAGAACACCTATTGAAGATACACAGTGCAAGATTTTGAGTATGTGTCTGCTTTTTGAAGGTCAAAGGATTTGTTGAGTACCTAGGGCAGTGTGTAAGACCCCATGGCAAGAAAAATCTCAGATTAGAAACTAAACAGAACGCTGTTGTTCCTATTGAAGTGAGATGTATTGAAGTGAGAAGACAGCACCTGTAGGCAGCAACCTTCTAATTTAGCCACATATTACTGCACCTAATAGGGCTCCTGCTCCAAATAAGCCCAACCACTTTACTCCAAGGGCTTGTAGCAAAAACAGAAAAGAGAAAGAAATGTTATTTCTCCAATTTGCTGAGCAATCATAAAATGAACTAAAAGAGCTTTTAAGAAATGTGAACACTGCCTATTCACACAATGTGTATTTTGAGACATAGCGCTGAACAGATGTCCAGTCCCTCTCATTTAGTTTTCATTGAACAGCCAAAATAACATACTATTCATTGAAAAAAGGCACTTTTCCCCCCAAATAATATCAAGGTAAGTTAATGTGTAGCCCCGTCTATTTTCAGGAGATATTTAGAGGGATTATTTCAATGTGATGGTACTAGACAATGAGATGGTGGATATAAGCTTTTCTAAAGGCAAAAGAGCACACCTTAATGTGACTAACTGCCTATTTTCTTTTTATGTAAGAAAAAATTACCATTAGCCTTGTGAAAGCACAAATTACATGAACCAGTAAAGCTGCTTTAATAGGCCATTGGCTGGTGTTATTTATCTGTGACTGGTTTTGCACCTAACAAGAAGATAAAAAAGCAATACTGAATTATACTTATTCTTTGAAGATGCCAGTGAATACGTCATCTTAATGCGAAGTAGGAAAGCAAAGCTGTGAGGCAATAATAAAATAAGTACATATACTGAAAGCATATATATATATATTAAACCCACATTATTTTAATTCTAATATTTATGCTTCAGGTAGCACAAGTTTCCTAACATAATAATTTTTCACACAACTTTGTATGGTATCTTGTGTGTCTACTGAGACTAGGAGGACTGGCTATCTTGCTAAAGAAATGACATCCAGCAAGTCTATCTGCTTGCACACAAAAGTCATAAACTGTTGCCACTATTTTTTCTTACATGGTCCACTTCTGCCAAAGAAGCCCTTCTGCCATGAGCAGAGCTCTGAGGGAAACCAGCTCAATAAGCCTGGCAACGCAGACCAGGTGATGACAGGTGAACACCTAGAGGGCTTTAGTGAGACTGAGTTTCTATGTGTCCAGTATAGCTTTAACAACCCTTCCTTCCCTCCCACCTCCATCCTCACAACAACCTCTGTAGCCCATCACAACAGCCACTTGGACACAGTACAACATGTGTGTCCCAGAAATACTCAGTAACACCTCTGAAGGCAGAGGGGGTTACCAGCACAGCTGGAGTTAGGGGATTTTTCATCAGACACCTAAAACAAGAGCTCCTGTGCAGCACTTTGCAATGGTGTCTATTTCAGGGGGCTGAATAATTTCTGCTGCTGTTTGCCACCCGCCTGATAATCCACACTGTTCTCTAGCCATGCCTTCGCTCCAGAATAGCTGAATGCCATCTGTGCACTGGCTTTAGGATAGTTGGCATGGTGCAGTAACCTCCTGTGTCTAGACAGTCTCTTGGACAAAAAGTAACCACCAGGTGAAGAAAGGAGTTAACTTATTTTCTATTTTAAAGCTATGCTTTGGCCATCAGGAGTTCAGATACTGATTACAGAGCACTCTTCATCTGGGTGGAAACAACTTTCAAAGGAAGAGTTCCTGGGATGAAAGGAAGACTTTTTGGTTGAAAGTCTATTTTTCAATCTACAGTTTATTTTGTTGCTTCAGTCACCCACACAGTCACATCCCTTGACCCCACCCTCCCCTTCATTACCTAGTCCAGTCAGACCCCTCCAGCCTTGGAGTTGCCTCCAGCTTCATCACAATCATATCACCAAAGCTGGCAATAGTAGCTACTTCAGAGCTGCCTTTCCCTGGAGGTTCTATGCCCTTGCCACTCACCACAAATTATCACCTGGAAACATTATTCTAAAATGTAATCCTCACAAATTTCTTGGTCTTTTCCAAAATTATACACAGTTGCTGTATCTAAAACTATATTTAGTAAGTAGCAAACTATGTTTAGTAAGTAGCTTTTTGCTCTTTTCTTGCATGTGCAATTCATACAGCCAATGCAAACCAGTTCAAGCAGAACATGAATTTTGACTTCATATCTTAGCAACAAAATTTATCATAAATGGAGTGTATTTCAGAGTGTATTTTAAAAATATTTTCTGTGACCTATTTGACAACAGAAAACAAGAGGCTCATTTGTTTCTGGAGGATAGTTCTCATCATACACCAATATTTTTTTTTATGTGCCCACAAATGCAACATTAATTTCTATTGAATTTTCATTATAATATTGTTTGTGAAGAAAGTATCCAAGACAGAAGTTAATGGATATACAAAAGTTATGCTAAATGGATAGACTCAAAACCAATTTGCCTCTATTTGGATCCTTTTTTTAAAGATAAGTTTGTATCAAACATTAAAAATGGATGTCTTTTCATGACAAAAAATGTGCCTACTTGCTAGGCAGAAAACATACACAGAAGACCAGGTCTATTATTATAAATATTGCAAGCAGTGTTACTGTTACATGGAGGATCAGTCTCAGAGCTGCTCAAGGTAATAAACATTCAGATCATCTTGCTTCATAAATTAGTTCTTAAACTCAACAAATTTTAAGATGGAAAGATGGAACTATTACATGGAAAATGTCAATTACGACCTAGGGAATCTGATAAATTAGTTTAAAATGGGAAATAGATCAAATTGTCATGAAGCAAATGCAGTTAAACTGGTTAACAAAATAAGGAAGTGGTAGACAACCCCTGCTGTCAGGAAAACGTTTTCCCTAACATTGCTACCTAGTAGATGATGGGTGAAACACTCACTGGAATACAATGACTATGTGAACTGAGTCTCCTCTAATACTCATGAGAATGGAGAAGCTTAATTCACAAAATTATAGATGTAAATTTAGGAGCCTCATGGTCAAACAAAATCTCAGCTGCATTGACTAAAGGGATTCTGAGATACTTTTACCACCTCCTTCCCAAATAAAATCTATAATGCTATCCATGTGGACTTATTGCTGCTTATTTCTACCAGAACTTATTTCTACATTTCTATTCTTTACCTTGTAAATAATCTTTCTTTAAGGAAGCAGAAAGGGAACATTTCTGTGGCAGCAACATTCACATCTACAACTCCGATCTATCTTAAGTGGTTCTTTTTGCCTATTCCCCTTATTTAAAGTCATTCTAAAACATCAAATACATTTTTGCTTTATAAGAAACCTTTCCTTTCAATACCAAAAAAGTGGGAAATGGGATGCTATTGAAGACTTAATACTCCATATACATAATTATCTTAATTTTTATCATTAACAGCCAGTTAGGAAAAAAATGTATCTTGACATTAAAAATGGTAGCTGCTTGTTCTGGTCACTGCTTAAAAATCTGAAACACATTTAACTGTTAATAGTATAAAGCAGGTTATATCCTTGCTTATGCAAGCTTAATATTCCATCAAAAGTATCTCTTTAGTCTACTTATTATATTAAATATGAAGTATTATTAAAATTAACATTTATGTTATTCTCTGAGCCACACAGAAAACTATCGGGCATTTATAAGCAAAAATCAGCTTGTCTTCAATAGGTGTTTTGGAGAGTATTGCTAAAAAGGTTTTTAAATATTGATATCCAACTTTATGTCTCATATCTTAATATCTTGCTGTATAGCCCATGTGCACAACGTTCTAAAATGTTCATTACAAGTGGAGTTGATTTAAAACTAGAAAATGTACTTGAAAAAAACCCAGATGCGTATTTTGTATTGTGTTAGTAGCCTATGGATGTTACTAGAGTCAAGTATAAGGAAACAATATTTTCCAAATGTTCACAGTTTCCTAAATGGTTTTTGTACAAATTTTTTTCCACTAAGTTTCACATATGTTGATGTTAAATAATGTAAAATATCAAGTCATTCATGAGCCAACAAACAGACACTCTTGTGTTGTCCCATGCTTTTGTACAGGCTCTCTGAACCAAGCTTGTCAGTGGCATTTAGTGATGTATTAAGAAAACCATTTCCCTGTGTGCCTTACATCCTGCCAGCATTGTCCCCACAAAATGCTGTCTAAGACTATGACATTACTAAAGTTGCTGAAAACATAGTATTCTTTTGCAAATTTCTAAATATTAATCTGAAATAAGCAAAGGAGGGTCTTGGTCACATTTTATGTCTGTGTCCTGACCACCACTCAGTAAGTGTATGAAAGATTTTATCTCTCTTGTTCTTCTTCATCTGCAGGTTTCCTGTGAAAGATAGAACCACAGACAGAATTCAGGAAATGAGCTCTATTGTTACTCATTTAACAGGTTTTGAAATAATTTATGCAGTAGGCTTTAATTTTAAAAATTCTGGGCTTCTCTTAAAAAGTGTGATGAGTGGTATATTAAGGGGGCTAGGTGGTTTAGTATTCCACTGTAAATTTTTACAGCATAACAAATTAAATGCATTCTTCAAAGCTTTGCTTATTTTTTCTTGTGAACTATAGAACACTTGCAATGATGTTGAATGAATTCATAATGATTGGACACTTAAAATAATGAGAAACAATTAATTTTAAGTTTTAAACTTCAATTATTCATTAAGAATCAATCCTAACAATACTGGCGTTATATTCAGCAGATAACCCTGTAGATGTCATACACAATGAATTTGTTGTAGGTCTCAGTAACTTGATCACCACATGGTTTAATGGACACTTTCTTGGTTCTCATGAGAAACATTATTTTCAAAAGAATCCAAGAAGTATTTGTAAGGCTGCTTTTAAAATGATGTTTTGAATGTATATTTCATCTCTGCAAGAAGTTCAGAGTAGCTCACAGTTAATTTACACTAGGAGTCCTTAAAAGGCTTTTACCACAGTTTGTTGCAATTAAGCATACCAAATCTTGACTTCAATGTCAAAGCAGGGACAACAATTTCAGATTTGTTTAGGTGCCAGACCCACAATTTCCATTCAAAACATAAACTCCATTTGACTTCCAAAGAGCAAGTTCAAGACCTTTGTGGGTAAATAAACACCCATAAATAAAAGCCTCTTATGCAAAAGATTAGCAAATGCTTCCTTGGCTGGAGAGGCAAGTTCTGAACCAAGAACTGCATAGTCAAAAAACCTTTGTTTAAATAATTGTTTACAGACCTAGACTACACTAGCAGGTTCTTAAAGATATGCCAAAATAATGAAGGTGACTTAAGCATTAAAGGATAATTACATTGTGATTTTATTTACAAGACCTTTCTCTTGGTGTGCTCCGAATGTCATTGTTGTTGCATGTAGGTAGCAGTCTTATTTATGCAAAAATCCGGAGATGATTAAAGGGCAGTTTTAGGAATCTTGTTAATTAAAAAAATTCAATAGGACCAGCCCTTGGATGCATTCCGCATGTCCGTGCTAATGTTTCTAATTGATTATGTGAATATTGGAAAACACAAGTTCAGCAAACTATATATGACCTACAAATGTGCCAAAGCAGCGATTACTGAAACAGAAATTATCAAAAAGAGTGCATGGAATCAGAAGAGGGATTTCTGGGAGGAGTGATAATTCTCTCTGCTCTTCCTGAGAGCATATCCAGGGGGGGGGGGTTGTGGAGTCTCCTTCACTGGAGACATTCAAAACCCGCCTGGACACGTTCCTATGCGATGTACTCTAGGTGGCCCTGCTCTGGCAGGGGGGGTTGGACTAGATGATCTTTCGAGGTCCCTTCCAACCTCTATGATTCTATGATTCTATGATTCTATGATTCTATGATTCTATGATATCCATCTAAAAAAAGAATGGTAAGATTCTCAGAGTAGAAGTCAAAACAGCTGAGTCACAAATCTCTTTTTTCTCTTCATCTATCCACTTATTGTTTTAACAGAATGCGTCTTTGATGCTATACAATTTAGAAAACTTTATTTTGAGAGGAAAATAAATGTACATGAATTCACTTATCACAAGATTAGAGTAATTCAACACATTTAGAAGCCAGAGCGGGAAGATGGTACTAAACAACATTAGTAACAGAAGCAGGTGACTGCTTTTCTCTTTCTGAATCTGAAAGATTTTGGTAATTCCTATTTTAGATGAGATTTTTCATTTACACTGAATGGAGACAAACCAACAAATAAATACCATGATCTCTAAATAATATTCAGCAGCTTTTACTTGAGGAATATAACTATTATATATATATGTGCATAATATATATATATATTTATGTATATATATATATATACGTATATGTACATACGTGGGTTTGTATAAGTACATATATATTGTTTATGTAATATATGTATACCATAAATGGAAATAAAGTAGTGCTGTAAAAAAGGATGGTTTCTATTTTCAAGTTTCTCACACAAATGGTTTATGCCATATAATCCACAATGCTAGAAGTCAGAATACATAGTACCAAAAGAATCCAAGAAAAAAAAAATGTTGGAAAAAAATTAATTGAGAGCTTAAAGAAGCTGCTACATTTGCAAATTTTTTTGTACTATTTGTCTATTAAATCTCTCATTTACTGAAAAATGTGCACTTTGGCATACGAAAATGTGGAATTTCTTTGTACAGTAATGAATTATATATCAAAACTCTACTGGACTCTAATAAAAGCATTAAACCTGAGGGAGTCAGCATATTTTTTTCTTAAATAAATAAATATTAAAAAACCAGAAAAATCTGTTGGACTGTGCATGCACTTCACTCAGAACTTTTATCTGCTATAAAAAGGCTTTATGGCCCATGCCTGCGCTTTTAACTTGTATATGGACAGCATGAACTTTTGAAAGTACAGCCCAAGTTACAGTGTAGAAATCCATAATATACAGAAATAAATCACAATGTCTGTAAGTAATATCTCTCTAATGGGAATATTCATGTTGTTTTTTTTCACAAAGTAAGGAAAGCAGTGGTGATAGTGAAATCTAAATCAATCAATCAGTTTCTTTTGGTTTCTCATTTCTCTCTCTCTCTGAACTGGAGAGTTCACATGCAGCAGCGTTTGATTGACCAGCATTGCATCCCAGAGCCACTCATAACAAAAGACAAACACCAGTAGCCCCCCCTTAATGAAGCCTCCTGCTTTCAAATTATTGTCTCCCTTTTACTAGTAAGTCTTTATATGATGCCTCCACAGACTGTGTAATCTTAAGGTTCCCAGTGTAAGAGCCAAATTGACCACAGACTTACAGTTGTGAGTCCATCAGGTTCAGCAGTGTCACACAAACTGGATCTTCTGTCCTTTTATGTGGATGTACAATAGCATATGTTTTCAGAGTCCTTCTGGTTGTTAAATCTGCTGAAGTTAAGCTTTTGAGAGTGACTATTGGTACCTCACAGGGATGCTAAGTTTTACCTGAATGTCTACAAACAGTGAATTTGTAAAATCTAGCAGGTGAAGCATAAAAAAACCAAAGTATGGAATTCGCAATTCTGTATCTAAAGTTTCATAAACACCATAAATTGGTCTTAAAATACCCCACTGAGTTACTCTACCTCATGCCACAAAGACCACAATAAAAAACTGTCATTAAGTTGTCAGACCAGTAAAAGTATTTGTGGCCTCATTACTAAGGAAGGAACTAAAAGCTGTGTAGCAAAGGCCTTTGTGAGCTAAATTAATTCTCATCAAGCCCGAAGTACCCACTTCATCCACAGCTGACTACATCTGCTATTCTGAAACTCATTATCCTTTCCAGACTTTTGCTGATTACTTTCAATATTAAGTAGGATAAGGCAAGTTATTTACAAATCAAGTGGTAACCATGAATATTTTCTCACAGTGTGCTGTTCGTGTCCAATAAACACATACATATATTAATTGTATGTTCAGTATTAATACATATGTATAACAATTATGTAATAATATTCTGTGTATTAATAAACACCAGTTTATTCTTACATACACTAACTATCTGATTCTCTGCAAAAGTTCAATATTGTCATATCCCCTGACAATTAGGCATGAAGTGGAATTTATTTTCATATTGCATGTGTGTGACTAATGATGCAGCTCTGTTTCTTATTAGTCTAGTAGACAACAAGTATGTACTTTAATTCTGGCTGTTATATTTTTTCTGTAAGGGCAAAAGCTACATTTTAACTTAAGAGTTCTGGTATAAACCCACTGTTTCTGTTTTGTGGACATGCAGAATTTGAAGAGAATAGTTATTCTGGTTTAGTTTAGCATGGTAATATTCAGTGTGTCTGTTGTAGTGATTCTGATGAAAAGAACATATACATGTGAGTTGAACATATACACAACATCTGCTTCAAGCCCTCAGTACGCTTGGAAGGCAGAGTCCTCTATAGGGATAGTCACTTCCTATAAAACTTGCAGCTGCAAAATGTGTAATCTCAACTCTTCCTTTCTACATGCTTAATCCCTCTGTCCCCCCAGGGCACTAACAGAATCCAAGGAACTCAGCCATGTTCTACTTCCTCCTACTTCCTCCTACTTTCTTACTGTCACCACTTAGCAGTTTGGGCAGGCCACAAACTTAAGGGTAGAATTACACTTTATTCCCCATTCCTTCACAAAGGGAAGATAAAAGGGGAATAAAGACTTGAAAACTGAAAACAATTGGATACAGATTTACTATCAAGGGAAAAGGTATTAGCATAAAGGATAAAGTAAAAAAGAATACAAATATATATATATATATATATATATATATATATACATACAACCTGATAGATATGGGCTCTGACAAGCATGTGGGGAGCTGATTGTGAAGAAATGCAGGGGAACATCAGCACAGCCATCAGCAAGTGGAAAGAAAAAGAGGGAGGAACTGCTGGCTTTCCCAATCTTTATAGTGTATGGAAGGAAATAGGAGGGAATAGATACCTCACTTTGTGTTCCAAATTAAACAGAATTTTCTTTACATTCTGTATGAAAAATTTTATCAGAATCAAACTGAATCATCTTCAGGAAGTGCAAAATAGGCCTGACACCTTTAAAAATTACTCTGTTACTGGCAAGTAATCAAAATTTTAGTGTATTTAATCATTGGCTTCATTTTTTATGCAAAGCTTTTTATGAATTATTTGCATTTACTAATTAAATATGTGTATTCTCGTATGCTATACATTTTTTAACTCCTGTTCCTCACTCCTCCAAAACTTAGTATTTCTAAAGTAACTACAAGGAAATCAAGATAGGTCAATCACAAGCTCGCTTTCTTCTGTCTGAGCCATATTAGACTTCATTAGAAGAGGTATATTTGATCTGTGTTATTTCATCTTGCTGGTGGACTCAAATCACATAAATTCACCTTCTCCTCAGCTTGACTGGCTGGACCATTTAGTCTACATTCTGCATGGTGGAATCTCATGTCTTGCAGAAGTCTGTAACTTCATTCTGAAAGAAGCCTATAGGAAATTTTCCATGTTATGTTACTAAACTCAGTATAAGATTTTCTGTTAAGAATATACCTTCTCAAATTATATATTTCATAGAAATACTCTTTAAATGAGTAATCCCTATAGAAGCTAATTAGACTGTATCTAGGATGTTGAACATTTACAAACCTAGTCTCTAAGCATCCGTGCTGCATATTTAAATTCATTTAACCATATTTACAAGATTGAATAATCACTGTCTGTAGGGGAAAAAACATTTCTTTCTCATGTGTGCAATTTTCAGCACACAATAAATAGCTAGCACTTCTTTCAAAATACCGTGTAACATTAACTGAAAAAAAAAAAAAAAAAAAAAAAGGAAAATCAAGTGCTGGTTTGGAAAATGTCTTTATTTATAGAGTTCCTGGTTTTTATGTGTCAGAATATATGCTGAAGAACCAACTGAATATGTGCATTTGAAACTGAACTGCACCAAATGGTGAACTAGTTTTGTTGGGGTTTTTTTATGTTGAGAATATAATGATTTAATGATATAAATATTAATCTGGAAAAGCCTGATTTAAAGAGTTGTCTTCTGAACAATATCTAGCTAATGATCAGATACACATAGTGTAATGCAATGGCATCTAATTAACATGAATCTGTTATATACAGACTAACAAGGAATATGACAGAAAAGTTGTTCAAAAAGCACCCTAACTTGATAAAAAAGTTCTATTGGTTCCCACATAAATATCATGCAGAACTATTAGGCAGTCTTATTAGAGACATGAAAGCGATGCATCTAAAGTAATAAGGGCTGTGCTGCTTTGGTTTTCAACTTCATGAATTTTGTCTACAACTGCAGTTAAATCTAATTTTTTTTTTCTTTTTCCCTTCCACTGACGTTATCTGGAAAATCTAAACTTCACTTTAAATTCTATTATTCAGTCCAAGAAACTGCCTAGTGTGATGTGCCAAATATTGTTAGCTCTACTATATATTGAAATACATATATGCAAATGAACTTACTAGTCATGAATTGCAAAACAGCTGGTAATATATTGCTAAGGGGATGTTTTCCTTGTTATGCTTCCCATGAGAATCTCATTTCTTGAAATGCCATTCAGAGTATATGGTATTTAAATATCAACCTACCTTGAGAAGGTGGACTTTAAAGTCTTAATCCTTGTGGTTCTCATACATGTAGCATTTTCCTAAAGCTTTTTATGCTCCTGACCACCAGAGCATCAAAGTAACCAAACTAACAATGCTGTAAGACAAAAATATGATGGTAGCACTTTTTATTCGAATGTCAAGGCACTAAGAGATTAGGTGGGCTCTCAAAGCCACACAGGATTTCTTTTATTCTCCAGGGGATTTCAGCAGGACCCCACAGGTCAAGTGTTCATTGGTGACAGTTTCTCAGATTGGTAACTGCTCAGCCAAAATTGACTCAAAACAGCTTCTGCAGTCATGACCAAGCCCTCACCATTCTGGTAATACAGTGTCCAGCAAGCCCTGCACATTGGGCAGATGCCACACATTGAGCCCAGAAGCCCCACTGCTTCTCTCCAATTTGCTTGCTCCTTGGTCTGCACAGGATAGAACATTCCAGAATACAGAGCACAGGAAAAGAATGGAAATACTTAGCAGATGTATTAATGAAAACTCAGCACTCAAAAATGTAATAAGCATAATAAATAACTGAATAAATTAGTCAAAACTGGACAAAATTTACCATTTGATATTCTGAGTTACCCGCTCACCCTGTTCACAGTGCCTATATGGAAAGTATAACTTTAGATATCTACACATCATTTCTGCATCAAAGCACTCCCCTTGAGCAGTGCTCAGAAGGAAATAAAAAAAAATAATTCTTGTTTATTATCTATCACTCCATGGCTCTCAGAAGTTTTTTACTTGTCAAAAGGTTTCACTTTCCTCTTCGTATCTTCTGCTGATTAGCACTCTTCACACTGCTTCCCTGCTCTTGTCTTCTTCTCTGCTCTAACCGCTCAAAAATTACCATTAAAAATTTGTTACTGTCATAATTTCAAAGTCCTTCTGCAGCTTAAAATCATTGTCTGAGGTTTAGACTTTGGCCCTGCTGTGGTAATGCTACCAAAACCTAATAGATGTTTAAAAGGAAATAAGAAAGATACAGATGTCTCTGAGTTACGAAGAAAGAATGTCAAATAAGCAGATAAGAAAAAGAAAACAACAAACTTACTGAAATGTCAGCTATTTTGGCCTTGTTTCTGAAATAATATCGTTTTATATGAGAAATATCTTTAAGGTTTGATGACAAAAGAATATGGACTACCTGATCTAGTGGTTGCTCCATGATGGTGCTTTCATAATCTCCTATTGAACTGGAAATTTGTTGTTTATCTTAAATGACCATAATGAACTTCTGTATTTTAAAGTCTGGGACAGTTTTGACCTAGACAGACAATAATTATTTTCAAGCTTCAGATATGAACCCCAGCTTCTTGAAGAAAGATAGAAATAAACTAAATAAAATCAGACATTTTTCTACTCTACATTTATTTAGCTTTGGGGAAATACTTTTGTCTTAATACCTGTTGTGAAGTTCCTGTGAGATCTTATACACACTCAAATTGATGTGCTCTAACAAGTTACTTTATAGCAGCTAAGATAGACTAATTAGAGTCCATTAGAGATGGACTCATTAGAATTAGAGATGGACTAATTAGACTAATTAATTTATTTGCCACTCTTAAGCAGTGGCCAATAAAAACTGATTTCACCTGGGGAGAAAGATGTTTAGCAATAAGTGCTTATTCTCTTTTGCCCTATCAGTTATATCCTTATTTTTAATTTAACACCTCCAATTTTTCAAGCTGTACAACTAATTCTTTTATCATATCTCCACCTTTAAGTCTCTTCCAGTAAAAACAGAGACAAGGAAAATTCAATTCTAGTTTTTCTTCCATATTATTCTCTTCACTGTTCCTACATGCATCCATCCAACCCTCTACCTCACTGCTAACAGGAATGAGGTCTATTTCTGCCATACAGAATTGCACAATGTCAACAGGAATTTCCTATTCTATGTAATTTTGGCTTCTCTAAAGGCACAGTGTAAATACAGAAGTAAATCCTTGTTGTTTCTTGAGGAAAATGCCTATTTTTCTTCCTCACATTTTAAAACATATGATGGGACATCATTGAGAGAGCTGGTCATGGGAGGACAAGGGAGCAGAAAGAAGATGACAAACTTTTAAACTGAATCTTCAGAAAAAGCCATACATAAATCCTTTTTCCTAGAGTCAGTGACCAACACACAGAACCACAATGGTGAGTATCTCACTGTTTGTTCTGACAGAATCTTATGTTCTCATCACTGAGATGTGGCTGGTGCTCTGACAGGCCAAATCTGAATTAATAATAGGTTCTCAACACTTTGATGAATGTATAATAAGTGAACTGACCCTGCAAACATTCTTTTTCAAAGTTTTCAAGTTCTGCAAAAATTGCTTTCTGGAAAAGCTTTGTTCTAAAGTAAGAAAACATTGTCAGAGGGTATGTTTTACTGTGAATCTTATATATTGTTTGGGGGGTTTTTACTGCTTACACTTATAAGTTTTTCTGAATATTATCTTTGAAGGCTGTTTATCTCTGATAAGCATAAATTCAGAACAAATTTTAAGTCTGTTGAACACTGTGAATTTTTCACAGTTGATTAGATTAAACTGCTTGAAACCAAGATGAGTATGTAAACTGGGAAAATCCCATGTTTAGTTTTCCTCAGATTTTTCCTTCACCTGTGCAGAGTGTTCATCTTGTCAATAAATTAGTACATGGCCTGCTAATATGTGGTATTACTGCTAACGCTGCTTTGTTTATAAGAGAAGTTTGCTGGTTTTTTTTTTAATGCTTTTTTTTTTTTTTTGCTTTTTGCTTTTTTAAGGAAACCACATTTTAAATAGCTTCAGTAGGCAGCTTTTTAATTAGTAGACTCCCTACTACACATAGAAAGAAAATCTGTAACTAGTAGCAACAGTGATCGTGTGGAAGGAATACATTTAAGGAATAAGCTGAGTAAACCAGCATAAATTTTTCACAGTCAATTCACAGAACTATCAGGAAAGAAGAAACCACTTCAAATCTCTTTGAAGTTAACATAAATCTCTAAGAAAACAATCCAGAGATAAACTTGCTCTTTCAGGCTTCAGTTTTTACAGAGGCAGCCCTACAGCACTGACCTAATTGTCAGCAATATGACAGAAGAAAACTTTTTTTTCATCTAGTACTTTGAGATGTTAGGATAGCTTTTCATAGTCTGATGCACAGAAATAATGGAAATAGTACTAAGTGTAATAGTTTTGGTCTCCAGCAAAATTTGGCCTTCTTCTGGAAGAAGATTCTGTAGTCATAAATCTAAGATCAAAAGAGCTCAAAGGAAAGCTAATGAAACTTGTTTCAGGAGGATAACAACTAAGTTTCCACAGTCCATTATGTGTAGTATGTAAATATTTTGGATGATCAATGGATGATGAATGAGATGGATAACAAATAGTTTGGGATTAAAAAAATTTTGGATTGAAAAATATTTAAATTGTCCCCATTGTGCCCTTAATCCTTCAAGGATCAAAAAGATGAGAACCAGACAAGGGAAAAGAGAGAAGAACATCTAGCTGGAAGTTTGTATGTGAATGTTTAAAAGATTTTCATCCAATCTATTTGTTGCAAGAGTTCGGGCTACTAACACAAACATTTTAAAACTCTCCTCTGTCACACAGGAGGAATATGAATGTACTGACTGCCAAGGAGAAAGTTGGACACCAGACTGGCCTACACAGAAAAGATCCTTGATATATAAGATATTAATTCTTGAGTCTCAGCTAGTGGGTCTTGATTTTGGTTATGGTGTTCACTCAGAACTTTTCCAAACACCTCTTGTTTTTAAAGAGTACAATGCAAACAGCTTCATCACTGCCACATGCTTGGAGCGCTGTCATGTACCTTTGTGTGAGATTTCATGCATATATTGAGTGTCATTTATCTTAGGACTCATGGGATTTTCTTATTTGTCTGATGCAGAGTGCTATCAGGTCAAAAAGTTTGTCCTACATTTTACATAAGCTTCAATGTCTTTCAATGAAAATAAGTTTAACATGTGCTTCAGAAACAAAATATGGAATTTTCTGTTTCTAATGGATTTCTGGGGGGGGGGGTTTTCATACCAAAAATATAATTTTGACATCACCAACATATTTTCTTTATGAATTTTGTTTAAGCACTTTCCTGATAGAGTTGTGATGGTCCTGACATTCAGAAACTAAAAAAAAAATATTAAGCTAATATTTTCAAGAATATTCTGGAAAGTTTGGCAAGAAATTAATCTTCTTATGACATGAAAACTCGTTCTCTAAACAGCTTTTCTAACAGGTCATGGAGACACTCATGGATATGTGTGGACATGTGTCTACTTCATTTCCTTTGCTCCCATTACCTTTGCCAGGTACTGTTTAGAATCACCAGCTTGAATGAAATGTGTGAGCTGTGGTAAACAGAGACGACAAGGTGTTAAAAATCTTTTATGTTTGTGTTCTGAATAATATGGGAATTTGTGGTAAATATTTTCCAGTTTGCTTATGATAAATATCTCCCTCCAGCTGGCACTTGTCAGAGGACCACAGAACAAACCTGTGAATTTGTTGCTTACAAGTTACAATTGTGAAGATATATGTATATAATTTAGCTATTTGTTTTACAATGTAAATCATGTTAGCTATCTGAGGATGATACAAGAGTAGATTAAATTTAACCATGGTGTTTCAAATCAATCTAGTTCTGTTCTTTGGGAACATTGTCCAGTATGCAGTACAAGATAGCACCAAGATAACTCTTGCAAGTGCCATCATCAGTGGGGGACAGCATTACCTTACTGAAGGAGAGGTAAAAGCAGCAATAAGAGCCTAAACCAGCTTTTAGACTTTGCCCATGGGAAATTTAGAATCACAGAACAGTTTAGGTTGGAAGGGACCTTTAAAGGTCATCTAGTCCAACCTAAGCATCCAAATACCCCACAGCCAAAAGGAAGAGGCTAGGGGAATGGAAACACGAATAAGTGATTTGCTCAAGGACATATTCAGAAGATAAGAGAAAAATGAAGAATAGAACATGTTTTTCCAGTATGAAATCAGTTGAAATCACCCCCCGAATGGTAATTCTTTACAGTGTTAACTTCAACAGCTCCAACTTGCAATATTCTCAAGCTCCAGTTAGAGCTTTTTTATGCATTAGGGGATTTTAAGATGTCCATATTCTGACAAAAATATCCTAATGACTAGTGTATGCAAAATTCAGTTGCTTTTATTCATCATGGCAAAGATGAATCCCAAAACTGTACTCATGTCTTCCATCCAAGTGAAAATTCACAGTAATGAGGTTTTCCTTGCAAGATTTCCTGTTTTGCTTTGTTTTGGTTTGGTTTTGGTAAGATTTCTTTGTAAGATTGGTAAGATTTCCATTTAAGCCAAAGGAAAAATATTAGGTATCATAGCTGTTCCCTTTTGAAAATACAACTAGAATATCTGAGCAGAGGGTTTTTTTAACAGATTTTATTAAATATTCATTCTGTCCCTTATTCAGTGCAAATAGCTATAAAACAATACAAAATAATATGGGTTCATTTTTTTTGTTTTGTTTTAATGGAAAATAGTCACATTTATTTTAAGTGACTTTGAAAAAGTATGACAAAATATTTGCTAATACCTACTCTTTTCCTTAAGAAATAAAATATCTTGGCACATCAATTAAATTATTAAATCACCATAAATTGACCAGAGATGTAGTTCCTGTGTAGTTTCAAGTAGTTGCTGAGACAGTTATTGGTCTTTCTAGGGTGTAATAAATATAATATTTTTAGTAACCAGTCCATCATTCTTTTCACATATAGAGGAATTGAAAAGAATGATAGTGATTCATTTTGAAGCACAGTGGTACATTCACAACACAAAGTTGGGTTTTTTTGCACTGGCACAGGTTTTTTATATAGCCTAACCATGAAAGAATGGCAAGGGTTATAATTTCTGGTTACAAGTTGTACCAAATTGCACTGTGGAGAGCATTTAGATTTGTTGAATTAATTTTTTTTCTTGGTTTAGTAGCATTTCCATGTGATGTTTCATAATAATAGACACCAAAGAAATATGATTATTCTATCACTTAATGTAACTCTGAATGTTGTAAGTCAGTTTAAGGTATTTCTGAAACTCTTAAACTGTAGTCATCAAGAGTTGTAACAATATTAAAATACTAGACATAAGTGATTGTGCTATATGGTGACCTGATTTTTTAAACGCCATCCAATCACTGGCTTGGACAGGATGTACAGGTTCCTGAATTCAAGACACAACCCAGTGTATTTAGAGCTGACATCTTAAAAAATTCAGGTAATGCTGCATGCACTAAATTAAAGGCATTTTAAAGGTTTCTTTTAGCTGTTACTGCTAAGCTAAGCCTTCAAATAAGGCTCTAACTGCATAAATAGTCAGAAAGTATTATTATTGACTCCAACTTGGCTGAGAGCCTCATTATTCTTATGTGTCTAACAAGATGGTGCTTATCAGATACACACAAAATGTTCTCTTTTCAATATTTTTCAAAAAAGATCCTTTTGTTACAATATATATAAGCACTTTTTCCTGTTCTACTTTGCTGCTGATGCTGTAGTTATAAAATACTATTTTAATATTTGCCTTAAAGAATGATTAGGCAGATAAGGTTTTTTGACAGTGTTTTGAAATCTTGTTAGTTGCGGAGAATCTACAGACAAGGTGAGGTAAAAAAGGTTGCTCAAGAGAAGAAGAAACCCAGAAAGAATATTTGTCTCAAAAGAGATGCCCTGACAAAATGGACATTGCATTTGGGTGGAGGCCTCATTCAATAGCCATCTGGACTCAGAAGGAGAGACCCTCATTTGGGTAACCACCCTGATAAACGGGGCCCTATTCTCTCAAGAGCAGCCCCTCCTTTAGTGGCTATCCCAATAAACTGAACATTGTCCTTGCAAGGGGAGCTCTGTTTGATGCTCCCTCTGACAGGCAGGACACTGTATTTATACGATAAGGGACAGGGGCAGGCAAGCTGCACCCTGCAGACATCTTGTGTGTGCCCAGGGTAAAGCCACTGAGGAGGGTGAATGTGCAGAAATAAGGGTTATTGCTGTGTCATCCCATCTGGAGGGGCTCAAGAGAACACCTGGCTTTGAAAGATATTCCAAAGCCCCCTCCTAAAAAGGTGGGGTCAGGCAGCATAAAAGAGGCACGCTTAAAATGCCATCAAGGGACCCCAACTTCCTACTGAGAGCATTGCTGGATCCAAGGATGGTGAGATCTTTCCTGTCTCTTCTTTACCTTTATCTCACTCTCTCTCTCTCTCTCTCTGTGTCTCTGCTTCTAAGCTTATCATGGCACATGAGGGTAACATAGTTTCTAACTGTGTTAAGTTTTACTAGCCCTTGCTTTGTTAAATTTTGTTGTTTGTAACCTGTTGATTTGACAGCTTCCTTAATTTTTGCTAAATTTTAATCCATTGCTTTGGAAGTACCATCATTTATAACTCTGCTAGTTGTAATCTGACATATTTTGTATAGAAAAGTTGTGTTTTTATACAAACCTCCTGGGTAATAACCTTACTCCTGAGCACCGTGCAGAGAATTCCTGAACTTAATCTCACCAAATGAGTTTTTAAAAGATTAATTAGAGGAGGAGAAGGAGTGGGCCCAGCCACACCTAGGCTCCTCGCTGAAGGAGTTTAGAAAGCAAGGGGGTCCAGTCCAAATCTCCCTGGGTCGACCCCCACTCTGAGGAACCCTACCCCTTCCCACTCTGTGGGTCATAACACCATACTCACTCTGTGGGATGTGCTATTTGGTTTGGCCCCCAAATCTGGGGAGCTGTGCTCACTTTGTAAGATGTGACAGTGCTGCACCCACCTTGTGGGGCACAACAAGAAGGAACTCAGCATTTGTTGTGTAGGAATTGTACGAAGGTGAGACCTTGGACTGTTAAATTTTATTTTTTCAAACTCAGTTTGGGAAGTTAATTTTAGAATTTGAAGCATACTTTTTAAAATAAATTTTTAAGATGTATGAGTAGGCACAGGCAGGATGTAGGAACAACCATAAAACCAGTGATGATATGCAGAGTAAATTAATTTGTTACTTCTAGGTAATTTCTGTTCCCAACCAGGGGAAGGTCCTCTAAGCAATGCCAGGACATGGGCACTGTGAAACTTGGTTCTTGTTAGAAGATCACTGAGCAGGATTTCTCAGTCTATATTTCAGATATTCACATGTGTGTAATTTCCCACTGTGATTTGGTCTTTCCAACACCTGGATAGGAATCTCAAGCATGTTCAATAGAGTTCCTGTAAGTCTATCATGGACTATGGTAGCTAAACACAGATATGCTACTTGTCCAACACCCAAGACCAAATAATAATTATTATGATATATGTGCTTTTCAACAACCCAGGAAGAAGTCACTTATGTGTATTTAAAGTCCTTCTCATCAACTTTCCATTATTTTCTAACATAAAGGGTATGCTTGTTAGGTTATTACTATAATAGCAATTTACCAAAATATACTCTCCAGGTTTTCTCATTAATAACCACTTTTTTTTTTTTTTTTTTTTTTTTTTTTTTTTTTTTTTAATAAGATTTTGCACTGAACAAATCTGAAAAGGTAAGGCCATTGTTGGACAAGCTGTGAGACAAAAAACTGGGTCTTGATGATCAGGTGATCAACCGGCCCACTGATATCATCCTGACTGCTCCTACCTCACAGTCATAGAACACCTTGTTGCAACCATCTAGTTGATCTCACATTACCCAATGAATTTCTGTCATGTAGTGACTGATGCATGGAAATAAGATACATAGTCAGGATGTGTTCTTATAATGATCCAGGAACTATAATAAATCATTGATATGGTACAGACTGGAGTCTATTTTTAAAGATACAACTTCCACTCATCATCTGCACAGGAAATCAGCTGTAAAGGCAAGTCTTTGAGAGCTGGTGATGAAAAAAGAGTATTGAGACTGCCTGTATGGATTTAAAAAGCTGGAAAGTTGAGCAAACGGCATGATGTGAGCAATGCATAACAACCTACTGAGATCTAATTCCTTTGGACAGAGTATCACATATTAAAAATTGTGACTGTAAATCCAATATTATGCAAGTAAAACTTTTTATTAATTTCTTATGAGATCTGTCTGGAAGAGTTCTGTATCAAATGGGGTAAGTTGAAAGCATAACTATTCACGTAAACATACATGATTTGATTTTTTTTTTTTCTTCCAGCATGTTTTAAAACAAAGGATCCAGTCAGGGAAGTTCTATTCTGTAACTTTACACACAGTCTCACTCAGATTCTCTGATTTTCACTCTTCATTTGTCTCCTCAACAGGTTTCTTTCTCAGATAATTAAACTAATTGAATATACTAAAAATGGATTTGGACAAGGACTCCATTTTACCAGAACATGATATTTCAGTATTAGTTTTTATCTTCACTGGGAAAAAAAAGATATTCTGAATTGATTCTTGTGCTGAGACACAAAAAGAAAAGGTACAAGACAGACATTACAGAATTATTTATTAAAAAGGATAGTCAAGATATGGAAGACCTTGATTTCATCTCTTCCATGAAGTATTTTGAATGATTATCTACTTCTCCCACATTGCAATTATCACCCTATGAGTGATTTAGGAATGTCACACCTAGTGTCTGGGCTCCACAATAATCTGTACTCTGTACAATAATCTCTCTACTCTGTGAGTAGCCATCAGCATGATCCTCACAACTTCTCTTTTTCAACAACAATTTATGTTGGATCTGATTTTTCACAAGACTCATTACTCCAACCAAACTGAAAAACTGAGCCAAAAAACTTTCAAATGTAGTCTTAGTAACTGACCTGAGACTGCACATCATTAGACTTTTTTATTAACTTCAAGATATGTTGGAAATACTTTTATTCTAGTTTATACAGTTTATCTTGTTTATACAGTTCAACCTCTTTTCAAAGAAACATCCAATTTATAATGATTTTTTTTTACATTATTATTCTGCAAATAGTGAAGATTTTGTGGTTTCTATGCACCTCTATGCATTTCTCTATACTTCTCAGTAGCTGTTAGATCAGTTCCCTTTTTCTTTACCAGACAGTCTGCATCTTACTAGAAGTCTATGTATAGTCCAAAATGCCTCTAGGGAACAGGGAAAATGACTAGACCACTTTTACATTGTATTTGTGTTTATTTTATTGGAAGAAATCAGACGTTATGATGGGAATCACTGTAAGAAGAGCAAGTTTGATCCTACTTCCCATTTGACATATGCTAACCACTTTGCCACATGCTTTGCTTTCTTTTCTTCCGATAGCTGTTGTTTTCAATTTCTTAAGTATATGTTAGAAAAATATAATAAATATAATTAAATATAATTTAAAATAATATTTTATAATTTTAATAGTAGTAGTAACTGTTAACAACTGCTAGCACTTAAAGAAAGATAAAAAAAAAGCAGGTTGACACTTATTTAAATACTATCAATTCATTGCAGTGTTTTGCATGACTGTAAAATGGGGCCAGAGGACCACCAGCCGTACTCTCCTAGAGGGACAAACAGTACAAGATGTCAGCTGTGTGTGTGTTTATTTCCCCCTGTCAGAAGTCAATGTGAAGATAGAAAGCCAAAGCATTTTTCATAATTTTTATCCACAGTAAAAAAAATTTTAAAACCCCAGATTTTTATAATGATCTGAAAACTAAAAACTTCTGTTGGGAAAATAAATAAAAAAAAAAAGTCAAATTTCCACTACAGAAGTCGAAGTCTAAAATTCTCATTCAAGCCAAAGCCATTGGAAATATATTTTATTAAGCCCTATTAAAATGTTCATTTTGAAACAATTTTACTTTAGGCCAAGTTAATCTGTTCTGTGATAGCACACCACAGAACACACCACAATTTATTCATATTTGCATTCTCAGTTGAATAAAGCTTGCTGTTTGGGGTACACTTGCACTGATATATCTTGCTGTCTCCCATCTTGCCAACCTGGATGTCACACTTAACACAGATGTGATGTGACAGTGAAAAACCTCAGGAGTGTGAAGACACAGCCATGAGAAGAGTGTGGGGCTCAGTGTATGACAAACACAGCTTTTCATGAACGACTGTGGGTGTTAGAGCACAAAACTGAATAACGATGTGGAAAAAAAAAATACCTAGAATCACAATAGTAATTTTATGAGTTTAGCATTTAAAATATAAATAAAATGTCTGGTGCTGTATTTCTCATATACACAAATTCTTGAAGACGGTGGAGGAATTTCCTATAAGAAAAGATTGTGGAAATATTTTGCCTCATACAATACCTATGTTTTGCTACATGAAAAAGAAACTTATATACAATTTCATCTATGGTTGAAATTGTTTTAAAATATTGAATATTCCTATGAAGGAAAGAACTTTGTCAAAATCTATAAAACATTATTTCTTTTTCAATATAAAATCTTTTCAACACCCTATTTAAATCCCAATATAATATGGAATTGCTATCCATTTTGTATGATTCTGCAACAAGCTAAAAAAGCTATACCAGCAACTAGTTGTTTTAACTAGTAAATCAAACAAAAAAACCCTAGTTTTAACTAGTTGCTTTAACTAGTAAGTTAAATCAAACAGAGTAAATCAAACAAAACCCAAGACAAAAATACTTCAGACTAAACAGTAGTTTAAGAAGATGGTTCTCACATGGGCTACAGGGTGCTCCTGTTCACTGTCTGATTCTGTCTGTCTCCCATGTCCTGCAGAATATCTGAGCTATTTTCTCTTGGCATTTCTCCTCTGTGAGGGAATCCTGTTTGGAGCCTGAGAAAATAAATTTAAATGAAGCTTCTAAAACAGTTCTTGGGAGTCACAGTGAAAGGTTTCAGTTTTACCAAATTCACATTTTTAAGAGAAATTCCTATCCTGTTTCTCCTTAGGACAAAATACTGTGTCATACATCTCCAGAAATGAAGCCATGAAATGTTAGGTAAAATATCAAGAAGTGAGTGCTTAACATTTTGAGAGTGTTAATTATATGCTTTCATGCTTTCTGTGTGATGAATATTTTGCCAGTGGTTGCTAATTATTATAGCAATTAGGTTTAATAAGTTGGGAATTTCACAAGCTTAGGTCTTCTGGGTTACACTTTAGCCACTAAGGAATGGGTGTTAATTAAGGACAAAGAAGAGAAGAAGTGAGAAATTTGATGGGTTTAAGGAAACAGCAATTAAATGAAGTGCTAGAGTGATTTAAACATTTTAATACGTCAAGAACTCATGGATTTTCAGGAAAAAAGTTGTGTTTTCTTTATTCAGTGGATTTTTTCCAAAAAGTATTTTCAGATTCTAATGCTTTGTCTCCAGAAACAAGCTTTTGGGTACAGAATGTCAGTTTTAAAGTCTTTATTTGTGGTGCCTGGGAGATGGTTCTAGATGGCAAACAGATATTTTTGGTATAACTACAAGCACTCATAAGGCTTTCTTGTATTCAAAGAGAGCCAATATATTCTTCTGAATGACATCTTAAATGAAGGGACTTCACAGGCTACCCCACCTGCATCTGTGACATGTTACCAGACGTCCAGAAACTCTATGCTCTGTAACAAGTGGATAACTAAACACCAGGAAAAAAGAAAAAAAATCAATAACAATACAAACAAACAAAAATCAACAAAAAAACAAAAAAACAAAAAAAACAAAACAAAAAAAAAAACAAACAAACAAAAAAAAAAAACAAAAAAAACAAACAAACAAAAAAAAACCCAAACCAAAACAAAAATCCACAAAACCCCACTCCCCTAAAATAACCCTTTTTTTAGTGAAGATGACAACAGAAAATATTTGTAGGGAATTTATCTCCTTCAGTAGAGAAAGAGTTATATCACTATATTCATCAATAATCAGTGACCAGACACTGTCAACCTATAGACACTGTCTTAATTTTCTATACAAGGAGTAAACAACACAACTGTTGCTATTAGGAAAGCCCACCTCAAATTAGTCCAAATGCATTAGAAAGAGCTGTGAGCAAACTAATAAACACAGTGTTTTTTCTTAGAATTAAACATTTCATTACACATGGACATTTTAATTGAAGACTCTGCAGCTTAGGAAAAAGTCTTATAAAGCTCATTGTAAGGAACACTCAAATAGCATTCTCTGCTTATATTATATGCCCAACACTAAAATTTTATCAAGTAGAAGATAATCTGAATGCAATTCATGCCAGAAACACCAGCATCTTAATGACCATGCCATTGTGTAGCAAGTTAAAATTCACTGTACGAGATACACAGGAGCCATGAAGGCTGTGAAGTGGTGATTTATTCATTGGTGAGTGAGGAGCTGATGTGAGGACTGACCATTAGTGTCCCAAGAGCTACAGCTCTACTGAAACCCACTAAAAGTTCAAACATCAAATTGCTCAAAATGTGACACATATGTCTGGCTAAGGAGAAGGACAATGCTTCCATCAATATGGGAAGGGCTTTTTTGCATGGGTGGTCCATCTAATTCATGAAGAAGTGAGAGGGAAGTGAAGAATCTAAGAGACTGAAAAAGAGAGAAAGCAGAAGTGAAGAGGTTTCTATGTCTATGGATCTGTGCTAAGAGAATCCTGGTACTGTGATTAGAGAGTAGTTCAGCAAGCAGTGGAGGAGAAAGGACATCTGCATGTGCTCTCAACAAATCCAGTGCCAGTTCCACCACCAAAATTAAACAAAAATGTAATTGTATGTGTGATTATATTTGCAGTCATAATAACAGAAGGATCCTCATTTTCAGTAATAATCCAGGCAGAAAACATCTCACTTTCTGCTACTATAGCCTTTGAATTGCCAGCTTTCATGGAACAGATTGTCACAGGAAGTTTTAACATAGCAGCACAAGAAGAATAGGCATGACAAAAATAGCATTACACAAAGTTAGAAGTTATCATTGATTGATAGAAATAATAACACAAACCCACTGCTAGTTACACAGGCCTAGCCATCTGGTGCTAGTTACTGCATCTTTCTGTTGTGGTGCTTGGGCACTAGCAAATATAATAAAACATTTGTTGCATTTAGAAAGATACAGTTACAGTAATATTGCCATAGGCAGAATAATAAAACCACTTTCCATCTCTACAGTTGCTCTTTAGATACCCATAAAGTAATTTCTGTGCATGTGTTATCTTTTCAAAAGTGATTGCCAAATTTAGACTCCAGATGAAGTCTTCATTTCTGAATCTCACTTATCATAAATAATATTTTATAAATAATCATTTATACATAAGTTATCAGATTTCTGAGGTAGCAGATGAAAATGCCTTCTTCTGTCCTAGCTGATCAGTTGGAAGATGCTTAATCACGGAAAGGCATAAAAGAAATACCCCAGGTCCAGCATCAGAGCAGTGGGGTTTTTTAAAAAGGTGACTGAAAATATTTGAGGTCTTACAGATAAATAGCATCATATAAATTACATCGTTAGTAATATTGCATGTATGCTTATATGAACTATACTGTTGCTCTGTCATCTCATAAAAAATCAGTGAAAGCAGGGATATTTTTGGTAGATTGCATGGTCATGGCAAAACTATACAAATAATATGTTCTCAGGAAAGAATTAGTTAGCCACTTTTAAGGCTTAAAAATCATCTTTCCCTGTGAGTCACTCAAACATCACTCTGTAATATAAACTAGAGCACCAATTACATAAACAATATGTTTACAGCATGTTTAAAAACACAATGGCAAATTTTATCTATGTGATTAGTAAATGCCTCATATATATTTTTGATAGGTTATTTTCCAATTGCCCATGATGTTGGTTAGACAGAATGTGATTGTGAGTGACAACTACTCAGCCATTGAAATTAATTGGTGATAATAAATGATCTTGTGACTTGATGCTGAGGATTTCATACTTATGACTACTTCCTTCTTGATATTGCACATTGCTGGAGAAATGACCTTTTGTGACCTATGATAAAAATGTCAAATGCCATGTTTCTCCTATTATGCAGTCAACAGTCAACATGCTTATTGAATGTTCTAAATTTCAAGACTACAGCTCAAAAGGGCAGTTGAGTGGAGGAAATATAACAAGGGATACTGAAGACCTTGATAAACTCTGATAGAAAGGTTAAATGCAGGAAATGTAAATTTCTGCGTCGATGTTCATAATGAGTGAAATCCTTTGGGTAAGGATTATCTCTGTAAGAAAATTACATTATTTCATTTAGTGATTTACAGTTCTTCCAAATGAGAACATGTAATTCCTGTCAAGAAAGAGAATCTACATACATCCTCCCTCATTATACTTTTAACTTTTTTTTAAAATCTGCAATTTCCTTTTGTCATCTGTCTTTCTGATAAATGCCTGTGGTCATACTCTGATATTAAAGTCAGACTTGAATGAAGAGATGGATCTTGTGTTTTAATGATGACAAGATTTGGTCTCACTGTGATCACCAAGGAAAGGAACTTACACAGTCATAAACCTTCAGGTAATTTATCATTCAAACTCAACTCATCTGAGAAATGTTTCTGGTAGAGGTGGTAGTGCAAATAGTAATTCCAGAATACAGCAAAAGTTTCACTGATGTTATATTGATAACAGTACACTAAACCAACTCACATTCCCATTCAACTGGACTGTCCACCTGTTTTGGTGAGATACTTGCCAGATAAAATTGTTTGGATTTGCTTTTCCAAGAATACCAGCACAAACAAAGGTCATTGAAGATCCTGAAATTATAGTAAGGGAGAGACAGAAAAGTCACCTTTGTTTTTTCCATTAAGAGACCGTATTATTACTTTGATATATTCCTTTGATATGCCCATCCTTGACATCCAGAGCATGTGTTCCTGACAGGATAGAGAGCAAAACTCCATTTTTATCCCATGTCTCTAAATTACAAGCATGCCATGTGGAAAGACCTTGAGTGCTCCAAAGTCTCCTAAACCATTTATTTCTTTATCAGTCCATCAAACTTTTATTATCTACATCATTCATGTTTACCTCAGTTCTTTGTCAATCTTGCTGAAATCCAAAGCACTGACTCAGCAGACTTTGTTTACTTTGTATTTGGCTTTCAGAAAGATTTCATATATGTATCTTGGTATTTTATTGACCAAGAAAATGCATTCATATCATCAGTGACAAGGCTGCACTAAGAAGTGAGATTAATTAAAGAGTCTGATGAGTACAGCTACATAGATGAGAAGGCAATGAAAGACAATAACTTCGTTCAAAGAGAATAACTACATAGAGAGTCTATGATAACACTGAACACTTGCTATAGCAAGTGAAAATCAAAAAATTACCCAGCAAAGCCAAATGATAAAACTTACAAAAGAACAGAAGTGTGTAAAATACTGTATTTCAAATGGTCTTTTGAAAGAACACGATTTTTTCTTGTTTGTAAAGAACCTGACAGCATCACAAATCGATATGTACAATGGAGTTAAAAGATCAGTCTATGCCTTGCTAAAGTAAAGCAACTCTGCTGAGATGCCTCTCAGCTATGTGTGCAATGTAAAGCTACAGAAAAGGTCTCTTTAGGAAAAAAAATGCTATAATAAGATAGAAAAAAATATCTTTTGACAAATTATTGTTTCTTGTATGGTTTCATATTCTCATATGTCATTATTTAACATGGTACTTTTCCTCATTTGGGCCAGGATAGAGCTAATTTTCTGTCTTGTAATTTTACTTTCTTGTAAGTAGCTGTACTTGCTGAAATTAACAGGAGTCCAGCCTGGACTTTCCCAGGGCTGCTCTGCAGCCCTGGTGGTGATGTGAGCATTATTGGAGTAAGGGGAGAAGATCATGGTATAGTTTTTCTGTATATTTGTACATATTAAATAATTTTTCCTTTTTCATCATTAATATTTTATTAAAGCTGTGTAGTTTAGTTTCCAAACCATAAGTCTCTTACCCTTATTCTCTCTCTTTATCAGAGGAGAGGGATTAACAGAGAGCATTTGTCATTCAGTTAAGTGCCGGCCCAGCATTAAGCCATGACAGTACTTTAAGCCAGAAGATGTCTGAGGATATTTTATGCTTCCAGTTATAAACATCTGATGAGGAGAATATTTTTTGCATTATTTTTAAATTTTTAAAGTAATTTTCAGCAGGGTGACTATGACTGTTCTGTGACATTGATTCACTGCTGTTTCAGAAGCAAAACTATTTCACAGCTAGTTTCGTAGCTTGCTTTTCCCCTTGAAAATATTTCCACTAATTACTGACAGACAAACTGTGAATATCTTGTAAGATCTGATGATATAAGACTACAGCAATGTGGTCTCTTGTGTATTTTCTATACTCTCACTTCCTTTTATAAGCACCTACTATTCATCATACTTACATACAACTAGAAGTCCGGAGTACACTTAAAGTTCAGTTCAGTGAAATACAGAAGTCTTTCTTCCTAAAAAATTTCAGCACGAAAAATCCATGACTGATGCTTTCTTTTCTTGGAAGTGGAAGATGAGCTGCAAGAAAGGAAACCAGTCAAAACTACATTGCTTCCAGGGGTATATTACTTAGGGAAAATGTAGAAAACTTCTTAAAAACCAGAAAGAAAATACAAGAGATGTGAATGAGAACAACAATTGAAAATAAAATTAACTAAATGAAGGTTCTTTTTCAGTAATGCAGGTTTTCAAGGCTTATTCTTTATATCTGGCACTTGACTTGTAGTGGATGGCCTGTAGTTTCCTTGCCATGTGGTCATCATCCAATAAGACCCTTTTGCTTCACAACCCATTGTGCCACAACAGACACTGCTCACCTGCCATTATGGTTCTGGTACTTGAAGCAAAAGTCAAAGAGAAGAAGAAACTTCTGTCACAGCCTTCCTCTCTAGGATGGCAGGATTTCACATGCTTCTAATGATAGTTAGGAAAAAACCATAGAAGGAACAGCAAGTAGTGGTAACTAGTAGGGGAAAATCTGAACACTGATAGAGATAATTCTTTGACTCTTCTGTGCAGAAAAACAAGGACACTGGGAAGTAAAGGAGTTTGGTTCTGCAGCCATTCTCTTATTCCTGAAAAGCTCTCAATTTGCTTATGTTACAATGTGTAGAGAAATTCTATTAAACATACTAGAATATAAAATGCTGTTTTATAAAAGAATGGTTAATTTTCAGTTCTGAGATAATTTATCACTACAACTGAAACTGGGGGAACTGCCTGTCACTAAGCATGCTCTGGGGTCTCACTTAAAAAGGTCTTCTGGATACATCTATCTTCTTATCTCAGTTTAGACTCCCAGATTCCCTTATCACAGCAACTAGACTGCTTTTAGCTCTAGCTCTGGGTTAAAGCAAGAAAACTATATATTTAATTCCACTGGCTACAGACCTAATGACAGGCTCAGAGGCTGAAGTTAAGCTTCAGTCTAAGATTTTACAGTTCAGATAAAGCTGAGAGAGACAAGGATCCCTAGCCTCTATAGGAGATGTTAACCCCAGCTCCAAGAATGCTCCATAACAGAAACTCCACTCTGAAATAAGAATGGTATGCTTGATTTCCTATTTATATGTCTTGTAAGTTTGGATGAAAGAGCAACCAAAATTGATGTAAACACAATGTTAATGATCAAATACTGTCTTGCAAAAGTATACATGAAGAGATCAGAGATGAATATTTTTGCAGTTCTAAGTTCTTAATTCAGACAACTCAAAACTGCTTCACTGCTGCTATCAGGACCCATAACAGCTAATTACATTTATATATATATATTTATATAGCTGACAGAAACTTACTGAATTGCCTGTGTCAAATTAACAGAATAAAAAAACCCAAAACCAAATAATCTGAAAATACACTCATATTCTCTGGTCTCATTAGATAATTTCTACAGCCATCATTCATTTTTCCTTATTTTAAAGAATTATGAAATCAGATACTGTCTTTACAAACACTTTTTCCATCAGTATATTTTTTTCCACTAAAGTCAGATTCTTGTTTCTACCATGCCTGAATAATAATCCAAAGGAAATTCAGAATCTTTTATCTCTAGTAAATTTTCAAATTGTAATGGAAGCTTTCATTTTATGTATGTAAAAACTCGACTGCTAACAGCACAGCAAGCAACACTTACTCAGACAGGTTCCAAAAGTATATGTATTATTTTAATTCAAAATTGTTCAAAATTGTGCTGAAGGAGAGTTGTATACCCTTGCTGAATATGAGCTGATGTGTCTTGGTTAACACTCTTTTTTTCCTTTTTTTTTTTTTTTTTTTTTTTTTTTGTTTTCTGCAGGGCTGTTGGTTGTTTCTCAGTGGAACAGATTATTTTATCCTCCTTTCCCTCAACAATCCTCTTTGACACAGAGTTGTCACCCTAGTCCACACGAACCTTTCTGTTTTTCATGCATCAGTCTTACCTCATGGGAAGGGAGAAGCTGGATATGCATATGCTAAGGTTTTAAACCTTAAAGATGTCCTACTCTGATCTTTTAAAATGCTTTATGCAAAGACCTTTCAATGTAGCTAATATACTGTTTACCAAATCCATTTCAATATCTCTATGAATCATTCCTGTGAAGTTACCAAGCTAAGGTAAGCACTAAGGTTAATGATATGTGTGACACATGTTCAGTGCTGTCATGGGTTTTGGACCTTGTATGCATAGTTCTTATGTTCTGTTTAGTACTGGGAATGTGCCTCTAGGTAACTGAAATCACTATGCTAAATTGTAGGCTTTCATCCTCATTTTTATATTTCTTTTGAGCTGAAAATTCCAGAGGTGATTAATGTTGGAATATCACCTGGGGGCCACAAAAAGAGTGTTTAAACCTCAGTAAGGCTGTCCACAATAAAACTTGTCCCCTCTGGAGCAAACAGGGTTTTTTTGGGATCTACTAAAATTCTGGTATAGAGGTGAGAAACTGACATATAGTGAGGACAAAGTTAGTATAAGATTAGACAGAACAACAATTATTTTAAAAGTTTGTTTGTAATATCTCAACTCTCAGAAAGGGCTGCTGAACAGATCTGCATTCCTACAGCGTATCTAAAAGCTAACAGCTGTAATTACTATTTGGAAGTCTCAGGGAGATTAAAAAGCCATTTGTGGCCTAATCACAACTTCCACAAATTCCTGCAAAAGAAAAATATACCTAGATTTTAACAGTATTCAGCCAAGTACTCAATCTTTCCATGTTAAAAGTCTATAAATGCATTTTAGAGTGTATTTAAGGGAAAAAATGTTTAGCAAAAGTTTCAGCAAATCCTCTTCAAGCATTATATAGCTTATTACTGCTATTTCATATAAGTATGAATGAAATCTGCTTAGTATATCACAGAAAAATTAAAGCTTTCAATAAATAATCTGCTTAGTATAGCAAGTAAGAATTAAAGCATTTCACAAATTATCAAATAGTCATAATCCTATCTAAGACCTGTTAAACCAAAGTAAGCATGTAAAATAGATTCCATAGAAAAGTAACTTCAGAAGAATCCTGAAACAGATAAATTCATTAATCCAAATAATCTTAAAACCAGAAATATTTCCAACCATTTCTCTGTGCTAATCAAGCTTAGGTCATATCACCTTTTCGGTAGTATATGGTCTGAAATTTGATGTTCAGTGTTCTGAGTTGATTTAGCATCTTATTAGTATAAGGAAATAACAGAAGGAACTATGTGATATAATTGTGTGGTAATGCTTCCTAACATTTCCTTGACACCCATGAGGCGTTTTGATGTTTTGAGTAAGATGTAAAAAGTAACTTTTCCTCTTAGGATTAATTTTCTTTAAAAGTAAGGAGAAATAACATAAAAAAATGGACTGAACACTATTTTCATGGTTTGAAAACGAAGCACTCAACATTTTAAAGATGTCTGCATAAAGGCTTGTGCAAAACAGTTAGTGAAGTGATATTGAACACAGACTGTGGACATATACATAGACTTCTTTTCCTCCAGGACTCCAGTCTTATTCAGCATTTAAGGACATGAAGAAGTAAGTCTTTTCTATACTAAGATGCTAAAGAACAAACTGAAGAGTAGAAAGAGCTAGGGTTGCTACCCTAACATGGAAATTCAAGGGAGAATCTGGTCAATCTATTTTCCAACATCACCTCAACCAGCATCTCCATGCCTAAATTTTATTTTACTGAGTTGCAGATAATCAGACCAACAGAGCTGGGAGATGTAGGCATTTATACTGCCCACAGCTCCACTGCCTATGTGGAGCTGAACTATTGTACTGTTGTAAGACTGGGAATGTAGCAGACAAGAGGGAACATGATTCTGCATGTGTGCTCACTGCCCAATGCTAAGGTGGACATACCTGGCAGTACTCTCCCGAGATATGGGAAATTTGTATTCCAATTTTCTCAAGCTGTAGAGGGCTTTCTAACTTCACATTCACTATTCCTATAAAACCACTAAATAGGAAGCCATTGTGAAAAATTATTCCAAGAGGTTCTGGATATTAAAGAATTCCTATTGCTTTCCTCCCCAGTCAAGGGGCAGACTGACTAGAATGGACTTTAAAAAGGGATATTCGAGATGTGAAGTACTTTGTATTCCACATTCAACTTTTTATTTTATTTTCTTGCCCATTTCTAATCAATTTTAACAGTCTTACCTCTGGAAATTTTAATGTGAAAACTGCCATAGAAATAATTTTCTAGTCTAGATAGCTAACTTATTTCTGTGGTTTCTTGAAGTGGAAAAGTTTACATGGTTTAAAAAACCCTATTAGCATGTTTTAGTCCCAGAGATGGGTACTATTGTAGAGGATTATTTTAAAAACATACAGTTTTTTAAAATCTATAGATTGTCTGAAGCAACAGACAATCAACATTTCATGTTGGCTTTCAGTAAGAAAATAAAGCTCATATATGTAAAAAAGCAACAGTTCAACAACGTTCTTGACAATCACACATTTTTACAAGAGTCTGAGATCAAAGGCTTTTATCAAGGTTTTCTCCCATAAATATTTTTCCAGCCACTTAATCCTGGCCATCACTGAACTGCAATCTCTAGAAGTGTTTCAAACTTGTAATTAAAATAACAGTTGCTGAAATTTAATGAAGTAATCTTGGGTGTGCAATATGGTTGATAGAACACTCAGAATAGTGGGATTCTGATTTCTAATTTAGTGAACACACTTCGAGAAAAACGTGGGAAAGTTTTAGGAGGGTGAAATGAGGAAATCTTAGATCAAAATAACTTTTATACTGATGATCTGGTAATAAATCAAGTCTTAGCAACCTAATTACCTCCTTACCCTACTTTTCTTTCACTTGCACAGACTTACACATGCCGTGAGTTGATCAAAAACTGCACTTTTTTTGAAATATTCCAAACTCTGATAAGTTTGGACAACTGAAGTTGAACTCTGTCTGGAGAGTTCAGTTTATAAAATGCAAACAACTGTTGTAGAAGAAACAAAGAAATTTAATTGAAATTGAATTCATAACAAATATACAGTATATTAAATGGTCTGAGGCAGAATTATATTCCACTATGCAATTATTTGCAAATTTACACCATATTTGATCCAACTATTTCTCAGCATCAGAACAGTGAGTGTGTAAAGCACCCTCAAGGAAGTAATATTTTTCTATTTTTACTTAACTATTTTGGGTCTTCATTTTATACAACACCAGGATTTATCCATAATTCTTACAGGCGAAACAGCAAAACTATTTCCTTAAATAAAATGCAGTGGAAGAAGAATAAAAACCAAAGAGAAAAATTATAACAATATGTTGAAAATGAAACAGATTTTTCAAAATGCTAAAAGGCCTTCTGGCTGTTTTCCTTTAGCTTTTTTTCCTTATTTTTAACTAACATTTTTTTTTCCAAGTTAATGTCAATATTTTGCCTACATGGGAGAAAGTCAAGGCTTATGTATTCCCCCTACCTGTCCACATCAAAGTAATATATATTCAATTTAGGAAAGGAAAAAAGCATTGCTGAGATGCAGGTGAGTAAGAAAAAGGAGTGAGAAAAAAAAGCTACGAGAGAAAAAGGCAATTAAAGAATGCTTGAAAAGGCCAGGTTTTCTGAAATAGATTAAGTTCCTTTATTGACTAGGGGTTTTACTTTGCTCCCGTAATGGGAAAGTATACATCTTCCCAATCTGATAAAAAATTTCCAGTCTTTGTGGCATCAGTAAGGTTGTCGGTGATGGATTCCTGCAGGTTTTAGTTCAAGTCTAATGAGAACGGATCCAATTATAAACTTTTTCATGGTAACTGATAAGCTACATCAAAAAGATTACTTCAGGGAAGTTGCTTGAAAAGTTTTGGAAGGCAACATAAAAATTAGAAAATTAAATGGAAACTTCTTGACATTCTTTGCTCAACAGAAATGAAAGTGGAGTTCTATTTCAAGGAGTGTTTCAAAAGAAGGAGTAATAGACACAAAGAAATACTGAGTGAAGGAGTGCCAGCTCTGCTGTGGCATTCAAGAGAAGTACTTTAGTGCTAGAGCACTGTAAGACAGGACCTGTCGAGTTACATTGTTGAGCTTAGTGCATTAAAATACACATTTATGGTTTAGCAGTACTTGTTGGTGATGGTCGCCCCTTTTAAAATTGTCCCAGGTAACAGAAGGAAAAAGGATGAGATGGTAAGCAAAAACAGATAAGGTTTTAAAAATAAAATTAACATAGGCCAAGTGTAATACATTCTTAATAGAAAAAAAAGCTTTATGAAAGCCACAAAAAGGCATGTTTACATTATGAAGATATAGCTCACGCAGCAAAGGAACCAGGAAGATATTTGTAATATTATTAAAGAAATTGAGAGAGATGTCAAAAGTCTACAAAACTGAATCAGAAAAAATATTATTCTTATTTTTTTTTCTGAAAGACATGGTAAGTCAGTTTAAAGTTCTGCAGTAGCCAATCAATGCATTTTCTCTTTGTTCCTTTGATGATGATGAGTCATTCACACATTCAAAATCCTCTTTTATTCTAAACATTTATAATTATCAAAATGGGGGGGAATAAAAAAATATAGAGGTAAAAAAATTAGTTGATTAACTAAGATATAAGATTATTTAATATACTAAGATGTCTTCTTAAATTCTTAAATAGTCTTTCACTGTAATTCAGTGCTAAAATCTGATGATGGTGAAGTATGGTTCCTGAAGCTAGTTTCTGTTTTTCTAACATAAATTAAAACTACATTGTTCACTCAGCCTCTTAACATAAATCAAAACTAAAAATAATCTCTAGTTTAAAAACTTAAGTTCTCTTTAATGATGGTTATTTTTCCTGGCTAACAGAGACAAGGTAAGGTCACTTCCTCATGAGCCAAATGCCTCGTTTAATGAATAGAATTCCTTTTATTACTATCTCATTTACATTTTAATCTGCCTGGCTTTGCCTTCTGGCTAAGTATTCTCTTTTTACATATAATATAAGAAAATCTTTATATAAAAGTATAAGACTGGCAACTGGAATGAGGACATTTCTCCATATTTCTGCAAACAAAATACCATACAACAACAGGAGAAGGTTTTCACCTTTCCCCTAAAGTGAAAGGCCTGTCTTTACTGACAAATGAATGCATTTTGAGGTTTGATTTTTTTTTTTAATTCTTATAGTTACTGCTTGGTCATTCTTAACCTGCCTGGAAAGAAGTGATAATTCTCTCTGTTAGAAATCATATCTAAGTTTATAAAACTAGAGTGTTGAAAAACAAACATACAAACAAACAAACAAACAAATAATGTCTTAATGGGAATTTTCTTACACTGAAAACTCTAAAGCCTGGTGGGCCTTTTGTTTGTTTGTTATATTTACTTTTTTTTTGTTTTTGCAGGAATTTGCAGTACTGCTTAGTGGATAGCCAAATAAATTATATTGTCTGTCCCTGTGGATTGCAATGTTTTAGGTTAAAAAAGTTTTTTTAAAAAAAGCTCTTCTGTTCAGGAACTTGATCAGTTAATTCATTATAATTTTTAGACAACTGGTGTGAATTTCAGAATCACCTCATTGTGATTCTTTTTCTAAAACAATATATTGCAAGGTTTCAAATGTGATTAATTCCTTGTTTTGTCAATATAGGTGTCAAGATAAGATGGTTCCTGCTCTCTCCCAGGGATTGTAAGTAGTGACACTATGCTGTAAATAAACCTGACACTACTGTTTTAACAAGTACAGATGCAGCTACATTAGAGGGAATGGAGCCACAGCTCTATCATTAGCACCTAAGTATGTCACACACACTTATCATCACATTTCAGCTGCTGGCAATATTTAAACAATATGTCTGAAGATCATATTTTCTTCTTGATCTATCTTTTAATTGAGATTACTTTTCATAGAATCACAGAATTAAAAAAAACTCTAGGTTGAAAATTCATAGAATCATAGAAAGGTTTCAGTTGGAAGGAACCTTACAGGTCCTCTAGTTCCAACCCCAGGGCATGGACAAGGACATCTCCCATTAGAATAGGTTGCTCAAAGCCCCATACAACCTGGCCTTGAACACTTCCAGGGTGGTGGCATCCATAGTCTCCTTCAGCAACCTATCCCTGTGCCTTGCCACTCCCACAGTAAAGAATATCTTCCTAAGGTTCAACACAAATCTACCTTCCTTGAGTTTGCAACCGTTCTCTCTCATCCTATTGCTACAATTCCTACTAAAAGCCCCTCCCCAGCTTCTCCTTTATTCTCCAAGGAGAGGGGAAACTCCTCCCCAGGAGGAGAGCTGTCATTAGCTACATCATTCAGTTGCAAGCAGGAGAGCAGGTGTCCTATTCAATTCAGACTGGCCCATCAGAGAGAACCTCCACCTATTTTATCAGTCAAGGTATCTCCAGGACCAACAGAGCCATTGAAGACTGGTCCTCAGGAATATTGCCTCCCAGGTGGTTGATTGCTACATGGAGAGGGCCATTGAAGACAGGTCCTCAGTAAGAGGTGGTCTCCACCCACTTATCACTCCTTATCTCCTTCGAGGGGCTAGCTCTGCTCCAACCACCTTTATTCACCTTAAAATTGTCTTTTCCGTCAACAAAAAATCACCTGACTGGAATCTCGCAGGTGTCATCTCTTTAATTCTGGTTTTTGCATTTCCCCTGACACACTGTTATGAAATGTTTATGGATCAGCAATCTTTCCTGCAATGTAGGCAATAAGGCAACGCAGACCTACCACTGCTGAAAACATTATCTAGTCTTCTGCAAAAGTGAAAACACTATGCTCATGTTTCCAAAAGCAATTTAAAGTGCATAGAAAATGAATCTATTTTGTTTAGGAAAATACTTAATGCAAATTCAAGCAAAATCTGGAGATTTTTGAGATCCTGTTGAAATACAGTTCAATTGTTATGAGACATAATAGATCTGCAAGAGGAGACAGTGCTCAAATGACCACAATAAACTTAAAGAAATAAGGATTTGTATTACCTAAAGATACTCTACTTGGTGGCCAGTACAGTAGTTTCTAAACAATATACTAAAAGATGTACCCTGTTGCTGAAATAGAGAGTAACTGAAGACTGATAGCCTGCCAATGTTGAGTTATTATTGTGATTTACTGGGTTGTTGCATTATGATATGACTTCTACCAGCACTACTTTCAAAAGATGACATTTTCCTAATGACATTAATGAAGCAGTGAATCCCTATTTCTCCTCCAGAAAATATTGTCCAAAATTTTTTCGGAAAGATTTGCTTTATTTCTTCTTTGCTTTATTTTTATTTCAATCTACAAAAGCCTAACAACCTTGTTGGTTTTCCCTGTAAGTGAAGGATGAGAGCTCAGAAGTGATAGCTCTCTGAATGAGTAATTTTCATTATTCTTTGCCAAAGATTAGACTATAGATAATTTTATTTCACAAGGACAAAAGATGAAATTTTATCTGTTAAGCAGTCAGAGACCACCAATATACTCTTTCATAAAAGCCTGTGTTTGGTGCCCTGTCTCAATAAGCTTAGGTCTCCAATGGCTTTCTTTGGCTCTCTGAGAGGTAAATTCAGGGGGAAGAAAACACAGCTGAATGTTAAAATGAGTAGTATTTTTTGTATGGTGTCCTATGATATCAGTGTCTGGAAAAAGACATATTTGAATCACACAGGAAGCTTTTTTGCCAAATATACTTTTATTCTGATGAAACATGCTCAGGCACCACAAAGCATTGCTTGTAAATGTCTTCGTCACACAGATTTCAGTAACCAGGCTGACAGCTGCACACTAAGGCAGACTGAGATCTAAATTACCTAGAAATAGGTACTCCATGTGCAGCATCTTAGAGAGATCTAACCCAAGCACAACATAAGAAATTTGTCCAATATAGATCAGTGTAGCATCTCTTAAAAGAACCTGTGTTTGCAGTGCAAAAGTGAATTCAGTGCCATCTAGCTGTATTTTGTTAACTGTGAATATCTTAGTGAGATTTAAATTAATGTGCGACTGAGATGGATTAACTAAACAGAAAAGAGCATTTATGTTTCAGAATGAGTGCACTTTGCATATCATACACATTAGAAAAGTTGCTGTCCATCTGCATAGTTTCAAAGTATGTGGACTGAGAACTGCTGCCAACATGCACACTTTTTAGCAGGTAATTAATGTCTGTTGAGAGATGAGCTGATGAGGATTACATTTACTGTAATATGGTTCCTAGATGGAGAAGTCATTGTCCATGACTTTCTTCTAGACCATTTTGTCTGCTTTCTACTATTTATCAAAAGACTAGGGGGGTTGCTTTGACTTCTTGTTTAATTCTTCTAAAATTGTCTATCCTAATGTTCTCTCTATCCATATGACAGGTTTTGGTCTGGGACAATCTTTTTCAAAAACGTTTCCTACTTCTGAAGCAATTTAGAGAAAGAATGAACTCTCTAATTCTGTGAAGCATTGCTCTATTATCAACAAGAATCTTTTTTATAGGTCATGATTTACCAGCTGGCCTCCCTTACAAAGATGCAACTTTTTTTAGAAGTGAAGTGAAGAAAACAAAATATTTCAATCAGTGTAGAAAACTTAGAGTTTTCTTCTAGAAGATATCAAGTTAACATAGATTTATACAAAACTTATTTCCAACAACAGAAAAAATGATTTATCTTGTGTGTTCCATTTCCTCAAGGTCAATGTTCTTTTTTTCTATAAAAGTTTTTCTGGTGGTCACTTATTACTTTTAACATCTTTCTCAGAACAGATTCTTACTTCAACAGCTTCAACTGTCAACGACTTCAAAATACCACTGTTAATAAAAAAAGACAGAAGGTTTTTATTGGTATTTTAATGTTCCATCCAAAGTGCAGTCTATCGTCTTCCAAGGTTTACTTTATTTCTCAAATGAGGCAAAACTGGTCTCAAGCCAGCTGTAGATTAACAGATATACTGTTTCAATGGAAATAATTATTGTTACATATCCTGTAATCCACAGGTGATGAAGGTGTCTTCTTTATATTCAAGAATAAGAAATAATTTCTTCATTAATTTGACTTTCTGTTGGCTCTGGTCAGTTTAATATGTCATTAGAAGCAATTTTTCTTTTATAGTAAAGTCTGGCAATAAAATGTCAAAGAGCTGTGCACTGCAGAGCAGTGTGACACTCATCACAAACCTCAGGAATAATTAGAATGTTACAGTAAGAGAAAAATTTGAGAAGAGGAAATTCATAGAATAGTGAAGAAAGTCCTTTTCAGCAGAGTAGGAAGCCATTCAGACAGAAATAAACCAAGCAGATTTTTCCCCAGTATGAAGAAAAAAAATATTTACCTTTTCCTATATTCAACTATTCAGATCTGGTCTCATAGATGTTGATAATCTGTGTCAGTTCTGGTAAAAAATGTTTTGTAGATTACTCTGTTTACTGAAGAGAAAAAACATGCTTTTCCAAATCCTGGAGGTTATTTTGTCTATGTAGGCTTAAAAGGAAAATCACACAAAGACTGCTTTGCTTTTGTGGAGCAGGTTTGAGCATCTATAGGTCTTTTTGAAGTTTACTAATTGTAAAGATCATTCTGGCTTCTGGGGATACTGACACACTATTTTCTTCTGGGTGGAGAAGGATCTCTAGAGAGGAAAGTGAATTTTTAAAAGAATTTTTAAAATCAAAGTTTACAGAGAAATATAGCAAGATGAAAACTATAATGAAGCTATAATCAGACAATAAATGTTTGAATGACCTGTTAGGTAAATATTTTACCTATAATTTGCAAGCAAAAAGCAAACTTCTTAGGAGTCAAAAGGTCACAGTTTCTCTTCCTTCCGCTTCTCCTAGGCAAAAAGAAGGAAAAATCACAACTCAGAAGCCCACAGAAACAACAAAAAAATTAAGCATGTGGTCTTATATAAACCATCTATTAAATTTTTTTTCCATACCAGGGTAACCACTGAGAATTGTGATTTTCCTTGTTGCTCTGAGTGTGGAGCTCTACTTTCACTTGTTTGTAATATTTAATGCATGCTGCTTGAATTTCTCTTGCAGTTCAGTACGGAATGCTTACATATTTCCTCTGTTTCAAGTTATCCGATACTTGCATTACATAATAAATAAATAAATAAAAAAGACATTTATAGAATTTGTGGACTGCTAAGCTGGAATACTTTCTACAATCATCTAAATATGTCACATCATACATTTTTGCCTGCTTTCATTGAGGGTGTTTTCTCCTCTCTAAATTGCAAGCATCTTCTCTTCCCAGAAAAAACCAAAAATAATAGTGCCTCATTCTTTTCTTTCCCATAGTCTTAATGTCTGAGCAAAAAATTAAATATCAATGCTTAGAAACATGTATCAGTATCACTGTTTCAATGGAGACTACTGTTGAGAAACGCAAAACTAAATTATGAACAAATTATAGTTATAATGCTGATCATGGAAGGCTAGTTAGTTATAAGTTTCCCTTAGGTATTTACTGGTAGAAAATATGTCATGTCCATGGTCTCACCCTCAAGGAGTAGAATGGGTCATCCCTGTGGCACATCCCGTGGAGAGACCGTTTCCCTGTATTTATACTCTAAACAATGTCACAAAGACACTGACTCTCAAGGAGAGTAGAGCAGGAAGAGAATCTAATCCAGTCTAAGTAAGCTGAAAATATTTTTTTCAGAAGTGACATCAGAGAATTTATCAAACTGTAGAACCAGCCATTGTGCATTTTTCTGGCTGAATTGTAATTATTTTTCCAAAGTAACAGCTTCAAAAGTGTAGTGGTAAACAAAGAAGGAAAATGAAAAGACATAATGGAAAATAAACATCTACTGAATTTGTGTATTAAAAAAAAAATTACTTATAACTTTGATGTAACCAGAAAGAAGCTACATTTCATAGTAAACTGATGGAGTTGTTTTTGTTTTTTTTTTCCTTCATCTCTCCTCTGTCTATCTTTAATTGATAAAATGTCAACACATTGCAAATTCAAGCTCCTGCTTAATTATACTCTTAGAAGAGAAGTGACAGTATGTGTCTCATTTAACTAGACTGGCTCTACAGCTGTTCCATGGTTTTGCTTCCTAAATCTATGGCACTGCAAAGCACAAAAGCAAGTTAAAAGGATAGAAAAGGTAATGAAATATTTAGATTCCCATGAGTACATTATTGTGCCAAAGTGCTGGAGTTCATCAGTGCACTAAAAGACAGGCTTTGCACTTAGTTGGATGCGTATTTTCTCACCAGAAATATGAACTAATGATCCAGAGTCAGTTTTAGGTGCCGGAAGATTCATGTTTGAAAGTGAGGTATGATTTGCACCCTAAGCAAAAAGTCATTTGAGCACCTGGAGACACATAAGAGGATAAGTTCTGAAAACATGGATGAGCAGTGACCCATTATTCCCACGCCTTGAAGAATGCCCTATAAACTCTCATCTCAAATGCATTTCTGTTCAAGAAAGAGCTGAAAGAAAAATATTATTTTATAAAATTACTTAGAGGAAACTACTTGTGTTGACAAAGACTTTTTCAAATAAAGAAATAAGCTTTGTTACCTGAAAGGATTCAAATACATATTTCTTGTATTCCAAACTTTTTTGGTTTGGTTTGGTTTGGTTTGTTTCGGTTTGGTTTGTAGTGGTTTTTTTTTTTTTGTTCTCAAGCTGCAGTCTGTAGTTGTTCCCTAGATCATCTCCTGGTTTGGTTGTACTTTATGTGAGCAGGTACTGAACAAAAAACAAGGGAGATATTAAAGAGTGGGAATGAAAATTTGCAGAACTAGAAAAAGCCCTGTCAAATGAGAATCTACACTTATAATTTCATCCATTTCTCCTTTCAGTTGGCCAGTGAGTGTGTGGCCAGGACAGGCAGTTGCAAAACGACACAGAAAAGACCAGCATCACCACCACCTTGCCTTACATGCTTGAGTATGAATGGTGGAGGGGGTTAAATATCCTCAGACCTAGGCAGAATTATATTATCCTGTGGGCAGAAGGGAACACTTCTCCCCATGGTTACAGAAAAAGCAGTAGCCACTACTTCAGAGAATAACATTGCAACCCCTCTGAAAAGGCACATCAGACTAAACACTCAAGATACATAGGCACTGGTTAGGAATAAATAGCTCAGTCATGTTAGAACTGGCATATTCTGGGCATATGTGTAGTGATACCTGTCTTCAGTATCTGAGGCATCTTCATGAGACTATTAAATGGGACCAAATTTCTATATGTTAACTTTAAGGTCTTGCTTTATGTCCACAGAAAGGCCTGTAATTCATCTAAAGCCATTTTGTCAGAGAAATTACCAAATTCTGTTCATGTTGTCACTATTTGGCAACTCAAATTGATAAAAGGCCTCAAAATGTTGAGGTTTTAGTACTTCAAATGGAAAAATAATAGAATTATCATCATGCTGAGGCCATTTGTGTTTAGTCAGTATTGTTATCACTAATGTTAAAAATAATTAAATACTTAGAAAATAAATAATCTCTATTAGATTCAGCACTTTGTTTTGGGAAATGGTAAGAAGAAGTCTAAAGTTTAAGGTAGTCAGTTCTGCTAAGGAAATAAATAATCTCTAATAGATTCAGCACTTTGTTTTGAGAAATGGTAACAAGAAGACTGATGCCTAAGGTACTCAGTTCTGCTAAGTCATGACAACAGATGAACAAAATTTGCTCTTAAAATTTAGAGGACCTTTAAAGAAAATTGTTAAAGCCCATTTGTTTTACCAATATTATAACATGATTTATTAATCTTGCATCATTAATCTACAAGATCAATGCATGCTCTCATTATTTCTGTTGCCCTTTGCAACAAGGATACACTCTGTTGTGCAGAGAATCAGAATTTGCTGGTGAAGGAGACCAGGGACTGAGAGTCAGTTCTGGCAAATGGGCATGATGAATTAGTACAAAAGACCACAAAGCTTTTTAAGAACTTAATCTTTTAAACAGAGTAGCAAGCAATTTTGGATGCATCAGAATTTAAGTTTTTAACTTGAGATTAGGACATATTTTAGTAGTAAAGAATTTGTGGATCAGCTAGAAGTGGATCAAATCATTTAAAGTGTTCAAGTAAGGATTTTAAGTCAGGATGTGACTTAAAATGGGTTTGCGTGCAATGGTATGGACAGCAACTAAAGAACAGGATTTTTTAAAAAAAGCTAAATCCATTAATCAGTCTTCTTTGCCTAATATTTTTAGATTCAAACTTTGGCACTGGGACAGATCATTGATAAAGAGTAAAAAGAATTATTTGTCAATCCTTTGCTGGCACCACACTGAAATGAGAAATCTTTGAACCATATGTACGGCACAAAAAAAGAACAGTGTTATGAAAATAAACACCAAGAAAGTATTGAAATTATACATGAAACAGTGTCTAGCATTACTATTTTTTGCTATCTTCCACAGAGGGATGTGCTCTTTTTAGATTGCTTTTAATAGAAATCAGCTGGTATTGTAAGCAGAAACAGTTTTTGTCAAAGTTAATCTGGATTGGTACTAGTTTATGGTGAAGTATTGTGCAAACACATACCAACATTTTTCTTAATATACATCTCAACAGATAAGAATAATAATGGAAAACCAGTACTTGATAAGATACAACATTCTCAATGAGAATGCAGTTTAGCTGACAGACAAACTAGGAACAGAACTCCAATTGCGAGCTACAATTCTGTGTCTTGTATGGGACTATTTTGTCTCTAGAAGTAGGCCAAATCATTAGACAAGTGTAG